>NC_083569.1:56042981-56364648 GCF_027579695.1 Neoarius graeffei | reverse complement strand
AAGAACCAGTTTCAGTTCAGTGCAGATATAGAATAAATAAAGCGTGGATTTGCAATATAATGTGAGGGTTAATTTAGTATTAATGAGTTGATTTAGTATTACCGCCCAGTCTCAACTGCAAACAGAGCTCTCTTTATTATGTCTTTCTCTGCAGCAGTGACTGTCACATCACACACACACATTATCTCTAGCCGCTTTATCCTTCTACAGGGTCGCAGGCAAGCTGGAGCCTATCCCAGCTGACTACGGGCGAAAGGCGGGGTACACCCTGGACAAGTCGCCAGGAGCAGTGACTGTGATGCACAAATTTTTATAGGTTATCATAAATAACTTACTCAAGCAATTTCTTATGTCTTTTTTATTAGCACTTTATGCTGTCTAATATTGCCCCACCTTGTCCATATAATTTATTTATTTTTCTTTTCTATAAAAAAAATCTGCTTTTTTTGATAGTGCAACTAGTCTAATAAATTAATATCAGCTGCACTCTTAATTTTTTTTTTGAAGAAGAAGAAGTGTCTTTACTCTGTGTGAAATGAATCAGTTTCATGATAGACACTGCATACAAACATCCTTGAACCAAATTAGAAATTCAGAATCAAATTAAAAATCGCCCGAGGTACACTGAAAGTGAGGTTCAGGTCAATATTTTGGATCTCCTGAAAAGCATGAAGCAAAACAGAGTAACATAGTACTGCATGTCCACAGCGTTCTCGAGTTGTCTAATGAGTTTCAGCATGTGTAGTCAAGACCTATCAATTTTTCTGTTTCACTGAGCTGATGGAAATATGGTCCAATACGGTTTTAGTGGACTTCTAAGAGATATAGTAATATGTCTGGGCTGCACTAGTATTTTCCCAAGTCTTCTGTGTAGTTAAGTTGTACTAAATACTGTAGTTGAAAATGTGACACCATTTTGAATGGACTGAAAATCAGCACATGCAATGCAAATGTATACTTTCTTACTCATTTCTTTCCCCCACAGAACATCTACAATAACATGAGGCACTATGAATTATATTTAGTACTAGCGGTATAGTAATCTTCTGGGTGATATTCCTGTAAATAACGTGCTCTTGGTCCCCCTTTGAGCCAAAAGATTCACCATGACCTCTTACTCTCATTAATAATTTTGAGGGTTTTGTTCAGTAGCTTGCTTATTTTAGTTTGATATCTCATAACTCCTATTTGGTTTTGAACTTGAATGTAAGCTGTTGGGCTGTAGAGATTCATGGTTTTGCTGGTGATCTGCATAACTTTTGCAAATTATGCTCAAGGAATGCAATAAATGAATTCTTTCATCTACAGTATCTACTATCCTGGTAAGCTGAATAATTTATGTTGTGATTTGTTAGATATGGCTTACCATCCATCTGTCCAAAAGAATGGGTGGCAAAGAGTCTCCTCTACTTTAGGTCTGTCCTTTGGATCATGACTGATCATCCACTCCACCAAGTCCTTTGCTATTTCATCCTCCAGGTGTTCCAAAGAGTACTTCCCATCAAGAATATTAGCCTCACACCGGACACCTTTGCCAAACGGATGATGTCCAATGGAGAGGATGTAATACACCAACATTCCCGCAACCTAAAAGAGTTATAAAAGCAAAAATGATTCTTGGGTTTTAATTTTAATATTTATTATGGATTCTGCTTGACATCCAAAACCTGAATGTCAGAAGTCCTCTTGTAGCCACGGTTACTGTCCTCATCAACAGTTTCACTGGCTTTCCAGCACCTTGTCCCAGCAGGATTAGTGCGGCAAGTCGTCTCCCCCAACTTCAGCCTTCGACTTATGCCAAAATCAGCTAATCTCGCCTTTCCAGTTATATCTGTCAAATAATAATAATAATAATAATAATAATAATAATAAAATGGGTTAAAGGGCCACTGAAGTATGCACCAGTTATAAATAAATTAGACAGGACTGATAATTAAATAATGATTCCTACCAATCAGAACATTTTGAGGCTTGATGTCTCGATGAAGCACGCTGGTATCTTGGCTATGAAGAACCTTTAGGCTACAGAGTACTTCTTTGACAATTTTCTTCAGGACCTGTAGCTGCAGAGAACGGTCTTCTGGCAAATGGTTTTGGATGTACTCCTCCAGTGTGTATTCACAAAGTTGAAGGACAAGATACCCAAATTTGTCATCTTCTGCAAAGTCCACATATCGCACAATACAAGGATTGTCAAGCTCAGGAAGCCGTAGAAATTCCTCTTCATTTTTGAGGTCTTGATAATTGGACTTTAACATTCGTTTGACAGCTACCTCAGTGCCGTCATCTCTCAGTCCAAGAAAAACCTGTGTTCCATCACTTCCTTTAGCTATCTCAAATTCAGTGCAATCACCAATTGTGAGATTTCCCAGGCGATAAACCTTATTTGCTTCCATGCTAACAAGTTTCTCTAGCTTGGGCTTCCAGCGTTGGCTGATTGAATGCCATTTTCTTGACACTGATGAATCCTCAGTATGTGCTGCAAATGGATGCACAGTGGATTTTGACTCCTCAACTAAAGTCTTTTCAGTATCTGAATCAAGTTTTGATTTTTGTACAGCATCTTCTTTTGAGCTTGTCTCTTGCTGAATTCCTTTCTTCTTTTTTTCCTTCTTTGATAACGTGCTGTCTGCTATATCACCCAAGCTTGAACTTTGGGGTAATTTGAGATGTGTGTGCAGTTTTTGTAGTTTATCTTTAATTAAATCATCTGATTTGATGTCTACAGCAAAAAGAACCCCATCTGGCACTTGGGTTAATCCCCACGAATGAATGTGCTCTGGGACAAATTCATACAGGGCAGCAAACAAACGGTAAGCAAGAATGCTGATATCAGTTGAGCAGTTAGGCTCAGTGAGAGGCACAAGTGCATTGCAAAACTCTTCAAGAACAACAGAGTTAATATCATCAGCTGTAGGTTTTTGCTTAGAGAACTTGTCCACAGTCACACAAAGAATACTTAGTATTGGGGGATTGAACACATTTCCCTGCACTGTATTAGTGGGCAGTAAACCTTGGATCAGAATGGGTATGAGCTCATTAAATATCTGAGGGGATATTTCTCTCATCATGCAAATTACAGCATGTAGGCTGTTCAGTGCCATCATCCTATATTCATGAGGAATTCTGGGAAAGCGTTTGATAAATCCCTGGATGTAGGTGTCCGTTTTCTTGGAGTCTTTCAACCACTTTATGCTACTTTGTTGATATTGTTCTGCTGATCTGCCCACAACATTAAAGTATCTTTCAAAAAGTGCAAGAAGGGTAAAAGGATGTTCCTCAAGAAAATGTTCCCTACAGAAGTTAAAAACCTCTGACTGAGTTTTTTTGGGAACCATAGTAGTAAAATTGAAAAACATTCTACATTTCTCTACAGCTTCATTTCCTGCAGGTAATTCATTCATAAAAGTCTCTACTTTTTTATCAAGATCAGGAATTATCCTATAATTTATTTCAGGGTCAGCACCAGCTTCTATAAGTGCTTTGAATATGTCCACTCTGTTGTTCCTGGCAGCAAGCTGTAATGGTGTCATTATTTGCTGTTGATGACCATTTGGATTAGCTTTTGCAGCTATTAATCTTCTCACAATATTCAGTCGAACTCCTGCTGTATTTGCAGCGTAGTGGAGAGATGTTAGGCCGTTTGTGGACAGTATGTTGGGATCCGCATTTTCTCCAAGTAGAAAGTTACAAATCTTTTCATTCCCACATACAGCTGCTGCTGTCAGCAGGGTAACATCATCATTCCAGATTGCAGAAGAATACAGTTCATTAATATTGATTCCTTTAACTAGTTTCTTCAGTTTGTTTGATTTGTTGTCAACAATGCATTGTATTAATGGATTTGTTTTCCTTGGCTCCAATTCAACAGGAACCGGAACAGTAATGGAAAATGGTACAGGTATTTGGAATGCCATTGGTTCTCTCAACAGGACATTTGACAAATTGCGATGGCCTGGGTTATCACTTCAGCTTTGTCACTTCACATCCATACATTTTACTTTCAAGAAAAATCTGCATGCTACTGTAAAAGACACAGAAATAGACCATGATTAGTTCACAAGCTGAGATCATACCACAGAATTTATAGATTGAGATATATACTTACTTACAGAGTGCAATTACTGGACACATTATTACAATTCTCTTTGTTTTTAATCCAATTTCCTAGCTTACGAAATGATTTCCAATTGAAAACCTTTCTAAAAGGAAAACTATTTGTTGTAGTGTTCTTCCTAAAACCTTTACAAATTGTCCTGAGGAGACAAACTGAAAATCTAAGGGTAGTATCTCACTGGGCTGCGACAGCCTGCGACAAGTTGAAGACACAACAATTGCAATAAAATATGCAAATTTTCACTTGGAATCACACTGAATTGATATTCGCATATTTTATAGCAATTGTTGTGTCTCCAACTAGTCGCAGGCTGTCGCAGCCCAGTGAGATACACTCACACTTCCTGTCTCACAGAAACTGACTTGAGAAGGGTTTGTGACGGCTTTGCGACACCAGCGACGCATTTGCGGCTATTTTGAGAGAAATTTTGTCGCACTAAATTTTTGAACATGTTCAAAATTTCAGCGACGAAGGAGCGACACTTTGTGACTCATGCAAGGAAACTGAGAAGCCCTGCGAATGTTTCAACACACTTTTGAAACTCTCTTGCAAATGATGTTCGCAATTTGTTGCAAGCTGTCGCAGCCCAGTGAGAGACTGGCTTAGGTGGTAAAAAAGAACATGTATTGGTACAAACTGCAAGTGATTTAAATTTAAATTATTTGGTTTATTAGTTCGGGAATTGCTCATCGTTTTATCACCATGTATGGAAAATTTTTCACCTCTAAGGACCTGGTGTTTCGTGTGTATTTTGTATATGCTGAATTTGACACTGCATTAAAGCACCGTCTTTTCAAATATCTCCATTCAGCTGAAGCTATGAAGGACAAAAACCACCAGAAAGTATTATAAACTTATGATCAAGCATAATGAGACTGTTTGTTTACCGTTATGCCATGGTGTAAATAATGCCTTACCCATAAAGTTTGATTTTGACCAGGGTCTGTGTGGCAGAAGTACTCTCAGAATAGAGACCGAGCTCGCCACTGATCATTCACACAAGTTTAATGTGGTTAACAAGCATCACATTATAGGCCGACTTCCATTTGATCATAACTAATAGTAGAGACTTGTGCAGGTCTGAGCTCAGCCTTTATCTGATTGGGAGATAGAAGCTAGTCAAGTCAAGTTTATTTGTATAGCGCTTTTAACAATAAACATTGTCGCAAAGCAGCTTTACACAATTTGAACAACTTAAAACATGAGCTAATTTTAATCTCTAATCTATCCCCGATGAGCAAGCCTGTGGCGACGGTGGCAAGGAAAGACTCCCTCAGACGACATGAGGAAGAAACCTCGAGAGGAACCAGACTCAAAAGGGAACCCATCCTCATTTGGGCAACAGCAGACAGCATGACTATAATATTAACAGCTTTAACAAGAAGTCAGTTTCGTTGATGTTATAAACTCTTCATTGATGGAAACTTGAGTGCAAAACTGTTCATGACAACTGCAGTCCTAAAGTTAGCAAGTCAACTGTAGTCCTCAGCCGTAAAAGCATTACTGTAGGAGTCCAGAGCATCTTCCAAGTGCGACGTTCAACTGTCCTCATGGGGCCGTCCTCCACAGGAGCGATGTGATGAGACTCCGTCCAGACACAGGGCATCAGGATGGATCAGGCAGGTCTGAGGAGCAGAAGAGGTCAGCATCTCGATCCCAGGACCAACATGTAACTCAGAGGGACATATTTTTTTTGGGGGGGGGACACAGGTTGTTAGGTATGCCCAATGTCACCTGAATAAGTAGGAACAGTATACATATTGCACTGAGTACAAGCAGGGACTCCGGCAACTAACTATGACAGCATAACTAAAAGGGGAGAGCCAGAAGGTAACACAGGCATGAGGGAGCCCCGGGACATAAAGCAGCCAGCCACTACACCGTCAACAAACTTGAGGGAGCAAGCAAGTGGGGACTGACAGCATCCATGCATCCCAGTTTACCAAAACACTATGTCTGAGGACCCTCCAGATCTACACCTTTACCTCAAACACCATTAACAAAAGGCTTGACTAAACAGATGTTTTCAGCCTAGACTTAAACACAGACTGTATCTGAGTCCCGAACATTACTTGGAAGGCTGTTCCATAACTGTCGGGCTTTGTAAGAAAAGGCTCCGCCCCCTGATGTAGCCTTCACTATATGAGGTACCAGCAGATAGCCTGCACCTTTTGATATAAGTAGGTGTGGCGGGTCATAGAGGACCAGAAGTTCACTCAGGTACTGTGGTGCGAGACCATTTAGTGCTTTAAAGGTCAATAGTAGTACTTTATAATCAATACGAAATTTGATTGGGAGCCAATGCAATGTGGATAAGACAGGGGTGATGTGGTCATATTTTCTAGTTCTAGTAAGGACTCTTGCTGCTGCATTTTGAACTAACTGGATCTTGTTTATGCACTTATTGGAACATCCAGACTGTAAGGCATTACAATAATCCAACCTGGAGGTAACAAAAGCATGGACTAGTTTTTCCGCGTCGTGTAGTGACATTAAATTTCTTATCTTAGCAATATTTCTGAGATAAAAGAAAGCTATCCGGGTGATGTTATCAATGTGAGTTTCGAATGAAAGACTGGGGTCAATAATCACCCCGAGGTCTTTTACTGCTGCACGTGAAGAAACAGAAAGGCCATCCAGAGTTACTGTGTAATCAGAAAACTTACTTCTAGCTGCATGTGGTCCTAGTACTGTACAAGCACTTCAGTCTTGTCAGAGTTAAGCAGAAGGAAGTTCATAAGCATCCAGTGTCTAATGTCCTTTACACATTCCTCATTTCTATTAAGCTGGTGTCTTTCATCAGGTTTTGCAGAAACATACAACTGTGTGTCATCAGCATAACAGTGGAAACTAATACAATGTTTACGAATAATATCACCCAGAGGTAACATATATAAAGAAAAAAAAGCAGTGGACCCAAGACAGAACCTTGTGGAACACCAAACTTTACCTCAGTACGTCTAGAAATATCACCATTTATATCAACATACTGATAGTGATTAGATAAATAAGACGTGAGCCAGGAGAGGGCCGTTCCCTTAACTCCCACAACATTTTCTAGTCTATCCAAAAGAATGGAATGATCAATGGTATCAAATGCTGCACTAAGGTCAAGCAACACAACTAGTGAGACACAGCCCTGATCAGACGCCAACAGTAGATCGTTTACTACTTTAACCAAAGCTGTCTCTGTGCTATGATTAGGTCTAAATCCTGACTGATACATTTCATGGATGTTATTCCTCTGTAAATATGAGCACAACTGCTGTGCCACAGCTTTTTCAAGGATCTTGGAGATAAAGGGGAGGTTTGATATTGGCTGATAATTGGACAGCTGACAGGGATCAAGGTCAGGTTTTTTAATCAGGGGTTTGATAACTGCTAGTTTAAAGGATTTGGGTACATAGCCAATCGTAAGAGAAGAATTTATTATTTTTAGAAGCAGTTCAATTACTTCAGGTATTATCTGTTTGAATAGATGTGTAGGTAAGGGATCTAGTACGCAAGTTGAGGCTTTTGATGCCGAGATTAATGAAAGTAATTCAGTTTCTTTTAGGGGAGTAAAACATTCAAATTTATGATCTGATACAGTTATATTGTTAACTACAGGGTCACTTGTGGGCGGCACGGTGGTGTAGTGGTTAGCGCTGTCGCCTCACAGCAAGAAGGTCCGGGTTCGAGCCCTGTGGCCGGCGAGGGCCTTTCTGTGCAGAGTTTGCATGTTCTCCCCGTGTCCGCGTGGGTTTCCTCCGGGTGCTCCGGTTTCCCCCACAGTCCAAAGACATGCAAGTTAGGTTAACTGGTGACTCTAAAAAATTTTCCGTAGGTGTGAATGTGAGTGTGAATTGTTGTCTGTGTCTATGCGTCAGCCCTGTGATGACCTGGCGACTTGTCCAGGGTGTACCCCGCCTTTCGCCCGTAGTCAGCTGGGATAGGCTCCAGCTTGCCTGCGACCCTGTAGAACAGGATAAAGCGGCGACAGATAATGAGATGAGAAGAGAGATGAGACATGGTCACTTGCATTGTCTGACCTTAAATTAGTAGTTTGAATTTTTTGTCAGATATTCTCAATTTTGTCATTAAAAAAAAAAAAAAAAATCATGAAATCGTTGCTACTACAGGTATGCATGTGTCTATAGTGGACTTATTCCTGGTTAATTTTGCTACAGTATTAAATAGGAATCTAGGATTATTTTTGTTATCTTCTATTAGGGAGGAGAGACATGTTGATCTAGCAGCACTAAGAGCTTTTCTAAACTTCAGGAAGCTCTCCTTCCACGCTAATTTGAACACTACCAATTTTGCTTGACGCCATTTATGTTCCAATTTTCAAGTGGTCTGTTTTAATGTGCGAGTGTCATCATTATACCAGGGTGCTAATTTTTTGTCTCTGACTATTTTCCTTTTAAGAGGAGCTACATTATCTAAGGTATGGCGGAATGTTGACTCTAAGCATTCAGTTGCCTGATCAAGTTCTGCAGGGGCTGACAGTGACCCAATCAAAGTTGACAGCTCTGGGAGATCATTTATAAAGCTCTGTGCAGTAGTTGACGCGAATGTACGTTTAATACGGTAGCGTGGTGAGGTGCATATATTATTACTCAGACATAGTTTGAATGAGATGAGATAATGATCTGAGATAACTTCAGACTGTGGAAGTATGACTATATTGTCTGTTTAAACTGAATGTTAGTATTAGCTCGAGGGTGTGACCACCATTATGGGTCGGTCCTATGACATTCTGATTAATCCCTACTGAATCTAAAATGGACACAAATGCTGTTCTTAAAGGGTCTTCTGGGTTATCAAAGTGAATATTAAAATCTCCGACAACTAAAGCTTTGTCTAAGGAAATCAGGGATGTGATTGGCCAAGGACAAAAAAAGCAGGAAAATATATAGACCCATAATGTGACACGGCAGCAGTGTGGTGTGGTATGGCGCGGCAACAGTGCAGCCACTACACACAGTAACCTCATTTTGACACTTTTAATGAAAAGTGCAATACGCAAACATTTAGTGCCAATTTTCATCATTGGAAAACAATTATTTTGAGGGCAAACAACCTCAAACATCAAACAATAGGTGCAGATATTAGAACAGGTGATGAGCACACACTCACTGTCATTTTTTTCAAAATATGCACAATAACAATGTCAGTAAGTGTAGTATAAAGTCAAGAAGTGTAACAAAGTACAAAGTCAGGAAGTGTAACATGGACATACAAGTGAAAAAACACTAAACTCCCTCATCAACAGCTTTAATGTCAGGGCTATTCACTGCAAGTCTGGCCATAAGTCCAAAGTATGCTGGAAAAGATATAATAAAATAAATTATACAATTATGACACAATCCCTGCATATTTTAGCCAATAAACACAAACTGCAGTACACATGAACGTGGTCTATCACCAGTATACTGACATTGTTATTATGCAGCATGTATGATAATGTGCTATGCAGCCAAGATGGACTATAATAATAGTTCAAGTTTTTCATCAGCATCAATGTTGATGTTGATATGTTGCCTACACTGTTATGTTATTATGAACCACATTGAACATTCTGTAATTAAGCAATATAACAAGGGTGGGAGTGTGGCTGTTCCTGGATATCCTCACAGGTGTGGTTTAGCTGCAGGCATGAAGCCGGGGCTGAGAGTAATCAATGAGTATTGCTATCTTGGCAAGGCATTCCAATCATCTCTACCAACTCAACTACAGAACAGGGTATACTGTACAGCAATCCTTAAATTAAATTTAATACCTTTTTTTTTTTACTACCTTTAGATTTTTCAGGCATGAAAATGGGTCAGGGGTTGAAAAGGTGAGAAGGGTGCGCACGCGCGGGGGTGGGGTATTGTCGGGCGACGGGCGTTGGTGGTGCGGAGGAAATACTTCCGGTACACTGATGTATCGCAGTTTGGACGTGAACAATCAAAGCATGGCTGCCCTTGTTTGCATAATTTATGTCCTTGTGGCAGAGGACACACCTGGCCAATCCCTCTCTGTCAATTTTCTTAAAGAAATCCCCAACATGAAAGGACACCTCTTGTCCCTTCACAGATACCTTGCCCTCCAGCTTAAGCCAGGCCCACTTCCAGCTGCATTTAATGCCTGCATCCAGCTTAACAGCTGCAGCGTCCTCTTCCCCTAACACACTCATTCTAAGGATAATGTTTGTATTAGTGCAAGTGGTACATCAGTATCAACTGTAAACCACTCTCTACTGTTAGTCCGTGACCTAGAGGGGTTGGTCGTTACCGAAAAAGTGGCAAAGGCTACCATACCTTTTCTGAAAGCTTGGAGTCTCAGCTTTTCAATGATGTATGATGGCCATCTGACAGGAGTAGCTGTTTTGAGTTATCACACATAATGTAAACTAAGATTGAGAAAATATTGTGTATAAATCAAGCAGAACACTGATATTGCCGAAATCTATATTGGACATATTGGAATATTTTATTTTGTTATGTTTGGCATCGGCGGCACGGTGGTGTAGTGGTTAGCGCTGTCGCCTCACAGCAAGAAGGTCCTGGGTTCGAGCCCCATGGCCGGCGAGGGCCTTTCTGTGTGGAGTTTGCATGTTCTCCCCGTGTCCGCGTGGGTTTCCTCCGGGTGCTCCGGTTTCCCCCACAGTCCAAAGACATGCAGGTTAGGTTAACTGGTGACTCTAAATTGACCGTAGGTGTGAATGTGAGTGTGAATGGTTGTCTGTGTCTATGCGTCAGCCCTGTGATGACCTGGTGACTTGTCCAGGGTGTACCCTGCCTTTCGCCCGTAGTCAGCTGGGATAGGCTCCAGCTTGCCTGCGACCCTGTAGAAGGATAAAGCGGCTAGAGATAATGAGATGAGATGAGATGTTTGGCATCATTTTAAAGGGGAGACTCTGAGCTTTCATTTAAATCCTTTTGTGAGCATTTTAGATGAGTACAGCCAACCCTGGAGCTCTTCAAACTTTTAATCACACACATTTTCCTTCCATTTCCGCCTAAGTCATCCTTTGTCTTTTAATTCTGTGGCACCAGGGAGCACCAGAAAAACAAAATCCAAACACTGAAATACTGGAATGACCCTGAGGATTCAGAAAATGTACCATTTACCCATATTATCTGATTTGGAGGGGGGATTTTCAGTCTGATAACAGACATGGCGTTTTTTCAAAGACAAAACAGTAGTGTACGATTCTAATTTGTTGACATGTCGAGTTGAAAGTCTGAGGTAAAACATTTTTAGAAAGAGTTGTTATTCAGCATTTTGAGATATTTCAAAGGGTCCTTAATACATGTCCACCACATATAATTTATATCAGGTCCCAACTTTCATGGAATTTACATTACAAAATGAATACAGTGTTCTGCTTGATTTATACGCAATATTTTCTCAACCTTAGTTTACCTTATGTGTGATAACTCAAAACAGCTACTCTTGTCAGATGGCCATCATACATCACTGAAAAGCTGAGAATCCAAGCTTTCAGAAAAGGTATGGTAGCCTTTTCCACTTTTTCGGTAACGGTTTCCATATTTTGAGGCCCTGGCTCACGGTCTATGTGTTCACACCAGAAACTACTAAAGCTTTAATGGCCAGAAGTAGGCTAGCTGACTTAGAATGGTGACAAAAGCTACAGCAGCGACTAAAAATAATATCATCAACATAACGATTTACACAACAGCTTTAGTGGCTTTTGGTCTAAACACACGGCAAGCCTTTCGTGACACACTCTTCCCTGTTGTCTTCTCTCTAATTTCGCGCTGAAAAAAATTGATGCCCCGTCTTGTCAATGGATGGAGCCCGGGCAGTAAATGTGAGACGCCCGCTTTCGCTATTTTAGATGGCTCAAAACCATTACGTTTTAATGAATCAAATAACAGTGTAAAACAGTGGAGTGTAAAAAAGACCAGGGTTCACAAGTTTTTATTTTGTCACAAAAGGCTTCAAGCATGGGCCAAAGCATAGGCTAACAAGTTTTAGAGTTTACCACTTCACCTTCAGCCTTTTCAGCCCCTCATGTGAATATTATCCTCACACGTCCCTGAAATACCAATTACAGAGATAATAGAAAGAAGTTTGTGTTTCTTCTTTTATGTTACCGTTAACTACATAAGCTTTAAGCTAACTTAATATCTGGCAAACGGGAGCTATTATTTTCACCAGAGCTTCGGCTAGCTCTGGCAGTGTTCAACGCAAGCTGTAGCGAACGGCAGTAACTTTGTTATACCGCACAAAATATGAAAATGATTGAAACCATAACTCACCAAATTCAATCCGCTGGTAAATGCAGGTAAATGTGTAAGTTACGCTCTGGTCTGCCTTGTCCCAGGCCATCCTTAAAAAAAAAAAATCAGTTTCCTGTCCACCGGGTGAGCAAAAAAAATTTTCAGTCAGGAGGGAGGGATTTTTATTTTTAATTTTTTTTTATTATATATGGATGGATAAGAAATCGCAATGCTGTGTTTGCTTTTTCTTTCAGTACTTTCTTATTACAAAAGCAGACACATTTAATAAAATGACAGTTTAATCAACTGAAACTTGTACAAAAACTTTAAGTTAGCATTTTAAATGCTGACTGCAACATTTGCAAAACTTTTACAAAGGTACTTAAAATGTCCGACACACGGACTTTTTGTAGTTCTAAATCGAGCGTTAGGCCTAGTTCGGATGAAATTACACTATTAAAATGATCACTGAATGATTTGTTTTTCTGAATCTTTACTATTTTGTTGTTTGCTAGAATACCATTTTGCGATTTCACACTTAAGCAAATGTTTGAAAACTCTGGATCTCCTTCCTTCATGGTGGCTGCCATTTTTTTTGTGCCGCACGGCGCATGCGCAGAGCTGATTCGACAGGGCTTTCCACAAGCAGCGGCTGCGGCCACACAATTAAGTCCAGCCGGCTACTTTAATGACTATTTTTGTAGCCCACAGGCTCTAAATATTAATTTTCGATTTTAATAAAATTAAATGTTTATCTAACGGACTGACAATAATGTCAAACTGAACCGCACTCATTTAAGTTGTGATCGCGCTGTTTGTACCGATAATAACCACAAATTCCCAGCAGACTTCGTTGATCAGGGGAGAGGAACTCATCCGCGGCCCCGACATGCGGTGTGTGCGCACGCGCGCACTCGGCGGAGGCAGTAGTGTGCGCGCGCACTCGGTGTAGGCAGTATGAACTTTAGTGGAAAGCCCTGGGAATGCGTAAATGTCAAGTTCGAGTTTAGATTTACGAACCCGAAAAAAATGTCGAAAAACCGGCGTTAAAAAAAAATTTCACCCGCACAAACGGCACTCACCCGGCCGGTGGACCGGAAACAGAGCATTTTTTTAATAATGGCCCCAGGTGGATATGTCCTGCTTCTCGTTCTCCCAGCTTTGCAATTCAACCACAGGCTCTCTCCATGCACTCCAAGTACACGTGAAGAGTGTGCGCATGATTGGAATAATGGAACGCAGTTTGGCATATGATTGGTTCTCGGCAGCGAAGCAGCCAGGAGGATTTACTGACCGTCCAAGTGTCATTTAAAGGGCCGATTTCTGAAGTGCTCAGTTTGCGTATTAAGTCAATCATATGATAATTTAAAAAAAAATCTCCCGACCCCCCCCCCCCAAAAAAAAATCTCCTCGGATCTACACGATTCGCGTAGGTCACCCTTTTTGACTTCAAAACGGCGAATTTCGCCGAAAGGTGAGAGATTTTCATGCCTGATTTTTACACCATCATGACAGAGTTGCAAGTGTTAATCAGCGACCTTTTGTAATGTGTACACAGATTAACATATATGCTATACATACTAGTGTTTCAAATGACAAACAACCAGTGAATTGCTATGACGTCGGCATCAAACTGTTGAGACCTCAGGTTTGAGACGATAATCTTGATAGGCTAAAGCCCACCATTTAAACGAACTGATGCGAATTGTAGCAGACAGAATTTCAATCAAATTAGGACACCTCATAGTCCAAAAAAAATACCTCTACAACCAAATTTAACACTTAATTGCCTTGTTCACTTAACGTTCACTTAACGCTAACATTCTAAAACCTTAGTAACATTAGGAAGCCATCTCATGCGAACGGCTAGGCAATTGCTAGGCAAAGAATTTTGTTAGCTGTGGCAAATCATGTTGAATGCTGACACGTGAAACTTTCCTTTCCCAAAAACAAAAAAATGCCTTTTTCCAACTATACAAGTAAATCATCTAAACACTTTCAAGAGGAGAAATGTTTACTCACCGATACCTGCAGTTTTCTTTTTTTTTCAACCTAGCCTGGTAGCTACACATTGACTAACCTGGCTAGTACCATAACTGGCTAACTAAGAAACATTTGACTAACGTTAGCATTAATACCACTGTGGCAAATCTTGGACATTGAGATCAGTGAAAAACTATTAGATAATAGGCATGCAAACAAATACATGAAAACAATATTAGCATAGGCCTACCTGAATCATCCAAATGTCGATCCTATTGACAGCTGAAGACATCGAAGACACTGGTATGCTACGTCACACACGAGAGTAGAGTGACGGCTGCATCCATTCCAACAACAAACTGACTACTAACGCGCGTGCGTCTTACATTACTTGACTCGGGTCACATAAAGGTTACTCTCGCGTTATGCATAATGGGCTTTTTTTATTATTATTGGTACCGCTTAACCTAGGGTAGGTTATTATGCGCACGCGTGGCTCATTGGAGTTGCCTATGGGTAATGTGGTCCTACCCCTCCCAAAAAAAAAAAAAAACGAATTTGCATGATTCACGAGGGTCGCATTTTTATGCCTGAAAATCCGGAATTCTGGAAAAATCCGGAAGAATCACATCCTCGGGAAATAACCAGATCTGAGGTAAAATCTGCAAATTCAGAAAGAAACTCAGAATATGGCCCTGGGGGCCGGTAAATAATAAGTAATGGAATTAACTGGGTAGACCTATTTTTCGAGGCTACATACATTATGAGTATGAAGAACTTCAAATGTATTAAATTTATAACCAGGTTTTTGTGTTACACCTAGATAATCGTTATAAATAACCGCGACGCCTCCTCCTCTGCCAGTTAGACGAGGCTGGTTATATAACTGTATCCAGGAGGACTCGCTTCATTTAATGCTATATATTCATTTGGCTTAATCCATGTTTCAGTTAAACAAAGTAGATTAAACTCCTGATCAGTAATGAGTTCATTAACCGTTAGCGCTTTAGATGCAAGAGATCTAATATTTAATAGCCCCACCTTTAGATTAAAGGTGCTGGCAGCAGCTGTACAGTCAGTATGATCTAATTTTATATTGATTAGGTTACTGGAACAAACTCTCTGAATATTTCTACCTTTTTGTTTAGCTCGGGGAACAGACACGGTCTTGATGTAGTGGACCAAGTGACGACTCTGTGCAGCTAGCAGACAGTCGGTTTAGCCTGTTCGTCTGCTCCCTGGCCTTGGCTCTGGATTGTCAGAAATTAACTAGGCCTGTTCTGAGACTATGACCTATGCTGCAGGAAATGAGAGCAGCACCTTCCCGAGTGGGATGGATACCGTCCTGCCCTAACAGGCCAGCAGTGCCCTCAAAATTAGCCCAATTATCTATAAAGCCCACACTGTTTTCAGAGCACCACCTGGACAACCAGCAGTTCAGTGACCATACAGTGGGGCAAAAAAAGTATTTAGTCAGCCACCAATTGTGCAAGTTCTCCCACTTAAAAAGATGAGAGAGGCCTGTAATTTTCATCATAGGTACACTTCAACTATGAGAGACAGAATGGGGGGAAAGAATCCAGGAAATCACATTGTAGGATTTTTAATGAATTAATTGGTAAATTCCTCGGTAAAATAAGTATTTGGTCACCTACAAACAAGCAAGATTTCTGGCTCTCACAGACCTGTAACTACTTCTTTAAGAGGCTCCTCTGTCCTCCACTCGTTACCTGTATTAATGGCACCTGTTTGAACTTGTTATCAGTATAAAAGACACCTGTCCACAACCTCAAACAGTCACACTCCAAACTCCACTATGGCCAAGACCAAAGAGCTGTCAAAGGACACCAGAAACAAAACTGTAGACCTGCGCCAGGCTGGGAAGACTGAATCTGCAATAGGTAAGCAGCTTGGTGTGAAGAAATCAACTGTGGGAGCAATTATTAGAAAATGGAAGACATACAAGACCACTGATAATCTCCTTTGATCTGGGGCTCCATGCAAGATCTCACCCCGTGGGGTCAAAATGATCACAAGAACAGTGAGCAAAAATCCCAGAACCACACAGGGGGAACTATTGAATGACCTGCAGAGAGCTGGGACCAAAGTAACAAAGGCTACCATCAGTAACACACTACGCCGCCAGGGACTCAAATCCTGCAGTGCCAGACGTGTCCCCCTGCTTAAGCCAGTACATGTCCAGGCCCGTCTGAAGTTTGCTAGAGAGCATTTGGATGATCCAGAAGAGGATTGGGAGAATGTCATATGGTCAGATGAAACCAAAATAGAACTTTTTGGTAAAAACTCAACTTGTCGTGTTTGGAGGAGAAAGAATGCTGAGTTGCATCCAAAGAACACCATGCCTACTGTGAAGCATGGGGGTGGAAACATCATGCTTTGGGGCTGTTTTTCTGCAAAGGGACCAGGACGACTGATCCGTGTAAAGGAAAGAATGAATGGGGCCATGTATCGTGAGATTTTGAGTGAAAACCTCCTTCCATCAGCAAGGGCATTGAAGATGAAACGTGGCTGGGTCTTTCAGCATGACAATGATCCCAAACACACCACCCGGGCAACGAAGGAGTGGCTTCGTAAGAAGCATTTCAAGGTCCTGGAGTGGCCTAGCCAGTCTCCAGATCTCAACCCCATAGAAAATCTTTGGAGGGAGTTGAAAGTCCGTGTTGCCCAGCGACAGCCCCAAAACATCACTGCTCTAGAGGAGATCTTCATGGAGGAATGGGCCAAAATACCAGCAACAGTGTGTGAAAACCTTGTGAAGACTTACAGAAAACGTTTGACCTCTGTCATTGCCAACAAAGGGTATATAACAAAGTATTGAGAAACTTTTGTTATTGACCAAATACTTATTTTCCACCATAATTTGCAAATAAATTCTTTAAAAATCAGACAATGTGATTTTCTGGATTTTTTTTCTCATTTTGTCTCTCATAGTTGAGGTATACCTATGATGAAAATTACAGGCCTCTCTCATCTTTTTAAGTGGGAGAACTTGCACAATTGGTGACTGACTAAATACTTTTTTGCCCCACTGTAGCCTGCTGTAAGCTACATCGCCATGCCGCATTGGGATGGGGCCAGAGCGTACTACAGCATCGGACATTGCCTTCGCTAATTTAAACACCTCTACAAAGTTACTCTTAGTAACCTCAGACTGACGAAAGCGTATATCATTAGCTCCTGCATGGATAACTATCTTTGAGAACCTGTGCTTGCCTAGGACCCTAAGATTACCTGCTCTGTCTGGCGCCCTGGCTCCCGGTATACACCTGACTAAAGCTGCTGGTGCCCCAAAGGCTGAGCTAATTTCACATGCCGTATGATAGAGTCCCCTATAACCAGAGCTCTTTCAGGTTTCTCAGTGGGTGCATCACTAAGGAGAGCAAACCTGTTCGACATGTGACGTGGGGAGGAGTGGTGCTCCCGTGGGCGAGCCTCAGCGGTAGCTCTGGCTCTACACTTATGCCTCCGAGCAGTCACCCATTCGCACCGCTGTAAGGGCTCTAATGCCAGAGCTGGGGGATTACTAACTCCACCTAGGGCATCCAGACTTTCCCCTACAGAAACTACACTGTTCTCACGCTCACTGACCTTCTCTAAAGCCTGGATACGCGCTTCTACCACTGTAATCTTCTATGTCAGAAAGCTAACTAATCTGCACTTATCACAAATAAAGCTATCACTAGCGACAGAAGAAGAATGACTAAACATCCTGCACTCAGCACACTGAACAGGTCAAAGGTGTGCCATGATGAAAGGATTCACGTACCTTAATCGAAGATCTGTTGATATTAAAGCAGATCCGATGTGGATAGCCTCCGCTTGTGGTCTTTACGCAGGAGGAGAAAAAAAAGAAAAAGAAAGCTTCCGGTCTCGGCGTTCTTCCGAAAAAAAGAAAAAAAAAAGCGGAAAAAGGAAAGCGAAAGTGGAAAGTACAAAAAGGAAAGCAACAGTACAATAAAAATGAAGATGATACTGGAAAATTATTTGTAGAATTTTTTTTTTTTAAAAAGATTAGCAATTAACGCCAACACTCGCGGAAAAAAAAAAGGACTCGTCGCGAACAACTCAGGAACCAGGAAGTGCCTGAACAAATGTATAAATGCACATGCTACAGTACAGAAATAAAAAAAAAAAATAGCCCACTCAGAAGTAAATTGACACCAAGATTCGAACCCATGTTCATTTTGGAACATGGGTTCGTTCCTTTCCTAGACAGCGCTCTAGACCAGTGTTTCTCAACCAGTGGGCTGAAAATTTTTCTTCAAGTTGAAGCTAATTTTTACTTGTCCTAAGGTACAATTGCTGGGTCGCATCCGATGTCACATCCGCCTCATTAAGCTACGGTCAGACTACAGCTCGCAATAGGTTCTTGATGAGAATGAGGCATTTTGGTGGCAATGCATCATGATATACATGTGAGCTAAAAGTTATGGTCACACAGTAGGTGAACACTTGACTGTCACGCCTTTGCGCGCTTGAGTCTGGTGCAGCTCGAGCAACCGTGCTCGCTCATGGAACATGCTGTGTGCGCACTTGGGACCCAGTCATTATGGGAAACACCTGATGCCGATTTGAGCACAATCAGCACATACAAATACGGACGCTGTTTACACAGAGATTTTGAAGTAATTATCATTATCATGGTCATGTTTGTTTCTAGCCATGTTTAACACCGCTTAAATACTCTGCTTTATGATTCTGCTTTGCTTTCATTTGTGTTTTGTTTCTGTAAATATCACACCTGTTAATAAACACTTTCACTTCACTCCATCTACCCCGTCTATCTTGTATCTTGATCCCCAGATCTTCAAGCAGAGATGAGAATGGGTCCTGATGAAAAAAGCAGAAAATCTGTAAAATGTCCCGAGGGCGTCAAAGGCGCCTGAAGTAATAAGGGGGGTCCAGGGGGGACACCCCCTGGGAAATTTTTTTCAAAATGAGACCTTACCCTATTTCCTGCAATCTGAGCTGTAGTTAATTAAAACACCAGATGCCTATTTTCATACTTATTGAAATAAAAACACCATTATATAGAACAATATGCATCAAAATCAATGTGTATTGTATTAATTCAAAATAATACCTACATGAAGGGGACTGGTTATTACTCTGTCAACATCACTTGTTTTTCTAAAAAATGTCCGTTAAAATTCCGAGTTATTTACAGTTCCATTAATAATTAAAATTCATATATTCAATATATTGAATTAAAAAAAAACATTCATATCTTATGGAGACTGACCTTTTCCTAATGTCCACATTACTTGTATATGATTTTTTCACAATGTCTATTTAAACTTTAAAAAGTTATACAATTATCAACACTGTCAGCTATAATTCAAATTATCATATATTCAATGTATTGAATCAAACAAATGCATATTTTATGGGGACTGTCTTTATCTTATTGTCCACATCTTCAAAAGGAAAATGTCTATTTACATTTTTTACAGTTAAAAGTTATTTACAATTCCCAGTTATTTTTGAAACAAATTTATGATTTAGACTACTTCTTCAGCTTCTTGGCCAAAGCCAAAAGCTCACCAGTCCTCTCTTTTTTCCTTGTTCTTTCATTA
This sequence comes from Neoarius graeffei, assembly GCF_027579695.1. Lineage (NCBI taxonomy): Eukaryota > Metazoa > Chordata > Actinopteri > Siluriformes > Ariidae > Neoarius > Neoarius graeffei. Next base: position 56,344,735 of record NC_083569.1, on the reverse strand, counting down.
GCCAGCTCCTCCTGTGTTTTTACATGCTCTAACCTGGCTCCCTTCTGCTCTCACACTCCTCTCTTGCTTTCCTTTTGCTTTGCTAAACTTGTCTTTTATACCAGCATCAATTTCACGTACCTTCGCTTCATCTCGCTTGTCAATAGTATTCGGCATCTTGAGAAAACACGCCGATTAGAGGAGCGTATTTTTGATATGCAGCTCACAAACATGTGTAAGTTTTGATAAAAGAAAGCGGATGTGGGTGTCTTTGTAAAAACTGTTTTGATCAGCCATTATGGTCCCGACATCGATGTTTTGACCAATAACAATGTAGATAACACGAATTTTACATCACATTAAACGAGACTAAAGATGGCGACTTACAAATAATGTGTAAACATCGCTGGAGTTAATTAAGTTTGAACAGCATGAAGGAACATGCCCCAACCCCCCTCAATTATTCATTCATTCATTCATTCATTCATTCATTCATTATCTCTAGCCGCTTTATCCTTCTACAGGGTCGCAGGCAAGCTGGAGCCTATCCCAGCTGACTACGGGCGAGAGGCGGGGTACACCCTGGACAAGTCGCCAGGTCATCACAGGGCTGACACATAGACACAGACAACCATTCACACTCACATTCACACCTATGGTCAATTTAGAGTTACCAGTTAACCTAACCTGCATGTCTTTGGACTGTGGGGGAAACCGGAGCACCCGGAGGAAACCCACGCGGACACGGGGAGAACATGCAAACTCCACACAGAAAGGCCCTCGCCGGCCCCGGGGCTCGAACCCAGGACCTTCTTGCTGTGAGGCGACAGCGCTAACCACTACACCACCGTGCCGCCCCCCCTCAATTAATTAAAAAAAATTCTCAATAGATTTGGCATAATATAAAAAGGTCGTTTTTTACTCAAAAATGCGAAAATCCGCCGAAAAGCGTTAAACTCTCATCCCTGTTTAAGCCAGCGACATATAAAAAGTTGTACGCGTCCATGCTCTTCCAGGTTTCCACCTGTTTGTCCATGTAGAACGATGTCTGCAGCACCAGGTAGTTTGAGATATTGGGGAACTCAATGGATGGATAATTTTCCAACTTGTAGGAAAAATCCCTTCTTTATTAAATGTGTAAGCATCCATCCCATTGAGTAGTTTTTACATCCACTTCTTTTGAATGTACTTCTCGGTTTGAATAACTTGCTTGTCTGCTGTACACAAATATGGCAATAAGTTCTTGCATTAATGGACCAGACTCCACTTCTGGATCATTAATCCCTTCTGAGTGAGAATGCCCTGCATGCATGGTTTTATTTTGGCTTATGGAACATCCATACAGTTAAATACAATACCTACAATTAAACACCACTCGGGTTCAGATCGGTGAACACTATGTTCGAGCATAGGGGTGTCCATAAGTGCACGTGGCACCAGGACACCTTAGGTCGGAGGTCAATGATAGACTTTGTAGTCGTTTCATCTGATCTCCGGCCCTATGTCTTGGACACTCGGGTGAAGAGAGGGGCTGAGCTGTCAACTGATCACCACCTGGTGATGAGTTGGATCCGCTGGCAGAGGAGGAAGCTGGACAGACCTGGCAGGCCCAAACGTATGGTGAGGGTCTGCTGGGAACGTCTGGCCGAGCACTCTGTTGGAGAGGTCTTTAACTCCCACCTCCGGGAGAGCTTTTCCCAGCTTCCGAGGGAGGCGGGGGACATTGAGTCTGAGTGGACCATGTTCTCTACCTCCATTGTGGACGCAGCTGTTTGGAGCTGTGACCGCAAGGTCTCCGGTGCCTGTCGTGGCGGCAATCCCCGAACCCGGTGGTGGACACCAGAAGTAAGGGATGCCGTCAAGCTGAAGAAGGAGTCCTATCGGGCCATGTTAACCTCCAGGACTCCCGAGGCAGCTGACGGGTATCGGCAGGCCAGGCGTGCTGCAGCTCGGGCAGTTGCGGAGGCAAAAACTCGGAACTGGGAGGAGTTCGGGGAGGCCATGGAGAAGGACTATCGGTCGGCCTCGAAGAAATTCTGGCAAACCGTCCGGCGCCTCAGGAGGGGGAAGCAGTACTCTGCCAACACTGTTTACAGTGCGGGTGGGGAGCTGTTGACCTCGACTGGGGACATTGTCGGGCGGTGGAAGGAATACTTTGAGGATCTCCTCAATCCCACCATCATGTCTTCCACTGAGGAGACTGAGGCTGATGACTCAGAGGTGGACTCGTCCATTACCCAAGCTGAAGTCACTGAGGTGGTTTGCAAGCTCCTCGGTGGCAAGGCACCGGGGGTGGATGAGATCCGCCCTGAGTATCTCAAGTCTCTGGATGTTGTGGGGCTGTCTTGGTTGACACGCCTCTGCAACATCGCGTGGCGGTCAGGGACAGTGCCTCTGGAGTGGCAGACTGGAGTGGTGGTCCCTCTTTTTAAGAAAGGGGACCGGAGAGTGTGCCCCAATTATAGGGGAATCACACTTCTCAGCCTTCCAGGGAAGGTTTACTCCAGGGTACTGGAGAGGAGAATTCGACCAATAGTCGAACCTCGGATCCAGGAGGAACAATGCGGTTTTCGTCCTGGTCGCGAAACACTGGACCAGCTCTATACCCTTCATAGGGTGCTCGAGGGTTCATGGGAGTTTGCCCAACCAGTCCACATGTGCTTTGTGGATCTGGAGAAGGCATTCGACCATGTCCCCCGTAGTATTCTGTGGGGGGTGCTTCGGGAGTATGGGGTTCGGGGCTCTTTGCTAAGGGCTGTCCGGTCCCTGTACGAACGGAGCAGGAGTCTGGTTCGCATTGCCAGCAGTAAGTCAGACCTGTTCCCAGTGCATGTTGGACTCCGGCAGGGCTGCCCTTTGTCACCGGTTCTGTTCATAATTTTTATGGACAGAATTTCTAGGCACAGCCAGGGGCCAGAAGGAATCCTGTTTGGGAACCACAGGATTTCATCTCTGCTTTTTGCGGATGATGTTGTCCTGTTGGCTTCTTCAAACCAGGACCTTCAGGATGCACTGGGGCAGTTTGCAGTCGAGTGTGAAGCGGCTGGGATGAGAATCAGCACCTCCAAGTCCGAGGCCATGGTTCTCGACCGGAAAAGGGTGGCTTGCCCTCTCCAGGTTGGTGGAGAAGTTCTGCCTCAAGTGGAGGAGTTTAAGTATCTCGGGATCTTGTTCACGAGTGAGGGAAGGATGGAGCGTGAGATTGACAGGCGGATCGGTGCAGCCTCCGCAGTGATGCGGTCGCTTTACCGGTCCGTTGTGGTGAAGAAGGAGCTGAGCCAAAAGGCGAAGCTCTCAATTTACCGGTCGATCTACATTCCGACTCTCACCTATGGTCATGAGCTTTGGGTAATGACCGAAAGGACAAGATCGCGGATACAAGCGGCCGAAATGAGTTTCCTTCGCAGGGTGGCTGGGCGCTCCCTTAGAGATAGGGTGAGAAGCACAGTCACTCGGGAGGAGCTCGGAGTAGAGCCACTGCTGCTCCACATCGAGAGGAATCAGCTGAGGTGGCTCGGGCATCTTTTTCGGATGCCTCCTGGACGCCTCCCTGGGGAGGTGTTTCAGGCATGTCCCCCCCAGGAGGAGGCCCCGGGGAAGACCCAGGACACGCTGGAGGGACTATGTCTCTCGGCTGGCCTGGGAACGCCTCGGTGTTCTTCCCGAGGAGCTGGCCGAGGTGTCTGGGGAAAGGGAAGTTTGGACTTCCCTGCTTAGACTGCTGCCTCCGCGACCCGGTCCCGGATAAAGCGGAAGAAGACGAGACGAGACCTACAATTAAAAACAGTGCCACTTGCTTTTATTATGACAAGAATGATTATAGTTACTATATGACTATAGCTACAACTGGAACGTGCTGATTTAGGTTAGCGTTTGTAATTATTGTACCATTCACTATTGGATAAACCCCGGTAGATGGCTGTACTTTGGCGCATGGGGGTAACAATAACATTTTTAAGAAAATTGTTTCACTCAAACAACTCGGATGCACCGGCATTAGGAATACTGTCCAAGCCAGCACTGAATCCAGATGCGATTCCCACAATTTTTGGCCAAAAGCGGACAAGACAAACGAAACAACACGGTCAGTAGTCCGCAAAAGAGAAGTTCAAAGGGTAAGAAAACACTTTTTAAAGGCTTCCCTAACTTTTTTTATTCAGCGTGATGTTATTTCGAGTTCCTTTGGGCATCAACGTAATTGCTGATGCAGCTAAGCGGCTTGATGTTTGTTGGGTGTCCTGGTTTGATTCAATGTCAGAAAAACCTCGGTAATGACTAAAACAACTCTATAAATATTGTTCACTTGTGTGTAACTAATTGATATGGTAATGCTTGTTTTTCATGATCATCATCATCGCTATTCGTGTCATTGTCTGAAATACTCAAGTGAAGAAATGTCACTGGCGCTATGGTCCATTTTGTCAAATGTGGCTGTGTATTGCAAGTGACGTCACACTTTACGGAAACCATTTGGAGTTCTTTTAGGTATACAGGAACTTGTTTGTGGAATAGCCAGCCTCGATCACTGCAGTCTAGTCAAACACGTGATAATTTTAAGAAACAGGTGAAACAGTTTTTATGGAGTAAATTCCAAACCCAGTTTTATGATGTGTATATAACTAATTTTTAATCATTTTGGTGCCATTTCCGTAATCTAGTTGTACTCTGATAATTACAATTCGCATTTTATTTTTGGTTTATGACTATCATTGTTTATACAATTTTGTCAATTTATTATTGTCTCTTATATTTTATTGTTTCCTGCTGTCATCAAGAGGACCACATTGGAAATAAGTGTATTTTATACTTTGTGTTATCCTCGGTGCTCTTTATACTGTATCTTTTACATGTACAAATTTTACCAAATAAATCCATACCATACCAGCAGCTCAGGTGTTTCTGGCAATATTTCTGCCTTTTTCTGTACAAGTGCATCCTCCTGTAATGTTCACATGAATCCTGTATAGTAAAGCAGTGTTTGTTTACCCTCTTTCTGCATTGCCGTGGGGGTTGGACTGCCTACTACGGTAATTACGGTAGGCTAGCCTGGGGACGTCTTGATGAGAAAGTTTTTCATGAAGGAGTCCAGAGCATGCTAAGCATGCTAATAGAAGAAGAAAGAAGAAACCTTTATTTGTCACATGCACACTTCAAGCACAGTGAAATTCATCCTCTGCATTTAACCCATCTGAAGCAGTGACCAGAGCAGTGGGCAGCCACACACAGCGTCCGGGGAGCAGTCAGGGGTTAAGTACCTTGCTCAAGGGCACCTCAGCCCAAGGGTGCCCCACGTCAACCTAACAGCATGTCTTTGGACTGTGGGGGAAACCGGAGCAACCGGAGGAAACCCATGCAGACACAGGGAGAACATGCAAACTCCACACAGAAAGGCCCCCGCTGGCTGCTGGGTTCAAACCTGGAACCTTCTTGCTGTGAGGCGACCATGCTAACCACTACACCACCGTGCCGCCCAGTATAACAGTTTCAGCAGTGTTTTACAGGTAAAGAGTTCAGGTTTGTCCATAAGTCAGGGTTGCAGCTCATTAATACACTATTTCAGATGTATAGTGAATAAAAAACAAACAAACAAAAACATGATGTCACTTTAGTAGGCCTTTCGCGTTGCCTCTTCAGTACTGAAGTATAGAGGATGTGCAGTCACGTGACCCGTCCGTGTATACTCTGCCATATTGGACGGCTTCAGGATTGTTTACCTTGCGCGAGCGTAATGGATCCAGGGAGTAATCCCCAAGAAAATTCGGAAAATACCCCATCTACATCGCGCGATAACTTGTCTAAGTTTGTTCAGCATCTTGAAGGTGACATGAGGCAGCGTTACGTGGAAAAGTGTTCCAGGTTGGGGATTGCAGATCCGTACAACTTGCCGCAATCCTTGTTCAGGGAAATTTGGAGCTGCGGTGCCGGCGATTTGCCCGATCTGGCCTACCACAACATTTACAATTTTCTTGTTAATCGTGAATTGTGTTACACTGGCAAAGCCCTCAAAGCTTACAAGAGCCTGGAAGCTTATAAATATTTTGTTGCGGGATGGGTATCCCAACTATACCTCTGGAAGGTTCCGAAGAAGAATGTCTACTTGATAACCTCACGGGTAAGTGGCATTAAGACGTTTATCATAAAGAGAATATGCAGGACGTTTTATCGTAAGAATGTTCGAAATCTAAACTCAGTTCCAGATAATGACAGGGTTGTAAATATGTATGTTTTTGTCTGAAAAAAAATATCACAAATCACCGCTATCTTTATCTGTGCAGAATTATTATTCAATATCAGATATAAATGTATAGGGGTCACAGATATGTCCAGCTTCTATATTCAAACAAATTAAAAAAATATTTTCTTGCACCTCTATGTGCCTAAAATAACATACATATTCTTTTTCAGTACTTTACACAATCTGATAGGAAGAACTTTATAAACAAGTTATGCATTTGTATACATATTTTATTAAGAACATTAATATTACACGTCCATGTGAAAACCAGTTATATTTTTTTGATCACAACTTGGTGATAGGTGGTGCAGTATACTACAATTATACAGCAAGTTCTAACTAACATTTTGAAAAGACCCCAATGGTCCAATAAAGTGTGCAGTGACTAAAAACAGTGTCTCTCCTCGTCTGCGGGGAATCTATAAAATGACAGGCCCTCCTTTTGGCCCTGTCTATTGGTACAACCAAATGCTGAACAAGATATAACCAATTCTCGAAAGATCTACTCCCACACACTTGATAATTAGAACGGGTTCGTCGAAGTTCTACGCGCGGCCATGCCGGCCAAGATGGCAGATAAACAAATATCACGTGACCTCGTGACGTCACGTGCACGCTCTCTATACACTCAGCCTTGCGCCCAAATGACGTCATGCATCGCCCTTCCAACAGACAACATGGCAGCCTCCTGGTGGCATTACAGCAGTGATACAAAAACGCTCAGAACTTTCTTATAAATGGTCAAACATGCCTGAAACTTTTCTTACGGGCTCTTAATATTACAAGCTACCAATCCATGCATGTATTTACTTTGCATTTTCAATTCCTTTAACAGTAACAAAACATATATATTGGCCTCTGCTATTAATTTTTCTTACCATTAGGGGCCGCTAGCGTGCACTGTGTTAAACAAAGCTTTGAGTCATGAATCTTTATTCGACTCATTTGGATTCGGAGCTTCACTGGTTCAGAAATCTTCATTGCAGCTTCACCAGTAAGCATTCATAATAACTTAGAAACAGTATGTTTCGATTATTAAATGAAAACATATTTAGTAGACCATTTTCCCAGCTGTAAATTATTTTCCAGTTTCTTTATTACTTGACTACACTGAACAAGAAACTTCAAGATTTTTTTTTTTTTTTAGTTGTCGGAGTGTTGCTTTTATCTTTAAAACAACACCACCATCTTGTCTGTGATTAGTAGCTGTAATTCAGAGTCTGTGGTCTGGTAGGTGTAGCACTGCAGGGTGGATTCACTAGAGTACATCCTGTCTGTGTTACAAGCAGGCTGTCAAAAGATGATAGCCTGCTTGTAAGGCAAGCAGTCGATTTACATTTAATCAGTGGCTTGTTGTAAATAACTTGTGCACAAAATATATGAGAAAACCACACCATCAAAGGTAATAATAAAAGGAGTGAGAATGAATCAGTAGAAGTGAGTGTTTTATTTCCAGCTGTCAGTTTCCAACAACTTGGAGAGAAAAGTAACATTTTCACAAGATTTTCAGATCTGAGTTTCATTTGATAGCAAACATCATAAACGGATATAAAAAAAACATTATATCCGTTTTATATAAAATAATTAGGACAGACGAAAATAGTTGTTTGTGTGGGCTCGCTCCCTAATATAAACTAAATGTTCATTATTTTGTTTGGTGTCGAACATAAAAACGGAACAGATTTAATTATCAGAGTATTTATAATAAGCGTACTTACTTATTTTCGGTGTGTTGGGTGATTCAAAAGAAAAGTACCGCTGAAGGGGGAATTCCAAACTAACTACCTACAGTTCTCTTCAGAAAAGAGGAAACGACACAGGCAGGTCTGGGTAAAGTTTAGACTACACCCTTCCAGCGTCCGGCACAGAAAACACGCGAAAAATGTGCTGCAGGAGCCATGTACTGCATGATTCAGATCTTTCAATTTTTTTTATCTCCTCAAGTGAATCTACACTCGGGAACCGTAAGAAAGTGTGAGAAGATCCGTGTGACCGATAACGGGTGTGTCGGGAAGAATACGTCGACACATTTTGTGTGTGTATGACTGGCAATTACCTTTTTTCATGTTTTTTTATTTTATTTTATTTTTTTTAAACACAAGGATACATACAACGACAAACTCTCTACAATACTTTGAATAAATCTATCAGAAACCAAAATCCCACCTCCTCTAATGAGTGGATTAAATATGTAAGATAAATAAATAAAAGAAAACAAATATAACAAGGGGTTATCACAACTGATACGACAATATACGGTGGTGTGAAAAAGTGTTTCCTCATCGCATTATCTCTAGCCGCTTTATCCTGTTCTACAGGGCCACAGGCAAGCTGGAGTCTATCCCAGCCGACTACGGGCGAAAGGCGGGGTACACCCTGGACAAGTCGCCAGGTCATCGCATGGCTGACACAGACAACCATTCACATTCACACCTACGGTCAATTTAGAGTCACCAGTTAACCTAACCTGCATGTCTTTGAACTGTGGGGGAAACCGGAGCACCCGGAGGAAACCCACGCGGACACGGGTAGAACATGCAAACTCCTGCACAGAAAGGCCCTCGCCGGCCACAGGGCTCGAACCCGGACCTTCCTGCTGTGAGGCGACAGCGCTAACCACTACACCACCGTGCCACGTTTCAGATCATCAAACAAATTTAAATATTAGACAAAGATAATACAAGTAAACACAAAATGCAGTTTTCAAATGAAGGTTTTTATTATTAAGGGAAAAAAATTAAAACCTACATGACCCTGTGTGAAAAAGTGATTGCCCCCCATTAAAACATAAATTAACTGTGGTTTGTCACATCTTTGGAAAGCTGAGTGCAATTTCTCTCGCCCAGGGGTTTTCAAAGTGTGGGAGAGTCAGCCCCCCCTCAGAGAACAAATAAACAACAGCACCCCCCCCACACACACACACACAATTTTTGTTGTTGCTATACTTAATGTTCCATTCGTATTTAAAAAAAATGGTTGTTGTACACTTTTTTCCTTTTACACATTTTAAACATCTGTGCTTTTTTTTTTTTTTTAAAAAAAACATCTTGTTTTACACATTTTAAACATCTCATAGCATCGTTAGCTAGCACCTCTTGGCAGACAACACACTGTGGCAGTGGAGCATCTTCAGATCCAGTCCATGAAAATCCAAACTTTAAATAATCGTGGTTATACTTCCTTCTTTTTTTTTTTTGCTTGGCTCAGACTCTGTCTCCTCACTCACTGTAGCTTTAGGTACTAAAAATCGATCCATTTTGTCTCTGGCAAAGGCTAGCTGAAGTTCGCTAAATGTTCGCAATAGTAACTTATTCTGGTTTATTTTTCCTCACGTTGCGCGCCCCACACTTTGAAAAGCCCTGCTCTAGCCTGATTACTCCGAGGTTTTACGGCAGCCACCACCGACTAGTGGCCTAGTGGTAGCGTGTCCGCCTCTCGATCGGGAGTTCTATTCACGGTCGGGTCAATACCATGGTCATATGATGGTCATACCAAAGACCATCATAAAAATGGTGCCTACTGCCATCTGGCAAGGCACGCTGCAATACAGATGTGCATGGGGAGTTAAACTCTCGTGGTTACCAGAGGACTAGCCCCCCACGGTAACCCTAGCTATGTAATAGGCGAGAGGCCGAGGGCTATGGAAACGGAGATCGGCGCCGCCCGATGCGCCACCATACAGGTTGGGCCTGGTTAGTACTTGAGTGGGAGACTGCCTAGGAATACCAGGTACTGTAAGGCGTGGGAAGGACTTTAACTTTTACGGCAGCCGGCATCCAAAAAGTTGCATTGCTGCCATCTACAGGACTACCACCGTAGTGCATTATATCCTGCTATATACACCAGTGTCCGTTCAGAACTTGAAAAAACATCGTCTTCCCCTCCTGCTTGACCCTATTTCTAAAATACCTTTCAGAGATACTTTTTCCAAGCCAATCTCCCGCAGCTGTCTAATTAAATCTTGCCTTTGGCGGTCATAATTTCTACAAGAAATCAAAACATGATGCACTGTCTCGCACTCTTGGCAAGCACACAGGCCATTTTGATGCTTTCCCGAAATAAATAAAGTGCTGTTCAGAAATGGGTGACCAATCCTCAATCTAGAAATAATCACCTCTTCCTTACATCTAGCTCCCCCCCCCCCCCTTTTACAGTCATTAACTGAATCAGTTACCCTACCGACAATTGAGAATAGATGCCTCCCTTTGTTTTCTTGCTCCCAAAGCTGTTGCCATTTTAAAATTGTTTCCTGCCACACAATAATTTTACCCTTTGCCTTGGACCATAGTTAATAGAGGGAAATGGTTAGGAAACTCGGCAAACTTCAAAGGATCGTCCTATTGTTTCATATTTGAGGTTGAACTGTATAGAAGCGAAAGAAAACTTAAAAACAAAACATTTAAAACTATGTATATGATGAGTGAAAATCATTTAAAATAAGTCTTAATTATTGTAAAAAAAAAAAAAAACCGCCGTCAGTTTACCTGTTTTCTAACCATCATCGTTTTACGATACGGCAATCAAAACCAAACACTGAAGGCTTATCAAAAAAAAAAAAAAAAAATCTTTGCCCCAGATTTCCTGGTTGTTATTTCTTTAAGAAGAATAGTAATAAAAGCCAGAATCTTTCAAATAAAGCGATCTGTGAAATAGGGAAAATTTGGCATCTCATAGAGGTGAGCTTCAACTGTTCGAAACTGAGTACAAGTTAAACAATCCTAAAATTGTAAAAAACGTCTCAGATTTTTATTTTTTTTTTACTTCGATTTCAAGAGATAAAATATTGATACTCAATGTTTTGGGACCTTTTATTATCCCAGTAGCTTTTAAAGTACGTATAGCGTTATTCAATTTGTGCTCATAATATTTTCAGTGAGCTTCGTGCTACTTTACTCTTGTTGCGAAATGTAAACAAACACGGAATCGAAGCAGGAGCATGTTGCGGTTTGAAAACGTTGATTTTAAATCAAAATTCTTAGAATATTCTCAATAAACTGTAAAAATACATCGCATGCATAGTCTTTTCTATTGAGGTTTTTCACCCACGTGACCAAGTCATGTGATGCATCGTTAGGCTGCCATTTTGGACGTCACGGCTCGAATCAGTTTGAATGCGAGGAAGGCGACAAACGAAAAACATAAAAGAAAAAGGAGCGAGATGCAAAACACCCTCACTATCCAGCGACGTAGGGCATTTACAGGGCGAGCAGAGGGAGAGGTATTTGCAAAAATTGAGGTTAGCAGGCTTAGAGAACGACGTTTACCTGCTTCCACCAGGATTGTTCACTGACGTACGGAAGTACACGAAGCCCTCGTCTTTACCTGACTTCGGCCCACATGATCTGTATACCTATGTCGTTAAAAACCCATCGCCATACACAGGTATTGATCTGAAAGCGTATAAGAGTTTGGATGCCTACAAATATTTTGTGTCAGGCTGGGTAACATGCCTACATCAGCGGGTCGTCCCTGGAGCCGGTGGTCGCCATCTTATTACAGCTAAGGTTTGTTCACATTTTCATTTACTTTCGGTCCTCAGGATAAACAAAATGTTATGTCATTGAAATAACTTCTTAGTCTGTTGAGACATGGCCCGTTATAAATTTGCTTTTACCAGGCAATGACCAAGAACTGTATTATTAGGGTCGATGTCTGTGTTGTAGCAGTGTACTAGCAGCTAGCTGTTAGCACTAGCTAATGTCAACAACATAGTAGCTAGTATGTTACTGTAGCAATGTTTACGTTCAGTCATTTGGATGACTGTTAAAACCTTTCAGTCTCAAGTTTTTCCTTTACTGTATTTACTAGTTTACTGTAATTATGATACGGCAGCTATTTACACCGGATCCAGTGTAAATAGCTGCCGGAGCGCGCTCCGGCTTGCTCCCCCTCAAATTAAGCAGCGCGCTCCGGCTTGCTCCCGGAGTGCTCCGGCCAAGGTTCCGGAGCGCGCTCCGGCTTGCTCCCCCTCAAATTAAGCAGCGCGTTCCGGCTTGCTCCCGCTCCGAGCAATGCTCCGTGCTGCTTAATTTGAGGGGGAGCAAGCCGGAGCGCGCTCCGGAACCTCGGCCGGAGCACTCCGGGAGCAAGCCGGAGCGCGCTCCTTAATTTGAGGGGGAGCAAGCCGGAGCTCGCTCCGGAACCTCGGCCGGAGCACTCCGGGAGCAAGCCGGAGCGTGCTGCTTAATTTGAGGGGGAGCAAGCCGGAGCGCGCTCCGGAACCTCGGCCGGAGCACTCCGGGAGCAAGCCGGAGCGCGCTGCTTAATTTGAGGGGGAGCAAGCCGGAGCGCGCTCCGGAACCTCGGCCGGAACACTCCGGGAGCAAGCCGGAGCGCGCTGCTTAATTTGAGGGGGAGCAAGCCGGAGCGCGCTCCGGCAGCTATTTACACTGGATCCGGTGTAAATAGCTGCCGGATCATAATTACAGTAAACTAGTAAATACAGTAAAGGAAAAACTTGAGACTGAAAGGTTTTAACAGTCATCCAAATGACTGAACGTAAACATTGCTTCAGTAACATACTAGCTACTATGTTGTTGACATTAGCTAGCTTGACCTTCAAAATGGCGGACACCGGGGCGTCACGTGACCCTGTGACGTCAGGTGAAATACCTCAATTAACTATGCTTGGACAGATTTATGTTGACATCTTTGGTTACCTTTTGAGCAGCTTCCTTCGCCAACTTAACCTTTTCATTTGACGCTATACTTACATGTGCTGGGACCCATACAAATGATATTTCTACCCCTCTCCTTTTCACATCTCTAATTGCCAGAAGGTCTTGTCGGCTCTTTGATGACCCTTTCCCAATACTATTGATTGCTGACACAGAGTCACTACATATCAATACTTTATGGTTCTGAGGTGGTGTTTACATTAGACCGTATCCGTCTCGTTTTCATCGCGGATGCACTGTCCGTTCACACTAAAACACCGGGAAACAACTCCACAGGCGGAACAACTTGAATCCGCCAGGGCCCACGTATTCAATCCATTACGTATCTGATCCGGTGCTGTGTAAACATTGAGAAACGAGGATACGCTGTGCTGAGCTCTAGCTGACGTCGTCATTGGACAACGTCACTGTGACATCCACTTTCCTGATTCGCTGGCGTTGGTCATGCCACGTGCTGATGTTGTCATTGGACAACGTCACTGTGACATCCACCTTCCTGATTCGCTGGCGTTGGTCATGCCACGTGCTGACGTCGTCATTGGACAAGGTCACTGTGACATCCACCTTCCTGATTCGCTGGCGTTGGTCATGCCACGTTGGTCATGTGACGTGACTGCTGAAAAACGACACGGACTTTCACTTCCTGCTATTTGTCCCGAATCACTGCTCGTGCGCTTCACTCGCGCGCTCTGTGAGCTGCGCAGGGCCGGAGTGCGCACCCTCCAGAGGGCACTCGCTGTTCAGGGCGGAGTGATTTGGAGCGCAGGATGTCTGCAGGATGCCTGCAGGATGCCTGCGGAGCCGAGCGTATCCATGTATTGGCGTTGCTGTGTGCACGCGAATCGTGTATTGGCATTGCTGTGTGCACGTGAATCATTTTAAAAACGTTAATCTGATGATCCGCTGATATGGTCTAATGTAAACACCACCTGAATCTGTTCAGCCCATTGTACTGCCATCAGGATTGCATATGTGAATACACTTAGAAAGTTTGAGGTTCTCTTAACAGCTTGGATATTCAACCTCTGAACAACAAAAGCTGCTCCTGTAGCACCCGTTTCTTGATCCTTTGAACCGTCAGTAAAAATTAATATGTATTCCTGATACCTTTCTCTTACATGACATTGAAATTCATGCACCAAATCTGCCTCAGGATTATCTGACTTAATCCCAAGCAATTCAGTCTTTGGGAACTCCAATTGCCATCGAGGAACTAATGGCCACATTACTCCTGGACAAAAGTTCTTGTCAAGAATAGCCATTTCCTGTGCCACTGTCTCTCCTATCCATCCAAAACTTGGACGTCTCGCCACCTCTCTCTCCCAGCTTGTCTGAATTATACTTTTAACTGGGTGATCACACCTTTGACCCAGTGCCGTATTAAGCCAATGCGGTGCCCCTGGGCACTATACCTCATGTGCCTCACCACCACCACCCTGCACGCACGCGTTCAGTAACCTCCTGCACACACTCACAAACCTTGCCCTTTGCTGTCAAAAATAGTAGCATATACTACATAAACAATAGTACACATAAACAAGGTCATTCTTCCTCATTGAAAATGTATTAAGTAGGCTACATCATCCCATCAAATTCACTGAAAACAACCAACGATATGCATGTAGGCATATTGAAATGTCTTATTCAAAAATGAGCAGCATATATTTGTATGTCTCAATAAAAACCTTCAAAGCATCCATACTCTATTCTATCCATATTAAAATGTCTCAATTCAAAATGTGTATCAATTCAAACAGCATCAGCAATTTAAACAGCATCCATCTATATACAATACAGCCTATTCAAATGTGTCAATTCAAAATGTGTATCAATTAAAATAACATCGATCTAGGCAACATATTCAAATGTCTCAATTCGAAATATAAATTCAAATAGCATCCAGTACGGCATATTCAGATGTACAATGTACATACAGTTGTGTTCAAAATAATAGCAGTGTGTTTAAAAACGTGAGTAAAGCTCAAAATCCTTATAATAGTTTTTATTTCCATGCATTGGGAACACTGCACATTATATTCTACATCAAAACATGAAGAAAAATGTATCAATATTTTAATTACTTTACAGAAAATGAATTAAAATGAACATTGGGCTGTTCAAAAAAAATAGCAGTGTCTGCATTTTTCATTACAAACTCCAAATATTTACTGTATAAACTGAAAAAATCTTAAGGGTTTAGTATTCCTGTGAATCACTAAACTAATATTTAGTTGTATAACCACGGTTTCTGTGACACCATGTATCATATCTACCTTCATTTGATATAGGATACTGCATAATAAATAAACACAGCATGTTAAAAGTTTCCACATGAAAGCAGCTGGTTGTGGTGTGTCCTGCTCCTCCATATGTTCCATGTTACCACAGCAGCAGCCTGCAGTGCGCTCGAACGCCCAGCGGATTGTAAACACTCACCTCGCTCACTAATCCCTGCCAGTCACTTTCACTTCTTGTAACCCTACCGTCACCTGATTTTTTTAGGGGAAGTCTCACTGCTATTTACAGACTGTAAAGATGAGCAGCCAATCATATTGCTGAGTTTTTGTCACATGATAAGATGCGACCTCAACCTGAATCTGCACTCCATCCATTCATTTTGGCACATCACTACAACGACGTGGCCACTCTGACGACTTCAGCAATCAAAGTGTCTAGAGAACATTACAGTAGTGGTTTCCTGTTGCCCTCTACTGGATTATTATAGAGCTTTTTTCCTCTCAACCATTCACACTCATACCTACGTATGGACCAGGGGTTTTCAAAGTGTGGGAGAGTCAGCCCCCCCTCGGAGAGCAAATAAACAACAGCGCCCCCCCTTACAATTTTTGTTGTTGCTATACTTAATGTTCCATTCGTATTTTTTTTTAAAAATGGTTGTTGTACACATTATTTTTTTCTTTTTCACATTTTAAACATCTGTGCTTTTTAAAACATCTTGTTTTACACATTTTAAACATCCCATAGCATCGTTAGGTAGCATCTCTTGGCAGACAACACACTGTGGCAGTGGAGCATCTTCAGATCCAGTCCATGAAAATCCAAACTTTAAATAATCGTGGTCCTTCTTTTTTCAGTCCCCCAGGATTCCGCGGGCTTTTTTTGTGATTGTTGCGGGCTAAAATGTCTGATGTTGCGGGGGGGTTCCAAAAAAATTGCGATGAAAGTTGCGGTGTTTTTTAGGTTTTTATTGCGATTACATTGCGGGAGGAAGTGAAAGTTGCGAGAAATTGTTGCGATTTTCTCTTTTTGTGATTAAAATTGAGTGATATGTTAAATATTAAGTTATTACTGAAAAACTATTGATTAAAAAAACAAAGAGAAATGGTCCTATAAACTTTACCAATATAAAAGATTACCAGGACTACAAAAATGCAGAAAAATAGGCTTTACTTATCCAAATGCACCTGTTGGTTCAAAAGTTAAAGTGCAGAGAACCTCACAGCACAACATGAAGTTACCTTAAAATATAATATAAATGCCTCAGCTTTTATGTAAGAAAAAAAACCTATTAATACTAGTACTGTGTGCAGGCAGTCTCTCCTGAAGACTAAATTAAACAATAATTATAAACTAATAAAATAAATGGCTCAGGCTTCATAGAAGAAAAAAAACAATTTGAACAGAATCTCACAGTATGATGCTGAAGCTGCCTAAACAATGGAAAATAAAATACCATTTTGGCAAAAATGTTGGCATCCATTAACTTCTTGTATTAAGTAAAAAAAAAAAAATAAAGTGCACACAGTTCTTCACTGTAAACATAACACACTTTCACTGTTGCCAGATACTGCTGACGTGTTCCAGTCCAAAATATGTTCAAAACCCGCCAAAATACACTTGAAATCGTCCAATCTGGCAACACGACGCGCATGCTGCTTCTCTTGAACACACGGAAATAAGGCGGAAGGTAGTTTGTCGACGTCACCTCAAGACGACGCCAACGATTGGTCAAATTTGCGGGAAAGTTGCGGTGATTGGATATAATTGCAACACCGCCCTGAAATCGCGGGGATTGGTTGAATTTGCGCTGAAGTTGCAAATCGCAACATCCTGGAGGCTCTGTTTTTTTTTGCTTGGCCCAGACTTTGTCTCCTCACTCACTGTAGCTTTAGGTACTAAAAACCGATCCATTTTGTCTCTCACGTTGCGCCCCCCCTGAAGAACTCTGGCGCCCCCCAGGGGGGGCGCGCCCCACACTTTGAAAAGCCCTGCTATGGACAATTTTAGAGCCACCAATTAGCCCAACCTGTTTGTCTTTGGACTGTGGGAGAAACCGGAGCAAACCCACGCAGAAAGGCCCCCATCGGTCGCTGGGTTCAAACCCAGAACCTTCTTGCTGTGAGGTGACAGTGCTAACCACTATATGGTACCACCATGCTGCCAAGTCTGCACTACTGATGGGATTTCCAGCTCTTTTCTACATGTAGCACTTCTGTAGTCAGATTCCTCCCTTCCTATTCCCGTAACCGCATTGTGGTCATAGGGAGGCAGGAGAGATGCTGACATAGTCAATCATTTCTCATGTCTTTTCTCTGGGCTTGGATTGCTTGGTGGCGCCCATCTCCTCTCCAAGCATATTCACACCTACGGTCAATTTAGAGCCACCAATTAGCCTAACCTGCATGCTTTTGGACTGTGGGGGAAACCGGAGCACCCGGAGGAAACCCACGCAGACATGGGGAGAACATGCAAACTCCACACAGAAAGGCCCTCGTCGGCCGCTGAGCTTGAACCCAGGACCTTCTTGCTGTGAGGCGACAGTGCTAACCACTACACCACCGTGCCGCATAGTCAGATTACCACAGGTTTATTTTTTACAAAACGAGATGTTGATTCTAGTTGAGATATAATCATTATACACATACTAGAAGCTGATTAATTTAGGACACCTTTTGTAGCACTAATGAAGGAGACAGGCACATCAGGTATCCCTCAGAAGGCGGCTGTGGAAGGGACGCACCCTAAACTTACATATCAATGGTAATGACACAGAAGGCAATGAGTAAAGTGAACTGTAGTTCACAAAGGTATATTCCTTTAAAGCATAATATTCTGTGAAGAGTCAGTGATGGCAGCCACTCATTCATTATTGTGCCAGAACATTCTTTAAAAGCCATAGAAAACTCATGGAGTGAGGAAACACCCCGGGCCTCATGGAGCCAGAGGAGATACAGTGTTACTTGAAGAGTCCCTTTATTGTCGCAAGTACCACAAGGGTGTCCTTGTCTTTTGGAGGAATCACCTTACAGATCCCCTCCCCTCCCCATCCTCCCCTCGATCATCCTCTCTTACCCTTCCATCTCCCCCTTCTCCCCATGCTGGCTGAGCACTGATGTGAATTCCAGCAACAAGTGCATACAGTGAGCACACTTTCATGTGCTCAAAGTGTATCGAAATAAATGAAATCCTGGAAATGTGGACTCCATTCTTTTTCTACACAGTGCAGACAAACTCCAGGCTGAAAAAGACAGCATAGACCCATACATGTAGGTTGCTATTATGTTCAAATTCAGCATGAAGATGTAAAGGATGCATCGTGTCTGTCTTCAACAATAAAGAACATCATTTGGAACAAGTCCTGTTTATTTATTCAAGCCAGAAGCTATTAGACTAAGATAGAGTAGGCTATGGTTTGCAGTCAATGTAGTATACTTCTTAAGGAAATGTGATCTCTTAGTCGATGATATGGATGCCATCATTATAGAGGCTAAAGTTGGCCGTTTACAGATTCGGGTGGTCGATTAATGCATATTTTGTGGGGGTTGGGTCTCATACTGGCTCAGGTGTATGCAGGTATTAAAACAAACAAACAAAAAAACCCTGACCCACACATCACTACTCCTTGGGCACCACCCACTACATTGATTGTCGTTCAACTTGCCCCTCATTAAAGCTGCTTTACAAAGTGTCTTCCGTGTGAATTGTGTATATTGTAATACAATCCCAATTCCAAAAAAGTTGGGACAAAGTACAAATTGTAAATAAAAACGAGATGCAATGATGTGGAAGTTTCAAAATTCCATATTTTATTCAGAATAGAACATAGATGACATATCAAATGTAAACTGAGAAAATGTATCATTTAAAGAGAAAAATTAGGTGATTTTAAATTTCATAACACCACATCTCAAAAAAGTTGGGACAAGGCCATGTTTACCACTGTGAGACATCCCCTTTTCTCTTTACAACAGTCTGTAAACGTCTGGGGACTGAGGAGACAAGTTGCTCAAGTTTAGGGATAGGAATGTTAACCCATTCTTGTCTAATGTAGGATTCTAGTTGCTCAACTGTCTTAGGTCTTTTTTGTCGTATCTTCCGTTTTATGATGCGCCAAATGTTTTCTATGGGTGAAAGATCTGGACTGCAGGCTGGCCAGTTCAGTACCCGGACCCTTCTTCTACGCAGCCATGATGCTGTAATTGATGCAGTATGTGGTTTGGCATTGTCATGTTGGAAAATGCAAGGTCTTCCCTGAAAGAGGCGTTGTTTGGATGGGAGCATATGTTGCTCTAAAACCTGGATATACCTTTCAGCAGTGATGGTGTCTTATCAGATGTGTAAGCTGCCCATGCCACACGCACTAATGCAACCCCATACCATCAGAGATGCAGGCTTCTGAACTGAGTGCTGATAACAACTTGGGTCGTCCTTCTCCTCTTTAGTTCGAATGGCACGGCATCCCTGATTTCCATAAAGAACTTCAAATTTTGATTCGTCTGACCACAGAACAGTTTTCCACTTTGCCACAGTCCATTTTAAATGAGCCTTGGCCCAGAGAAGACGTCTGCGCTTCTGAATCATGTTTAGATACGGCTTCTTCTATAAAGTTTTAGCTGGCAACGGCGGATGGCACGGTGAATTGTGCTCACAGATAATGTTTTCTGGAAATATTCCTGAGCCCATTTTGTGATTTCCAATATGGAAGCATGCCTGTATTTGATGCAGTGCCGTCTAAGGGCCCGAAGATCACGGGCACCCAGTATGGTTTTCCGGCCTTGACCCTTACGCACAGAGATTCTTCCAGATTCTCTGAATCTTTTGATGATATTATGCACTGTAGATGATGATATGTTCAAACTCTTTGCAATTTTACACTGTCGAACTCCATTCTGATATTGCTCCACTATTTGTCGGCGCAGAATTAGGGGGATTGGTGATCCTCTTCCCATCTTTACTTCTGAGAATCGCTGCCACTCCAAGATGCTCTTTTTATACCCAGTCATGTTAATGACCTATTGCCAATTGACTTAATGAGTTGCAATTTGGTCCTCCAGCTGTTCCTTTTTTGTACCTTTAACTTTTCCAGCCTCTTATTGCCCTTGTCCCAACTTTTTTGAGATGTGTTGCTGTCATGAAATTTCAAATGAGCCAATATTTGGCATGAAATTTCAAAATGTCTCACTTTCGACATTTGATATGTTGTCTATGTTCTATTGTGAACACAATATCAGTTTTTGAGATTTGTAAATTATTGCATTCCGTTTTTATTTACAATTTGTTCTTTGTCCAAACTTTTTTGGAATCGGGGTTGTAAATGCTATAAGTTTACGCCAACTCTTTCAGTTTTTGTATCCTTTTGTGCAACTTTCTTTGGGAAGCCACCTTCATGTTTAGGATGCCAGGAGAGGGATGTGGCTTAAGTGACCTCAAACTTGTGTAATTTATGGAAGCTTTCAGTTTTATTCTCAACCCATGTAGCTAATTTACCCTGCTGACACAGGCCAGATGATTAAAGAATAAACGGATAGCTGCTGGTGTGATTCTGCCACCTCGGTGCCACCTACCTCAGCACAGAGGAAAAAAAGACAAGCATAGTATCACATACCTGAATATAATACATAAATTTGACTTTAATGCTGAAATAAATGAAAAGTATGGCTTATAGGATTCATGATGATATTGAGCACTGTCTAGACTTTCATCTCATCTCATTATCTCTAGCCGCTTTATCCTTCTACAGGGTCGCAGGCAAGCTGGAGCCTATCCCAGCTGACTACAGGCGAAAGGCGGGGTACACCCTGGACAAGTCGCCAGGTCATCACAGGGCTGACACATAGAGACACAACCATTCACACTCACATTCACACCTACGGTCAATTTAGAGTCACCAGTTAACCTAACCTGCATGTCTTTGGGGAAAACCCACGTGGACATGGGGAGAACATGCAAACTCCGCACAGAAAGGCCCTCGTCAGCCACAGGGCTCGAACCCGGACCTTCTTGCTGTGAGGCAACAGCCCTAACCACTACACCACCGTGCCGCCCAAGCAATATCAGTGTATGGAAAAGATACTCAAACCATATACTCTTGAATTGTTCCAATGTTGGAAAGTTGGATAAAACTACATTAGCAAGACATTCTTGCATGTCTGTCTCTTAATTCTGAGTGTAGCAACTGTAGTTTAAGATTAAATGTTTAATGAAAATTCAATGTTCAACATTCATTTTTGTAGCTTTCCCTAGGTGTGGGTGGAGCACAGAGGACGGCAGGACAGAGATCAGGTTTGCAACTCGGTTTTATTGCCAAACTTTTCAGTCTAACCACTAAGAGTTACTGTTACAGACACACCCACACTCGGCGTCTGGTTCCAGGGAGAGCCTCCCTCTGCTCTCGCTCTCCCTCCTCATATAGGGCGCGGTCACTGGGAAGACACACAAACACAGGTTAATTGCTCTCAGGTGAAGTGATTCTGCCACTTACCTTCCCTGACTCCGCCCTCCTGTCACAGACCGGTGCTTGACCACGCCCCCGCTGCCACATACCCCCACCGCCCGACTCAGGCCGGGCAGCTGTCCGGCCTGCAGCCGACTCCCCCCCCCCCCTTGACTGGAGAGGAAGTCCGCCATGACCATCTGCGCCCCCGGCCTGTGGACCACCTTGAAATTAAAGGGTTGGAGCGCCAGATACCAATGGGTGATCTGCGCGTTGGCATCTTTCATGCGGTGGAGCCACTGGAGGGGCGCGTGGTCCGAACAGAGGGTGAAAGGGCGCCCCAGCAGGTAGTACCGGAGGGCGAGAACCGCCCATTTGATCGCCAGGCACTCCTTCTCAATCGTGCTGTAGCGCCCCTCACGCACTGACAGCTTCTGGCTGATGTATAGGACCGGGCGATCCTCCCCCTCCACCTGCTGGGACAAAACGGCCCCCAGCCCTCTGTCCGACGCATCCGTCTGTAACATAAAAGGGAGAGAGAAGTCAGGGGAGTGTAAAAGTGGCCCCCCACACAGTGCAGCCTTTACCTCCGAGAAAGCTTGCTGGCACTGCTCCGTCCACTGGACCGGATCTGGCGCCCCCTTTTTAGTGAGGTCAGTCAGCGGGCTGGTGACGTCCGAATAATTAGGTATAAACCTACGATAGTAGCCAGCCAGCCCCAGGAACTGTCTCACCCCCTTTTTGGTCTTGGGCCTCGGGCAGGCCGCAATCGCTGCGGTCTTATTAATTTGGGGACGCACCTGCCCGTTGCCCAAGTGGAAGCCCAGATACTGTACTTCCACCCGCCCAATCGCACACTTCTTTGGGTTGGCAGTGAGTCCCGCCCGTCTCAGCGACCTAAGGACGGCCCTCAGGTGTTGCAGATGCCGCTGCCAGTCGTTACTATAAACGATAATGTCGTCCAGGTAGGCGGCCGCATAGGTGGCGTGGGGCTGGAGGACCCGGTCCATCAGCCGCTGAAACGTAGCGGGCGCCCCAAACAGCCCAAACGGAAGTGTGACGAACTGGTGTAAGCCAAACGGTGTGGAAAAGGCCGTTTTCTCACGGGATAATGGAGTCAAGGGGATCTGCCAATATCCCTTCGTTAAATCCAGTGTCGAGTAGAAGCGAGCCGTGCCTAGTCGATCGAGCAGCTCATCAATACGAGGCATTGGGTACGCGTCGAATTTAGACACCGCGTTGACTTTTCTATAGTCCACACAGAACCGGACCGAGCCGTTGGCCTTGGGAACCAAGACCACCGGGCTGCTCCAGTCGCTGTGGGACTCCTCAACGATGCCCATTTTGAGCATGGCCTGAAGTTCTTCCCGAACCACCTTTTTTTTGTGTTCGGGTAGTCTATAAGGGCGGCTACGCACTACCACCCCCGGGGGTGTCTCTATGTGGTGTTCTATGAGGTTAGTGCGACCGGGCAGGGGCGAGAACACATCTGAAAACTCGGCCTGCAACTGGGCGACCTCTGTGAGTTGGGTCGGGGAGAGGTGGTCTCCACAGGGGACTGGAGAGGTACGTGATGCCAAATTCCCTTTTTGAACCTCCGGCCCCAGCTCCGCCTTCTCCGGAACTACCGACACCAACGCCACGGGAACCTCCTCATTCCAGAGTTTGAGCAGATTGAGGTGGTAAATCTGTAGCGCCCCCCCCGTCTGTTCGCCTCACCTCATAGTCGACGTCCCCGACTCGCCGTGTGACCTCAAAGGGTCCTTGCCACTTGGCGATTAATTTGGAGCTCGACGTGGGCAAGAGTACGAGTACTTTATCTCCCGGTGTGAACTCTCTAAGGCACGTACCCTTGTTGTACAGGCGGGCTTGCCGTTCCTGGGCCTGCCGCAAATTCTCCTGAGTTAGGTGGGTGAGCGTGTGGAGTTTTGCGCGCAGGTCCATAACGTACTGAATTTCATTCTTACTTTGTGAAGGTCCCTCCTCCCAATTTTCCCGCAGCACGTCCAGGATGCCGCGCGGCTTACGCCCATATAATAATTCGAACGGGGAGAACCCCGTGGAGGCTTGGGGGACCTCTCGCACTGAGAACAGCAAGGGTTCGAGCCACTTATCCCAATTACGTGCGTCCTCACTTACGAATTTCTTAATGATATTTTTGAGGGTGCGGTTGAACCGTTCCACTAAACCGTCCGTTTGTGGGTGATATATACTGGTGCGGATCGGCTTAATCCCCAATAACCCATACAGTTCGCGTAGTGTTTGTGACATAAACGTAGTGCCTTGATCAGTCAGAATCTCTTTTGGGATTCCAACTCGGGAGATGACGCGGAAGAGTGCCTCTGCAATACTGCGTGCTGAGATATTGCGCAGAGGCACTGCTTCCGGGTATCGCGTTGCATAGTCCACTAGAACTAATATAAAGCGGTACCCTCGTGCTGACCGATCTAATGGCCCGACGAGATCCATCCCAATTCTTTCAAACGGGGTCTCGATTAACGGTAGAGGGCGCAATGGCGCTTTTGGAATGGCCGCTGGATTTACTAACTGGCATTCGCAGCATGCCGTACACCACCTACGGACATCGTCGCGAATCCCCGGCCAATAGAATCGGGCCATTATTCGGGCTAGTGTTTTATCCTGCCCTAAGTGTCCAGCCATGGGATTAAAGTGAGCCGCCTGGAATACCAATTCCCGGTGGCTCTTTGGAATCAAAAGCTGCGTGACTCGCTCTTTAGTTTGAGTGTCCTGCGTCACTCGGTATAACCTATCCTTCATAATCGCGAAGTAGGGGAAGGACGGGGTGGCATTCGGCGGGAGCGTTTGACCATCGATTACT
Organism: Neoarius graeffei; assembly: GCF_027579695.1. Lineage (NCBI taxonomy): Eukaryota > Metazoa > Chordata > Actinopteri > Siluriformes > Ariidae > Neoarius > Neoarius graeffei. The sequence continues at coordinate 56,320,331 of NC_083569.1, read as the reverse complement.
CTCACTTGGTCAAACGCATGCCGCAGAGTCTCGTCTCGCGACTGCTCTAATGGGAAATCCGCGAGGGATTCCCCAATAGAGAGAGGAGGAGCCGGTGGCTCCTCACCCTGATGCGGAGATGACGTAGATGGCTCTGCGACAGCTGCTCCTGCCAAAACGACCCCGGGACCCCCCCCTGTCAACTGGCAGGACCCACTCTCTACTAGGCGCATCATTAAACCCCGAAATCCCGGCCAATCAGTCCCCAAAATTAAAGAGTGGGTAAGGCGAGGATTAACCGCCGCCTTCACTATAAATTTTTCCCCTCTGAAAATAATGTGGACCGACACCAAAGGGTAGCGGTGAACATCCCCGTGCACACACAACACCTTCACCCCTTGTGCTCCCCCCAATGCCTCGTTTTGCACCAGGCTTTGGCGAATTGAGGTCTGATTACAACCAGAATCCACCAACGCCTGATATGTAGCCCCTTGGATACTCACCGGTATGCGATACGCTCCGGCCCGATCGAGGGCGGCCTCTGGTGCGTTGGGGATCCGAACCACCGCGCCCACTTCCATTGCTGTGCACTGCTGTTGAAGGTGGCCCGGTTCCCCGCAGCGCCAGCAAACCGGCCCGGGCTTCCCCTCTGCACCGGTGATCTGGGGCTCACTCACCTGAGGTGGGGGAGAGACAGACACAGAAGGGAGAAACGGGAGGGCACCGCGGGTGCGGCGGGCCGGCAGGGGTGGTGCCGGCCCCCGCCTCCGCGGTGGGGGAATGCGGCGAGGACGGGACACAGGAGGAGGGGGGAGAGAGAGAGAGAGAGAAGAGGAGAGAAGAGATGTCGTCATCTGCTGTCCTGCTGCCGAGACAGCCGCCAGATGATCCTCCGCCAGCTCGACTGCCTGATCCAGCGACGCCGGGCGGTGGCACTGGACCCACTCTGCGGTTCCTGCTGGTAAGCGGGCGATGAACTGTTCCAGTACCACCTGATCGATGATTCCCTCGGCGTCGCGATCTTCGGCCCTCAGCCACCGCCAGCAGGCGTCCCGGAGCTGCTGGCCGAACGCGAACAGGCTGCCGACTTCCTCCATCCGCAGCGCGCGGAAGCGCTGGCGCTGCTGCTCCGGCGTGCACCCCACGCGCTGAAGGACAGCCCGGCGAAGGTCGGCGTAGGCCAGCCGGCGATCGGCGGGGAGCTGTAGTGCAGCCAGCTGCGCCTCTCCTGTCAGGTGGGGGAGGAGGCGCGCCGCGCGCTGCTCCATCGGCCACCCCGAGGCTTTGGTGACCTGCTCGAACAACGTGAAGAAAGCCTCGGGGTCGTCCTGCGGGCCCATCTTAGTTAAGGTGAGGGGAGACGGGCCCGCGGCCGGAGCGCTGGTGGACCCCGCCGACGCGAGGAGATGCCGGAACGCCTTGTGATCTTCTTGCTGGGCCAGCACCAGGGCATCGAAGCGCCGCTCTTGTTCCTTTCGGAGTGTGACGAGCGCCTGGTGCTGGCTTTGCTGAGCCGTGGCGAGGGCGTGGACCAGGTCGGTGAACGGGGAGGATTCCATGGGGCTGCTGGGTTGGTGCTCCATGTCCCGGGTTTCGGCACCACTGTAGCTTTCCCTAGGTGTGGGTGGAGCACAGAGGACGGCAGGACAGAGATCAGGTTTGCAACTCGGTTTTATTGCCAAACTTTTCAGTCTAACCACTAAGAGTTACTGTTACAGACACACCCACACTCGGCGTCTGGTTCCAGGGAGAGCCTCCCTCTGCTCTCGCTGTCCCTCCTCATATAGGGCGCGGTCACTGGGAAGACACACAAACACAGGTTAATTGCTCTCAGGTGAAGTGATTCTGCCACTTACCTTCCCTGACTCCGCCCTCCTGTCACAGACCGGTGCTTGACCACGCCCCCGCTGCCACAATTTTGTAATGACTTCCAGCCACCAACACACAGCTCATCCAGAAAGTAGTAAGAGATACGAGGGTAACTCAAAAAGTTCGAAAACAGATGGTACAGTATAATTTCAAAAGGTGTGAAAGACATCCCCCAGAATTCTACAAAGAAGGAATTCTCCGATGGAAACACCACTTGCAGAAGTGTTTAGACTTAAATGCAGGATATGTAGAGAAATAACTGTTATTTTCATAAATAAAATATTTTTTTCAATTTGTCTTAGAACTTTTTGACTTACCCTCATATAAGAAGGCGCTGCTACTCACAAAGGTCAGTTAAGCTCCGAATGTTGAAGGAAGCTGGTGTTTCCCCTCCCTCCTCAGGCTACCTCACAATGAAGACAATGAGGACAACATCCCCTGATCATTGAGAGCTCTCCTGGTCTTGCTCTCAAGCTTCAGCCCAATTCTGGCAAGCACTGGAGACCTGATCCACTCACCTCTCAGCCTGCCTGTGACCCACTGCCTGGCTGGCTCCTTCAATTTACCACAGCATGACTGAGCACCAGATTCCAGCTGCCATTCCTTCACTGCCACTCCTGAACCTCCTCTCGCACTCCCCTTTCCCCCTACTCTCCTCCAAACTCTAAATAAAAGCACCAAGTTTTCCACTACTCCAGGATCTGCGTCTGTCCACTGTAGCAGTGAGTTTACTACACAGGTGGAGAATGCTGGCATGAGCATGACACCCTCACCCACCCACCACATAGAGCGTCTTTTCTAGCACCTCCTCGAGGCCAGCATTCGGCAGCAGCAGGTGACCCAGTTGCTGGCCCATGTTCTGCAGGCTGCCACATCACCAAGCCAAGGCAAACCTACTCTCCCACCAGCATCCAGGTCAACACCAAGAAGCCCTCTGTCTGCTACCTGAGCTCACCCATGCCAATAACGTTAATGCTTGCATCTATATCTTCGAGCAGAGCACCATCAGGGAGGGCTGGATGGAAGAGGAGGGGGCTCAGACCCTGGCTCACCTCCTGACTAGCCTTCAGTCCTCATGTGCAGCAATGAGCCTTCAACACCCATGACCCTGTCACCAATTCACTGGCTGTCCTTCCTTGGATCGCTTTTGATAGGTACTTACTACTACATACTGAACACCCCAGGATCTGCTGGGTTGGAGATGCTCTGACCTAGTTGTCTAGACACCACAACCTGGCCCTTGTCAAAGTCGCTCAGATTTATGCTCGCATATTTTTCCTGCTTCCAGCACAACTTTGAGAATTGACTTCACTTACGGCCTAATGTATCCCATCCCTTGACAGCTGCCATTGTAATGAGATCATGAAATGTTATTCACTTCACCTGCCAGTGGTTTTTTGTCTGTCGGTAATCAGTGTATATATTACATATTCAACCTGCACTTTGTTAATTTGCACAATGCTATTATTTGCAGTTCTTTTAAACTGCATTTTACTGCTGAGTACATGCACTGTGCAATATCAAAGTTTTAGTTATCACAATGAAAAGTTGAAAAAAAAACCCTTTAAATTACTTAAATACTACTAATAAATACACAAACCAACTGAACATTTACATAACGAAAGTTTAATTTTCTTTGGGTAAAAATCACATTTTTCAAAAACTAAACAAACCTTGAAACAGGACATCTTGTTTATAAAATATTAACATAAAAATCAGCTTTGACAGGAAGCCTTTCAGCTCACCAATGCATTTAATCATTTTGAAGTTGATGAGCAAAACTGTTTTTATTCAAATAAAATTATAAAAACCTTATCAAAAAGTCACATTTTACAAACTATTTTTACATTCACTCTAATTTTCAGTTTAGCCATCCATGACATTGTTTCATAAGGTCATCAGTATGACACAGGATAAATCTATTCATGCTTTTTTAACATGCCCTGTTTGACGTATCATCATTTCCCCTTAAGGGAATCCTCAATGCCTTTTACATCCCAAGTGAAGTTGTTAAATGACCTCTGCAGGGTAAGGAATCTCGTCAATGCTGATTTAGGCTTCAGGACCAGATTTCCTCAGAAATTAGTGCAATGTCACCCAATTTCATTGAGTAAATAAAAAAGTGAATTCACTTATGTGAATTATGCCCACTTATATGCTATGGGTCTGAAGCACTTTGGAGTTCATGAAGGCATTTTAAAAGGGGTACTGAAAAAAGAGCTATAGTTTACTATCACTATGGGAAAAAGCAGAGAATACAGGATATTTAATCAAGAAACAGGTAATATTTCTCTACGGATTAAGGTTAGAAAAGTGCAGAAGCTGACAGCATCTTACAACCCCGATTCCAAAAAAGTTGGGACAAAGTACAAATTGTAAATAAAAACGGAATGCAATGATGTGGAAGTTTCAAAATTCCATATTTTATTCAGAATAGAACATAGATGACATATCAAATGTTTAAACTGAGAAAATGTATCATTTAAAGAGAAAAATTAGGTGATTTTAAATTTCATGACAACAACACCTCAAAAAAGTTGGGACAAGGCCATGTTTACCACTGTGAGACATCCCCTTTTCTCTTTACAACAGTCTGTAAACATCTGGGGACTGAGGAGACAAGTTGCTCAAGTTTAGGGATAGGAATGTTAACCCATTCTTGTCTAATGTAGGATTCTAGTTGCTCAACTGTCTTAGGTCTTTTTTGTTGTATCTTCCGTTTTATGATGCACCAAATGTTTTCTATGGGTGAAAGATCTGGACTGCAGGCTGGCCAGTTCAGTACTCGGACCCTTCTTCTACGCAGCCATGATGCTGTAATTGATGCAGTATGTGGTTTGGCATTGTCATGTTGGAAAATGCAAGGTCTTCCCTGAAAGAGACGTCGTCTGGATGGGAGCATATGTTGCTCTAGAACCTGGATATACCTTTCAGCATTGATGGTGTCTTTCCAGATGTGTAAGCTGCCCATGCCACATGCACTAATGCAACTCCACACCATCAGAGATGCAGGCTTCTGAACTGAGCGCCGATAACAACTTGGGTCGTCCTTCTCCTCTTTAGTCCAAATGACACGGTGTCCCTGATTTCCATAAAGAACTTCAAATTTTCATTCGTCTGACCACAGAACAGTTTTCCACTTTGCCACAGTCCATTTTAAATGAGCCTTGGCCCAGAGAAGACGTCTGCGCTTCTGGATCATGTTTAGATATGGCTTCTTCTTTGAACTATAGAGTTTTAGCTGGCAACGGCGGATGGCACGGTGAATTGTGTTCACAGATAATGTTCTCTGGAAATATTCCTGAGCCCATTTTGTGATTTCCAATACAGAAGCATGCCTGTATTTGATGCAGTGCCGTCTAAGGGCCCGAAGATCACGGGCACCCAGTATGGTTTTCCGGCCTTGACCCTTACGCACAGAGATTCTTCCAGATTCTCTGAATCTTTTGATGATATTATGCACTGTAGATGATGAGATGTTCAAACTCTTTGCAATTTTACACTGTCGAACTCCTTTCTGATATTGCTCCACTATTTGTCGGCACAGAATTAGGGGGATTGGTGATCCTCTTCCCATCTTTACTTCTGAGAGCCGCTGCCACTCCAAAATGCTCTTTTTATATCCAGTCATGTTAATGACCTATTGCCAACTGACCTAATGAGTTGCAATTTGGTCCTCCAGCTGTTCCTTTTTTGTACCTTTAACTTTTCCAGCCTCTTATTGCCCCTGTCCCAACTTTTTGAGATGTGTTGCTGTCATAAAATTTCTAATGAGCCAATATTTGGCATGAAATTTCAAAATGTCTCACTTTCGACATTTGATATGTTGTCTATGTTCTATTGTGAATACAATATCAGTTTTTGAGACTTGTAAATTATTGCATTTTGTTTTTATTTACAATTTGTACTTTGTCCCAACTTTTTTGGAATCGGGGTTGTAGGATCACCAAACCTCAAAATTTATAATCAGACACCACCTCAATACCAGGAAGTTCTGCTCTGTGTGAAGTTTAAAATGAACTTATGTGAATGTCACACGGCCAAAAGTCCGGTTATAAAATCTGGATTTAGATATCCGTATCTAGAGTGTTTCTATATCCAGAAATATATCTCCAGAGCAGTGGCGGCTCCTGAATTTTTTTTTAGGGGGGGCAATTTTTCCCCGTTATGTCTACACGGACCATAAATGTCCACAGGACTGAAGTAAATTGACCTAGGTAACAAGTCAACTGTTCTACAGAATGTTCTGTCAATAGATTTTGTACTTCAAACTCCATGACCAGCAAGAATTTTACAGACTGTGCAACTTAAGGACAAACAGGAAAGTGCACTTACTGTAACAAAACATTGTAAATAGTTGGCTAACATAACAATAGCAGTTGAATAAATAGATGAGTGGATCTTTAGATCTTGCAATTACTGGTATTTACCAAGGATATTACCAAAGTGCTAACTCTCAGAGCAAAGTGTGGCAAATATAAAATGCACATTGAAAACATCAAAAGTGAACTGATTCTGTGACTGTGTTTGTGTGTGTGAGTCACGAAGTCAACCAAACCCAGAAAAACACCACGGTGACTGGAGCCCTCAGTTTCGTCTTTGCCTCGTAGAGCTAACTCGAACACTCCACAAAATTTCACGCATTGGATGAGCTGGTTTAATATGTGATTGTTCTTGCTCACCTCATCGTTGTGGCGGTGAACTGCTAGCCTGTAGCCCTCATCCAGTTGTGTAGCGATGTTCACGCTCCCAAAAGCCGAAAATTTCAGGCAGCTGCCCATGTGAATCTTTGATGACTCATGTTTTTTTATTTTCTCCGATAAATGATGCATGTCCGAAACTCCAGTGACCGTCCAAGCAGTGTTGTCCGTGGAGCCACCTCCAGGGTGGAAAAGTAAGCAGGGGGAGCAGAAAACCGCTGAGGCATCCTCGCAGCCAGCTCGCCAGGATTTGTGCTGGGACCATGTTGAAGTAAAACCTCGAGTATATGATTTCTCCCCCTTGTCGAAATTTGTTTTATGTTTAGATTTAGTCGAGGGGGTCCAGCTTGTTTTGTTGCCAATTTAGCTCGATTTGATCGCTGACTAAATAGAGAAAATCGAATTTCTGCCGTTGCTCGACTGAAATCGAAGTTCTAAATGGCATGGAAACACGTTAGCTAGGCTGAAATTTAACCGAACTTGATTTCTCGTAATCGAGCTACACGACCTAGATTATGCGATTTTTGCCGAGCTACTTAGTGCATGTATACCCTATTGAGCTACGTAGTCAAGCTACTTACTTCAGCACTGCCCCTTCCGGAAGTGACGAGTGACGAGACCACAAGCGGGAAACACAACAGCCTCGGTCGGCATGACAACAGCAGTAGTAGCAAGCAGCAGAAGAGGTCAGGAGGAAGAGAAAATGGCGAGCAGAAGCGTGCACTTCTGGAGCAATGAGGAGACAGAGTTCATGCTCATCAGCTCGTTCTTCTTCTGAACACGGAACTGATAACTTTGTTTATACTCTTGAATAGCTCTTCTTCATGATGACAACCGGAAGTGTACCAACATGATGGGGCGTGTAGCGCCACCTGTGGCTTGGGTGCACAATGTACCTCACACAATAGCTCGATTTCCTTGTGTGCATGTAGGATTGGATTTCTCTGGCACCCCTGCTGGGACCCTTTGCTCGATTACCGACAGCAGCTCGATTTGGATGTGCATGTAAACGCACTGACTGGAACTTCTTTTAAGGACCGCACTGAATTGCTTTCCGCATCCATCTCACCTCAGAAACTGAGCGGATCAAACGCAACTTTGCCGCGCTTCGCAGGGATGTAAGCACGTTAGGGCAAGCCCCCCCGGAACCCACAGAGATTGCATTGAAGTGTCAGTCAGGAGAAAAAATATATATTAACATGGGACTCTATCAGTGAACTCTTGGGTGATTTTCAGCGTGACTGAAATCGCCCCAAAAGGGGCGGTACTCTAGAAGCAAGACCACCCTGATTGGACAATGATACCCAGAGACAGATTAAAACGGCCTCGAGCAGCGCTGGTGAAAGTTTGTTTTAAAAAAAGAAAAAAAACTTCTTTTTTTTTTGTTTTGGCAGTGCATTGCCCAATCGCCCTTATGCACCAGCCGCCCTTGCTCCAGAGTTTGCATACACTTCTGGCAGGGAGTGCATCCACACATACTGTTTTCACTGGAAGCCCGTTAGAAATTAAAAGAAGGCCGATTAAAAGAGCACACTACGGTGCAGGATGATTAAACAGGTTGTTGTCTTCACAGCTACAGGGAAAAGCTGTACTTTATATTCTTCAAGGGGGTGTCCTTGAAGCCAGGCAGTTGCGTAATATATTTGGACTAATCTTACACTGTTATAATATATCCATAACAGCTAAAGATGACTGAGGCCAACTTCCACACGTCTGCACCTCTTTATTGCAACTCTCAGACTGACACACACAGGCAACATCCAGGCAGTACTGCATAACTAAATCACTACTAGATGGCTCTGTTTAACTACCAATAAAACAGAAGGGTCTAACTAAGCAGTTATAATATTAATATATTACATTCCTCCCCCTTAAACTATGAAGTCCCCACTAATAATAACTCGTACTTTACAAAAAAAAAACATTTGCGCAGGCAATTTACTTTCAGAGATTTAACAAAATCATTACTGCCAACACAATCCATTAGACCCATTTTTGCCCCATTTCCATTTTAGTCTCAGGAACTCTTTTTTTTTTCCACAATTTTGTATGAACAGGAACTCTTTTGTTTTCAGGAACAATGTTTCTCAGGAACTGACTGATCACAAGGTGAGTCGTTTAGGAGGCGCCCTCTCTCTCAGAGGGTACCTGCGCCCAAACACCTCAGGGGAGGTGGTTGCTCAGTTGTCAGGTGTCACTGCCTTGTCACAGGCCACTGAGCCTGATAAAGATGTTGCAAGCGTCTCCTTAGCCTGCATCCGAGGCAACGGTGTAGCTTCAGGTGAGTACGGGCTACCACCTACTGCTCCAGGTGTGCCTCCCCCCAAGTCTGCATGAACCACTGCAGGGTAGTTGCTGGTAACGTCCATCTGCTCATCCTGGAACTCAAATGTCTCCAGACTGGACAGCCGGTTGTACAGCAATGGTCAATGTGGACTGGGCGTCGGTTCACCCCATTCCACACCAGGTAGGTGACTGGAGTTGTTAAGACTGACAACAATAGCAAGACCGCGAAAGGTCGCCATTTTTAAGCGACGAGAAGCAGCAGCTGTACAAACACGAAGTCCATTATTGTTGTTGTTGCTGCTTCTCTTCTCCGTGTTGCTGTTACTTCGATGTACGTGCCAAGGTTTATGCAAATGCAGTGACGTAACTGATGTATACAGCAACGTAATGACGTGGCTCCCCTTAGCACTCCAAGCTATGGAAAAGCAAACTGGTTCTCAGCTGGCTCGCAAGTTGAACAAGTTGTGAACCAGCACCAGCACTGGCCCCGAACCAGCCCTGGAACTGATTTCGCGGAAAAGGGGTAAGACTGACACACACAGGCAACATCCAGGCATTACTGCATAACTAAATCACCACTAGATGGCTCTGTTTAACTACCAATAAAACAGAAGGGTCTAACTTAGCAGTTATAATATCAATATATTACAAGTTGTCTTCTATATACTCCTATATGAGTATACACTGTCCAGTTTTGTCCTGTTAAATCTCTGGTACTGAGCGAAGCCATTCTCTCAGACTTGGTCTGGTGTGCCATCCTCTCTTTTTGGCCAACTTGAAAGCATTTCCAAAAAGGTCAGGGAATGACGTCATCAGATTTAACTTTGCGGCATCTTCAGAACTATTCAGACAGAACAAAATTGGCTTTAACACAACACAAACAAAATCATATGAGAAGTGTATATTTTCTATACAACTCACTAATGCTCATGCAGATTCCGGATGAAGCGCAGCAGGCCGAGTGTGTTCTCTGGGTAGGGCTTTTTCTTACCATCCATTTTTTGCACAAGTCGAGGGCAACTGGAGAAGCAGGTATTATAGAAAACCATTTAAGAAAACTTTACGATGCACAAACAAGTATTCTGTAGTCGTCTCATGAATGACATTTGCATGGTGAGATCACTGATGCAGGCTATTGCATGATATAATCCCTCATAATAAACAAAGCAGAAACATGTTTGTAAATCTCTGAGCAGAAACAGTTTAACAGTTGACTGTTACAGGTTTTTTCCAACAACTACTATCAAAGAAATTGTAACAACCAAATTCATGGCTTCAAAATTTGCACATCTTTTCACAATCACATTGTTGCACGTTTCATGACGAAAATTATTCTATTAAAATACAATAAACACAATATAAATGAAACACAGTGGCACATCAGTATTGTCTACTGTAATGTGGCTGAGAGACTTAAGTCAGTATTCAAGAGTGAAATCTGGTTGGACTCACTTTTGTTTTCCAGTCTGAGAAGCTTTTCCCTGCTGTAATTTCCTCTATAGCAGAAAGGAGGTCTGGCTCAGCATTGCGGCAGTTCTCCACATCCTTTTCATTCCCCAGCCTTTTTAAGTACTCCACTTTCCTGAAAATTTGGAAAAAAAAAACTGTGAAAAGCAACACAACATGCAAAATTCAGTTTGTGAAGTATTTCAAATTTTTAAAAAAAAATCTAACTATAAATATACAATGCAATTTCAGTTTGTATTACAGATTTTTCTTTTTACAGTTGCAACCAAAAGAGATTATAAATAAAAACTCGATAAAAAACTCGAAGATCTTTATCTAAATACATGACCTACTCATTCTAAACCTGCCGAGCTTCGTAGTATTTTGCTTCCATTCAAGCCTCGTTTCGAAGTCTGACCAATAAGAACGCTACATTTTTGGTGGTAAATTTGATTTTCTTGATTTAACTTCCGGGGCGGCACGGTGGTGTAGTGGTTAGCGCTGTCGCCTCACAGCAAGAAGGTCCTGGGTTCAAGCCCCGGGGCCGGCGAGGGCCTTTCTGTGTGGAGTTTGCATGTTCTCCCCGTGTCCGCGTGGGTTTCCTCCGGGTGCTCCGGTTTCCCCCACAGTCCAAAGACATGCAGGTTAGGTTAACTGGTGACTCTAAATTGACCGTAGGTGTGAATGTGAGTGTGAATGGTTGTCTGTGTCTATGTGTCAGCCCTGTGATGACCTGGCGACTTGTCCAGGGTGTACCCCGTCTTTCGCCCGTAGTCAGCTGGGATAGGCTCCAGCTTGCCTGCGACCCTGTAGAAGGATAAAGCGGCTAGAGATAATGAGATGAGATGAGATTTAACTTCCATATATGGAAAGCACACGCGTCGGGCACGCCCTGGGAAACAGCTGACTGTCGACAAAAATGCACAAAATTACTTGACAAAACAGCAAATTTTGGTGAGCACAGATTAGTATAAAATTTATAGGCCATGTTTTTTTGAGAATTGGCTGTGTAAAACACGGCTGCATGGCTCGCTAGTCAAGCCTATGTCCTACAGGCAGTTTTTGGTGCAAAAATGATCGCTGGAGCTCTAAATCGCTCAAACCAATGACAGGCTCAATGTCCGGTATAGCTCTTAAAACAATTGTTAACTCACCTTTCGCGATCTTTTTGAAGTTTGAGATAAAGTTAATTTGCATAACTCAGCATACGCCATCTTGTGTTTGCTTTGAATATGTTTTCTTAGGTTTGTAGTATTTCCATATTCTGCACTAATGGCCTTCTGGCATATGATGCAAACTGCATACTTCTGTTTCTTGTCTTCTTTTAAAAAATATTTCCAGACAGAGCTTCTGTCTTGAGTGTCTTCTTGCGTTTGATTTGCGTTGTCCTCGTCAGACATTTCAAATTTTTGCTACCACATAAGAATACATTGGGACCGAGATTTCAGGTATTTTTGCACATGCTCGGTTATGATTTTCGGTGGTTAAAAAAAAAGAACCGAAATGACTGAATTTTTGTGTGGCAGTGGGGGCGTGGTCAAGCGTCAGTCTGTGAAGGGAGGGCGGAGTTAGGGAAGGTAAGTGGCAGAATCACTACACCTGATGGGAATTAACCTGTGTTTGTGTGTCTTCCCCAGTGACCGTGCCCTATAAAGGAGAGAGAGCAGAGGAAGGGAGCTCTTCCCCAACCTGGACGCTTGTGTGCGTGCGTGCGTGTGTGTCAGAGTGAATATAAAAGCTAAAAAGCTAAATAAACAAGTTTTTGAGAACTCAGTTCTGGCCTGCCGTGCTTCTGTGCTCCACCCACCTAGAACTCTTGCTACAGTGGTGCCGAAACCCGGGACTCGGAGTACGGAAGAGAACAGCCCCATGGAGTCCTCCCCCTTCAAGGACCTGGTCCATGCCCTTGCCACGGCCCAACAGAGCCAGCACCAGGCGCTGGTCGCCCTCCGGAAGGAGCAAGAACAACGATTCAAAGCCCTGGTGCTGGCGCAGCAGGAAGATCGCCAGGCGTTCCAGCACCGGCTCGCGTCGGCGGGGTCCACCATCACCACCGGTGTGGACCCTCCCCACCTCACCCTAACGAAGATGGGTCCGCAGGATGACCCCGAAGCCTCCCTCGCTATTTTTGAGCAGGCAGCAGAGGCATGGGGTTGGCCGGTGGAGTAGCGCGCAGCGCACTTCCTCCCCCTGCTAACGGGTGAGGCGCAGCCGGCTGCGCTACAGCTCCCCACCGACAGCCGGCTGGTCTACACCAACCTCCGCAAGGCCATCCTCCAACGTGTGGGGCGCACACCGGAACAGCAGCGGCAGCGCTTCCGCGCGCTGCACTTGGAGGAGGTTGGCCGGCCATTCGTGTTTGGCCAGCAGCTCCTGGACGCCTGCCGGCAGTGGCTGAGGGCCGACAACCGCGACGCCGAGGAAATCATCGACCTGGTGGCGCTGGAACAATTCATTGCCCGACTTCCAGGAGGAACCGCGGAGTGGATCCAGTGCCATCGCCCAGCATTGCTGGATCGGACCATCGAGCTGGCGGAGGACCATATGGCGGCTGTTCTGACGGCAGGACAGTGTGTCTCTTCTTCTCCCCTCTCTTCTCTCTTTCCCTCTCCCCCTGTTCCTCGTCCTTGCCCTGTTCCCCCACCGTGGAGGCGGGAGCCGGTTCCACCCCAGCCAGCCCGCCGCACCCGCGGTGCCCTACTGTTTACTACTTCCGTGTCTGTGTCTTCCCCCCCTCAGGTGAGTGAACTCTGGAACACCGGTGCAGAGAGAGAGCCTGGGCCGGTATGCTGGTGCTGCAGGGAGCCAGGGTACCTCCAGCATCAGTGCTCGGCGATGGAGGTGGGCGTGGTGGTCTGGATCCCCGATGCGCCAGAGACCGCCCTCGATCGGGCTGGAGCGCATCACATACCAGTGAGTATCCAAGGGGATACGTATCAGGCTTTGGTGGACTCCGGCTGTAATCAGACCTCAATCCACCAAAGCCTGGTGCAAGACGAGGCATTGGGGAGAGCACAATTGGTGAAGATGTTGTGTGCACACGGGGATGTTCACAACTACCCTTTAGTGTCGGTCCACATTCTATTTCGAGGGGAGAAATTTAGAGTACAGGCGGCGGTTAATCCTCACCTTACCCATTCGATAATTTTGGGGACTGATTGGCTGGGATTTGGGGAATGAATGACTCATTTAGTGAAGAGTGGGGCCTGCCATAGTTTAGCGGGGGGAGGTCCCAGTGTGGCATTGGTGGGAACAGCTGTCACAGAGCTGTCTATGTCATCACCGTGTCAGAGTGAGGAGCTGCAGGCATCTCCTCCCGCTCTCGGGGAATCCCTCGTGGATTTCCCGTTAGAGCAGTCACGAGACGAGACTCTGCGGCATGCGTTTGACCAAGTGAGAGTAATCGATGGTCAAATGCTCCAGCTAAATGCCACACCGTCCTTCCCCTATTTCTCCATTATTAAGGATAGATTATACTGAGTGACGCAGGACACTCAGACTAAAGAACCGATAACTCAGCTTTTGATCCCAAAGAGCCGCCGGGAATTTGTATTCCAGGTGGTTCACTTTAATCCCATACCTGGACACTTGGGGCAGGATAAGACACTAGCCCAAATAATGGCCCGGTTCTACTGGCCAGGGATTCGCGGCGATGTCCGTAGGTGGTGTACGGTGTGCCGTGAATGCCAGTTAGTAAATCCAGTGGCCATTCCAAAAGCACCTTTGCGCCCTCTGCCATTAACCGAGACCCCATTCGAAAGAATTGGGATGGATCTTGTCGGGCCATTAGATCGGTCAACACGAGGATATCGCTTTATTTTAGTTCTGGTGGACTATGCAACGCGATATCTGGAAGCAGTGCCTCTTCGCAATATCTCAGCACGCAGTATTGCGGAAGCACTCTTCCGCGTCATCTCCCGAGTCGGAATCCCCAAAGAGATTCTGACTGATCAAGGCACTGCGTTTATGTCACACACGCTGCGCAAACTGTATGGGTTACTGGGAATTAAGCCTATCCGCACCAGTGTTTATCACCCACAAATGGATGGCTTAGTCGAACGGTTCAATCGCACCCTCAAAAACATAATTAAAAAATTTGTAAGCGAGGACGCACGCAACTGGGATAAATGGCTTGAGCCCCTGTTATTCGCAGTGCGAGAGGTCCCACAAGCCTCCACAGAGTTCTCCCCGTTCGAATTATTATACGGGCATAAGCCCCATGGCATTCTAGATGTGCTGCGTGAAAATTGGGAGGAGGGACCTTCAACAAGTAAAAATGAAATTCAGTACGTTAATCGACCTGCGCACCAAACTCCACACCCTCACACACTTAACCCAGGAGAATTTGCGGCAAGCCCAAGAACGTCAAGTCCGTCTGTACGACAGGGGCACGCGCCTTAGGTAGTTCACACCGGGAGATAAAGTACTCGTGTTGTTGCCCACGTCGAGCTCAAAATTAATTGCCAAGTGGCAAGGACCCTTTGAGGTCACACGGCGAGTCGGGGACGTCGAATATGAAGTGAGGCGAACGGACAGGGGCGGGGCGTTATAGATTTACCACCTCAATCTGTTAAAACTTTGGAGCGAGGAGGTCCCCGTGGCGTTGATGTTGGTGGTTCCAGAGAAGGCGGAGCTGGGGCCAGAGGTTCAAAAAGGAAAATTGACATCGCCCACTGCTCTGGTCCCCTGTGGAGCCCACCTCTCCCCGACCTAACTCGCGGAGGTCACTCAGTTGCAAACAGAATTTTCTGACGTGTTCTCGCCCCTGCCCGGCTGCACCCACCTCATAGAACACCACATTGAGACATCCGCGGGGGTAGTAGTGCACAGCCGCCCTTACAGACTGCCCGAACACAAAAAAAAGGTGGTTCGGGAAGAACTCGAGGCCATGCTCGAAATGGGCATCGTCGAGGCCCACAGTCCACAGTGACTGGAGCAGCCCAGTGGTCTTGGTGCCCAAGGCCGACAGGTCGGTCCGGTTCTGTGTGGACTATAGAAAAGTCAACGCGGTGTCTAAATTCGATGCATACCCAATGCCTCGTATTGATGAGTTGCTCGATCGACTAGGCACGGCTCATTTTTACTCGACACTGGATTTGACAAAGGGATATTAGCAGATCCCCTTGACTCCGCTATCCCGAGAGAAAACGGCCTTTTCCACACCGTTTGGCTTACACCAGTTCATCACACTTCCTTTTGGGCTGTTTGGGGTGCCCGCTACGTTCCAGCGACTTATGGATAGGGTCCTCCGCCCCCATGCCACCTACGCAGCTGCATACCTAGATGACATCATTATTTACAGTAATGATTGGCCACAGCATCTAAAACACCTGAGGGCCGTCCTTGGGTCGCTGAGGCGAGCAGGTCTCACAGCCAACCTGAAGAAGTGTGCAATTGGGCGGGTGGAAGTACGGTATCTGGGCTTCCACTTGGGCAATGGGCAGGTGCGTCCCCAAATCAACAAGACAGCAGTGATTGCGGCCTGCCCAAGGCCCAAGACCAAAAAGGGGGTGAGACAGTTCCTGGGGCTGGCTGGCTACTATCGTAGGTTTATACCTAATTATTCGGACGTCACCAGCCCACTGACTAATCTCACTAAAAAGGGGGCACCAGATCTGGTCCAGTGGACGGAGCAATGCCAGCAGGCTTTCTCTAAGGTAAAGGCTGCACTGTGTGGGGGACACCATTACACTCCCCTGACTTCACTCTCCCCTTTGCGTGTGATGTGCTGATTTTCGAGCCGCAGAGGTTCTTTGTCATGTCAAACAAACTCTACGGGCACTTACGTTTTTTTCAGGTTGCAAGACAAACTTACGGCCAACGCGTGTCTTTCTCCGTGAACAAAAAAACCGCAGCGATTTGGGAAACACCAAAAATGACACGGCCAAAAAATCGTACGTCTGGTTGTGACCTTGGCTTAACCAAACCACAACACTCTCCGTTACATGCAAAAATAACCACACAGCCTTAGATTAATAAACTTACCCCATCAGAAAGAGAAACGGCACCTTGCACACACCAATGCCTCCGATGGAATCATGTAATCCTAGAACGGTCCATGTATCATCCGATCATTCAAGTATTCCATTCAATCTGGAAAACGAGGTTACGGTTTTTTTTGCTAGAATGGTTATCTCCGATGTAAATACCGAGTGTCTGTTTGCTTCGCGGTGTTTGCTCCTCTGCGCTCTGTTTAGTAACTCATTCCATAGTGAAATCACACGCCTGTATGCAGGTTAAGTAGCCATGCGCTCAACTCGGATCATACAGCTGATTCGCGGAAAAAAACAAACAAATGACTTAAATCGTCATGTGAATGGCCCATATGGTAATTTACCCACACCCCCCAGCAGGCTACAATCCTGACAAAAATGAGACAATTTGCAACAAAAAATGTATGCTTTTCCAACAAAACAATCTATTATCTGAAATACTGATTGCATTCTTCAAGGTCTCAACTTGCACATGATGGAAAAAAACAAAAATCACAAATTTCGAAAAAAAAATGCTTCTTTTGTGATTATCTCGGATTCGTTTCGGCCGACATGTGTCCCTGGATTCGGTGAGGGGTCACATATTTTAGATATAGGGGCGGCACAGTGGTGTAGTGGTTAGCGCTGTCTCCTCACAGCAAGAAGGTCCAGGTTCGAGCCCCGTGGCCGGCGAGGGCCTTTCTGTGCGGAGTTTGCATGTTGTCCATGTGGGTTTCCTCCGGGTGTGCCGGTTTCCCCCATAGTCCAAAGACATGCAGGTTAGGTTAACTGGTGATTCTAAATTGACCGTGGGTGTGAATGGTTGTCTGTGTCTATGTGTCAGCCCTGTGATGACCTGGCAACTTGTCCAGGGTGTACCCCGCCTTTCGCCCGTAGTCAGCTGGGATAGGCTCCAGTTTGCCTGCGACCCTGTAGAACAGGATAAAGTGGCTAGAGATAATGAGATGAGATTTTAGATATACACCGATCAGCCACTGATCAGCCATTATGACCACTGAGAGGTGAAGTGAATAACGGTGATTAGCCACTGATCAGCCACCGATCAGCCATTATGACCACTGAGAGGTGAAGTGAATAATGGTGATTATCTCATCACAGTGGAACCTGTCGAGGGGTGGGATATATTAGGCAGCAAGAGAACAGTCAGTTCTTGAAGTTGATGTGTTGGAAACAGGAAAAATGACTTGTCAGAGTCACTCAGTAAGGATCTGAGTGATTCTGACAAGGGCCAAATTGTGATAGCGAGATGACTGGGTCTGAGCATCACCAAAATGGCACATCCTGTGGAGTGTTCCTGGTATGCAGTGGTTAGTACCTACCAAAAGTGGTCTAAGGAAGGACAACCAGTGAACCAGCAACAGGGTCATGGGTGTCGAAGGCTCACTGATTTGCATGGGGCATGGAAGGCTAGCCCATATGGTCTCATCCCACAAAAGAGCTACTGTAGCACAATCTGTTGAAAAAGTTACTGCTGACACTTTTCTGTTTTAGCCACCATTAACTTTTTCAGCAGTTTGAGAGATAATGATTGTTATTCATTTCACCTGTCAGTGGTCATAATGTTATGGCTGATCAGTGTATATTATTTGTATTTACATATATCCAGTCACCAGCTTACATGGAATTTTATATTTCACATTCACTGGATTTTGAGAAACAGCATTTTTATTGTTTGCAAATTCAATAAATAAAAATTTTATACAAAACATCAACAAAATAATTTCTGCGTAGAATGTAGTAGCAATTTGTGAAAAATGCTATAATTCTTGAAAAATAAAAAAAGATCTGTTCTTACCATCAAATATTTTCATTCCATATATTTTTTTTTGGGGGGGGGGGGGGGGGTTTAAGTGGAGTTTTTATTTCGTCCTCGGTTGGTTCAGCAACACGCTCCGCCATTTTGTTTTTCTCTACTCACAGTATATGAGCTGATAGCCTAGTAGTAGAGTAGCCAATCAGAGCGTGCGATTGCTCATATCCAGTGAATGTGGATAGAATAAATATAATATATAGTACACACACACGCACGCACACACACACACACACACACACACACACACACACACTAGCATATCTACAGTGCAGTGCAACTTATAGGAAAAGGTATGCCATTATGTCAGTCAGCAGCGTTGACAGAGCCTGGGAGATTAAAGAGTTACATTTCCAAAGGTGTTTTTCCACATCAGTTTTCCACAGAAGAACCAGTTTCAGTTCAGTGCAGATATAGAATAAATAAAGCGTGGATTTGCAATATAATGTGAGGGTTAATTTAGTATTAATGAGTTGATTTAGTATTACTGCCCAGTCTCAACTGCAAACAGAGCTCTCTTTATTATGTCTTTCTCTGCAGCAGTGACTACGATGCACAAATTTTTATAGGTTATCATAAATAGCTTACTCAAGCAATTTCTTATGTATTTTTTATTAGCACTTTATGCTGTCTAATATTGCCCCACCTTGTCCATATAATTTATTTCTTTTTCTTTTTTATAAAAAAGTCTGCTTTTTTTGATCGTGCATCTAGTCTAATAAATTGATATCAGCTGCACTCGTAATTTTTTTTTTTGAAGAAGTGTCTTTGCTCTGTGTGAAATGAATCAGTTTCATGATAGACACTGCATACAAACATCCTTGAACCAAATTAGAAATTCAGAATCAAATTAAAAATCGCCCGAGGTACACTGAAAGTGAGGTTCAGGTCAATATTTTGGATCTCCTGAAAAGCATGAAGCAAAACAGAGTAACATAGTACTGCATGTCCACAGCGTTCTCGAGTTGTCTAATGAGTTTCAGCATGTGTAGTCAAGACCTATCAATTTTTCTGTTTCACTGAGCTGATGGAAATATGGTCCAATACGGTTTTAGTGGACTTCTAAGAGATATAGTAATATGTTCTGGGCTGCACTAGTATTTTCCCAAGTCTTCTGTGTAGGTAAGTTGTACTGAATACTGTAGTTGAAAATGTGACACCATTTTGAGTGGACTGAAAATCAGCACATGCAATGCAAATGTATACTTTCTTACCTGTTTCTTTCCCCCACAGAACATCTACAATAACATGAGGCACTATGAATTATATTTAGTACTAGCGATATAGTAATCTTCTGGGTGATATTCCTGTAAATAACATGCTCTTGGTCCCCCTTTGAGCCAAAAGATTCACCATGACCTCTTACTCTCATTAATAATTTTGAGGGTTTTGTTCAGTAGCTTGTTTATTTTAGTTTGATATCTCATAACTCCTATTTGGTTTTGAACTTGAATGTAAGCTGTTGGGCTGTAGAGATTCATGGTTTTGCTGGTGATCTGCATAACTTTTGCAAATTATGCTCAAGGAATGCAATAAATTAATTCTTTCATCTATAGTATCTACTATCCTGGTAAGCTGAATAATTTATGTTGTGATTTGTTAGATATGGCTTACCATCCATCTGTCCAAAAGAATGGGTGGCAAAGAGTCTCCTCTACTTTAGGTCTGTCCTTTGGATCATGACTGATCATCCACTCCACCAAGTCCTTTGCCATTTCATCCTCCAGGTGTTCCAAAGAGTACTTCCCATCAAGAATATTAGCCTCACACCGGACACCTTTGCCAAACGGATGATGTCCAATGGAGAGGATGTAATACACCAACATTCCCGCAACCTCATCTCATCTCATTATCTCTAGCCGCTTTATCCTGTTCTACAGGGTCGCAGGCAAGCTGGAGCCTATCCCAGCTGACTACGGGCGAAAGGTGGGGTACACCCTGGACAAGTCGCCAGGTCATCACAGGGCTGACACATAGACACAGACAACCATTCACACTCACACCTACGGTCAATTTAGAGTCACCAGTTAACCTAACCTGCATGTCTTTGGACTGTGGGGGAAACCGGAGCACCCGGAGGAAACCCACGCGGACACGGGGAGAACATGCAAACTCCGCACAGAAAGGCCCTCGCCGGCCACGGGGCTCGAACCCGGACCTTCTTGCTGTGAGGCGACAGTGCTAACCACTACACCACCATGCCGCCCCATTCCCGCAACCTAAAAGAGTTATAAAAGCAAAAATGATTCTTGGGTTTTAATTTTAATATTTATTATGGATTCTGCTTGACATCCAAAACCTGAATGTCAGAACTCCTCTTGTAGCCACGGTTACTGTCCTCATCAACAGTTTCACTGGCTTTCCAGCACCTTGTCCCAGCAGTATTAGTGCGGCAAGTCGTCTCCCCCAACTTCAGTCTTCGACTTATGCCAAAATCAGCTAATCTCGCCTTTCCAGTTATATCTGTCAAATAATAATAATAATAATAATAATAATAAAATGGGTTAAAGGGCCACTGAAGTATGCACCAGTTATAAATAAATTAGACAGGACTGATAATTAAATAATGATTCCTACCAATCAGAACATTTTGAGGTTTGATGTCTCGATGAAGCACGCTGGTATCTTGGCTATGAAGAACTTTTAGGCTACGGAGTACTTCTTTGACAATTTTCTTCAGGACCTGTAGCTGCAGAGAACGGTCTTCTGGCAAATGGTTTTGGATGTACTCCTCCAGTGTGTATTCACAAAGTTGAAGGACAAGATACCCAAATTTGTCATCTTCTGCAAAGTCCACATATCGCACAATACAAGGATTGTCAAGCTCAGGAAGCCGTAGAAATTCCTCTTCATTTTTGAGGTCTTGATAATTGGACTTTAACATTCGTTTGACAGCTACCTCAGTACCGTCATCTCTCAGTCCAAGAAAAACCCGTGTTCCATCACTTCCTTTAGCTATCTCAAATTCAGCGCCATCACCAATTGTGAGATTCCTCAGGCGATAAACCTTACTTGCTTGTTAGGACTTGGACTGTTTTGGCCTCTAGAGGCCGCTGTTATTTCCTTTTCGTGTCATATTTATTTTGGCCTCTAGAGGCCGCCACTGTTCCTGTGTTTTGTGTTTTTTTTTGTTAATTGCCTGTTAGTCCTAATTATCTTCACCTGTGTCCTTAATTAGTTTGTGTATTTATACCCCTGAGTTCAGTCCTCTTGTCACGGAGTCTTTGTGCTGTTATGTTTATCTCCAGTTTCCTTTGTACTGTGTTTTGTGGATCTTCTGAGCTTTTGCATTTTTGCCTTTTTCTTTTTGAATTATACTCTTTGTTTTTGTTTTGTTTTGTTTTTTGCCCTGGATTGTATATAGTGTACATAGTATAAATAAACCTTTTGTTACTTTTTCTACTTCCGCCTCACGCCTCTGCATTTGAGGGGGTTTGCTGGATCATCACACCAACGAACCAGGTTCGAATCCCAGCAAAACCCTAACAGAAAGACTCCGTCATGATCGACTCAGCAGAGGCTGCTTCAACTGTCTACCCGGCCAACCTTCAGGGAATTATGGCAGCTTTGACATGCTTCGGAGCAACCATGGACGCTCATGGACGTACGCTCACCAGCCAACGTGAGGCCCTTGCTCGCCACGAGGAACTGCTTCAGCAAATTGGGAAAACCCTGGCACAGCTGACATCTCTGCCTGCATCTCCTGCTCCTGATCCAGTTCCTGCTCCTGATCCAGCTCCCACTCCTGCTCCAGTGCCTCCTGCCATGCTGCCTTCTTCACCTCGCGAACCCAGCCTTCCTGCACCACAGAGGTATGACGGCAAGCACAGTGAGTGCCGAGAGTTCCTTACCCAGTGTCAACTCACCTTTGAGCTTCAGCCTACCACCTACACTACGGATCGCCGTAAGATTGCCTTTGTGATCACCTTATTAGCTGGTAAGGCGCGAGCCTGGGCTACTGCTATCTGGCAAAGACAGGGACCTGAGTGCTTTGATTTCCAGCTGTTTTCTGAAGAGATGCTTCGGGTCTTCGATCAGGCAGACATCAGTACCGACGCAGCCCGAAAGCTCATGTCCATCCGGCAAGGAGGAAGCGTCGCAGATTACGCCATCTCGTTCCGAACACTCGCAGCAGTAAGTGGATGGAACGAGACTGCCCTGGTGTCAGCCTTCCACCATGGTCTGTCTGACCCCATCAAGGACGGTCTGGCCTCTATTGGATGCCCAAGTGACCTCGAAACCCTCATCTCACATGCTATTCGTCTGGACAACAGGATGAGAGAACGCCACCAAGCCTTGAGCTCCCCCAGCCTCCCTACCTCTACCTGGAGACCGTCTACCTCCTTCAGTGACTGTCCAGAACCCATGCAAGTGGGTCGTACTCGCCTCTCCGCATCTGAGAGGGAGCGCAGAAGGAGGGATAAGTGCTGCATCTACTGTGGCAAGCCTGGTCACTTCCGAGCATCATGTCCCGAACTCTTGGGAAAAGGACCGTCCCGTCCAGCCGAGGGAGGGTTGTGACGGGGCCTACCCTCTCTCCCGGACTCCCTGGCCAAGGAATCTACATCCCGGTCTCCATCTCCTGGGGTGAGTCTGTCCACTCTTGTCAAGCATTGATAGACTCAGGGGCGGCTGGGAACTTTATGGATATTCACTTCGCCCAAAGCATCAATATACCTACTGCACCTCTTGAAGTCCCTCTGTCTGTGTCTGCCCTCGATGGCCAAGCGTTAGGTGATGGAAGAGTCACTCAAGTTACTTCTCCAGTCTTCCTCCAGTCACAAGGAAGAAATATCCCTGCACCTGATTCCTTCACCTGAGTTCCCAGTTATTCTAGGCCTTCCTTGGCTTACTCGCCACAACCCTCGCATAGACTGGGTAACAAGCCAGGTTGTGGAATGGGGCCCTGCATGCCATGCCTCTTGTCTGCTCTCTAGCTCTCCTGTGTCTCCTGCCGAGCCCCCTGATCTCACAGAGTTATCTCAAGTTCCCACAGAGTACTGGGATCTCAAGGAGGTATTCAGCAAGAGCAGGGCCGCCGTTCTTCCTCCGCACCGGGCCTACGACTGTGCCATCGACTTGCTCCCTGGGACTATCCCTCCTCGTGGCAGACTGTTTTCCCTCTCTCAGCCAGAACGCAAGGCTATGGAGGAATACCTCAAAGACGCCCTGGTCTCTGGGTTCATTCGACCCTCCACCTCACCTGCTGGTGCCGGCTTCTTCTTTGTCGGCAAGAAGGATGGGGGGCTTCGACCATGGATTGACTACAGGGGCCTGAACAAGATCACTGTGCGCAACCGATATCCCCTTCCGCTGATGTCCACTGCTTTCGACCTGCTCCAAGGCGCCACCGTCTTCACCAAGTTGGACCTACGGAACGCATACCACCTCATCCGTATCCGACAGGGAGACGAGTGGAAGACTGCCTTTAACACCCCGTCTGGGCACTACGAATACCAGGTGATGCCCTTCGGACTCACCAACGCACCAGCTGTTTTTCAGGCCCTAATCAACGACGTCTTAAGGGACATGATTAACCTGTACGTCTTTGTCTACCTCGATGACATCCTTATCTTTTCCAAGACCGTGCAGGAGCACCGCCACCATGTCCGCCAGGTTCTCCAGAGGCTGCTACAGAACAATCTGTTCGCCAAGGCCCAGAAATGCGAATTTCATGTTCCCGAGGTCTCCTTTCTGGGATTTATTGTACGGACAGGCCAACTCCAAATGGACCCTGCCAAGACCCTGGCCGTCCGGGACTGGCCTACTCCCAAGTCCGTTAAGGAGGTTCAGCGGTTCTTAGGATTCGCTAACTTCTACCGCAAGTTCATCAGGAACTTCAGTTCTGTGGCAGCACCCATGTCAGACCTCACCAAAGGGACAGGTGGATCTTATGTCTGGTCTCCTCAGGCAGAAAAGGCGTTCAAAGACCTCAAGGCCCGCTTCTGCACGGCACCCATTCTGGTCCTCCCGGACACCTCCCAACCATTCATCGTGGAGGTGGACGCCTCAGACAGTGGTGTCGGCGCGGTACTCTCTCAACGTTCGGAAGGAAAGCTGCACCCCTGCGCTTACTTCTCCCACTGCCTGAGTCCTGCGGAGTCCCGGTACGATGTGGGGGATCGAGAACTGCTAGCGGTCAAACTGGCCCTTGAGGAGTGGAGGCACTGGCTGGAGGGAGCGCAACATCCATTCCTGGTTTGGACTGACCACAAGAACCTGGAGTACCTCCAGCAAGCCAAGAGACTGAACCCTCGACAGGCTAGGTGGGCCCTGTTTTTCAGTCGGTTTGACTTCACCCTCTCGTACCGTCCCGGCTCCAAGAACACCAAACCTGACGCACTGTCCAGGCTGTTCTCTGCCACTAACAGGGAGAATGAAGTTGGGCCTATTATCCCGGTGTCCCGGATTGTGGCCCCTGTCCGCTGGGGTATTGAGGAGGCTGTTCGACGAGCCCAACGCCAGGACCCCGGTCCTGGGACGGGGCCACCGGGCCTCTTGTACGTCCCACATCAAGCCCGGGCCAAGGTTCTCCAGTGGGGTCACTCTTCCCCTCTCACCGCCCACCCGGGAGCTCAGAGGACCCTGGACTTCCTGAAAAGACGCTTCTGGTGGCCTAACATGGAGCAGGAAGTAAGGTCATTTGTCCTGTCCTGTGAGGTTTGCACCAGAACCAAGAACCCACGACAGCGTCCCCAGGGTCTCCTGCATCCTCTGACCATTCCCCGGCGTCCCTGGTCCCACGTGGCAGTCGACTTCATCACGGGTCTCCCTGAGTCACAAGGTAACATGGTCATTTTGGTCATTGTTGACAGATTCTCCAAGGCCTGCCGCTTCATACCTCTGTGCAAACTCCCCTCTGTTCTTGAAACAGCGAAACTTATATTTAATCATGTCTTCTGAGTCTTTGGTCTTCCACAGGACATCGTCTCAGACCAAGGGCCCCAGTTCTCCTCCCGAGTGTGGCACGGGTTCTGCAAGATCATCGGAGCCACTGCCAGCCTCTCCTCTGGGTTTCACCCACAGTCCAATGGTCAGACGGAGAGGCTCAACCAGGACCTGGAAACCACCCTGCGAGGCCTGGCTATGGATAACCCGACATCGTGGAGCACCTGGCTGCCTTGGGCAGAGTACGCCCACAACACCCTGCAGTCATCAGCCACCAAGCTGTCGCCATTCCAGTGCCAATTCGGGTTCCAGCCACCTCTGTTCCCGGACCAGGAGGAGGACGCGGGGGTGCCCTCGGTCAACCAATATGTGAGACGGTGTCGCAAGACCTGGAGCAAGGTCAGGAAGACCCTCATACAGACCTCCAGAACCAACCAGACTCAGGCCAACCGCCACAGAAGACCTGCACACACTTTCCGCCCTGGGCAGCGGGTTTGGCTGTCCACTAAGGACCTTCCGCTGCGGGTGGAGAACCGCAAGCTTGCTCCTCGCTACATTGGCCCCTTCAAGGTGGTGCGCAGGGTGAACCCTGTCTCCTACCGGCTCCAGTTGCCCCGGACTCTGAGGATCAACCCCACTTTCCATGTTTCCCTGTTGCGGCCTGTACTGACGTCTACGTATGCCCCTGCCCCTAGGAACCCCCCACCCCCCCGCATCTTCCAGGGGCAGACTGTGTTCACTGTGCATCGCCTGCTTGACTCCCGCCGGGTCCGCGGCGGGTTGCAATATCTGGTGGACTGGGAGGGCTATGGTCCTGAGGAGCGCTGCTGGGTTCCTGCTCGGGATGTCCTGGATAAAGAACTGTGTTGGGACTTCCATTCGGCCCATCCGGATCGCCCTGGGAACGTCAGGAGACGCTCCTAGAGGGGGGGGTCCTGTTAGGACTTGGACTGTTTTGGCCTCTAGAGGCCGCTGTTATTTCCTTTTCGTGTCATATTTATTTTGGCCTCTAGAGGCCGCCACTGTTCCTGTGTTTTGTGTTTTTTTTTGTTAATTGCCTGTTAGTCCTAATTATCTTCACCTGTGTCCTTAATTAGTTTGTGTATTTATACCCCTGAGTTCAGTCCTCTTGTCACGGAGTCTTTGTGCTGTTATGTTTATCTCCAGTTTCCTTTGTACTGTGTTTTGTGGATCTTCTGAGCTTTTGCATTTTTGCCTTTTTCTTTTTGAATTATACTCTTTGTTTTTGTTTTTTTTTGTTTTGCCCTGGATTGTATATAGTGTACATAGTATAAATAAACCTTTTGTTACTTTTTCTACTTCCGCCTCACGCCTCTGCATTTGAGTCATTCCCCTGGTGGCCTAGTGGGGGTTTGCTGGATCATCACACCAACGAACCAGGTTTGAATCCCAGCAAAACCCTAACATTGCTTCAATGCTAACAAGTTTCTTTAGCTTGGGCTTCCAGTGTTGGCTGATTGAATGCCATTTTCTTGGCACTGATGAATCCTCAGTATGTGCTGCAAATGGATGCACAGTGGAGTTTGACTCCTCAACTGAAGTCTTTTCAGTACCTGAATCAAGTTTTGATTTTTGTACAGTATCTTCTTTTGAGCTTGTCTCTTGCTGCATGCCTTTCTTCTTTCTTTTCTTCTTCTTTTTCTTCTTTGATGATGTGCTGTCTGCTACATCACCTAAGCTTGAACTTTGGGGAAATCTGAGATTTGTGTCCAGTTTTCACAGTTCATCTTTAATGACATTATTTGTTCTGATGTCTACAGCAAAAAGAACCCTATCAGGCACTGAGGTTAATCCACACGAATGAATGTGCTCTGGGACAAACTCATACAGGGCAGCAAACAAACGGTAAACAAGAACAATGACATCAGTTGAGCAGTTAGGCTCAGTGAGAGGCATAAGTGCATTGCAAAACTCTTCAAGAACAACAGAGTTAATACCATCAGCTGTAGGTTTTCGCTTAGAGAACTTGTCCATAGTCACACAAAGAATACTGAGTATTTGGGAATTGAACACATTTCCCTGCACTGTATTAGTGAGCAGTAAACTTTTGATCAGAATGGGTACGAGCTCATTAAATATCTGAGGGGATATTTCTCTCATCTTGCAAATTACAGCATGTAGGCTGTTCAGTGCCATCATCCTATGTTCATGAGGAATTCTGGGAAAGCGTTTGATAAATCCCTGGATGTAGGGGTCTGTTTTCTTGGAGTCTTCCAACCACTTTATGCTACTTTGTTGATATTGTTCTGCTAATGTGCCCATAAAAGTGCAAGAAGGGTAAAAGGATGTTCCTCAAGAAAATGTTCCCTACAGAAGTTAAAAACCTCTGGCTGAGTTTTTTTGGGAACCATAGTAGTAAAATTGAAAAACATTCTGCATTTCTCTACAGCTTCATTTCCTGCAGGTAATTTATTCATAAGAGTCTCTACTTTTTTATCAAGATCTGGAATGATCCCATAATTTCTTTCGGGGTCAGCACCAGCTTCTATAAGTGTTTTGAATATGTCCACTCTGTTGTTCCTGGCAGCAAACTGTAATGGTGTTGTTATTTGTTGTTGATGACCATTTGGATTAGCTTTTGCAGCTATTAATCTTCTCACAATATTCAGTGGAACTCCTGCTGTATTTGCAGCGTAGTGGAGAGATGTTAGGCCGTTTGTGGACAGTATGTTGGGATCCGCATTTTCTCCAAGTAGAAAGTTACAAATCTCTTCATTCCCACATACAGCTGCTGCTGTCAGCAGGGTAACGTCATCATTCCAGATTGCAGAAGAATACAGTCCATTAATATTGATTCCTTGAACTAGTTTCTTCAGTTTGTTTGGTTTGTTGTCAATAATGCATTGTATTGACGGATTTGTTTTCCTTGGCTCCGATTCAACAGTAAAAGTAACTGGTACAGGAATTTGAACAGGAATGGAAAATGGTACAGGTATTTGGAATGCCATTGATTGTCAAATGTCCTGTTGAGATAAATTGCAATGGCTTGGGTTATCACTTCAGCTTTGTCACTTTACATCCATACATTTTACTTTCAAGAAAAATCTGCATGCTACTGTAAAAGAGACAGAAATAGACCATGATTAGTTCACAAGCTGACATCATACCACAGAATTTATAGATTGAGACATACACTTACTTACAGAGTGCAATTACTGGACATATAATTATTAGAATTATCTCTGTTTTTAATGCTATTATCAAACTTGACAATGGTTCCTCACTTCCTAAATGATTTCTATTGAAAACCTTTCAAAAAAGGAAAACTCTTTGTTGTAGTGTTTGTCCTAAAACCTCTACAAATTGTCCTGAGGGGACAAACTGAAAATCTAAGAGTTCAGTTGTACATTGGTGGTAAAAAAAAGGGAACATGTATTGGTACAAATTGCAAGTGACTTAAATTTAGATTATTTGATTTATTAGTTAGGGAATTATTCATCATTTTGTTTATCACCATGTATGGAAAATCTTACCTCTAAGGACCTGGTGTTTAGCGTATACTTTGTATGTTGTATATGTTGAATTTGAAACTACATTAAAGCACTGTTTTTTCAAATATCTCCATTCAGCTGAAGCTATGATGGAAAAAAAAACACCAGAAAGTATTCTAAACTTGTTATGATCAGGCTTAATGAAACTGTTTGTTTATCATTACGCCATAGTGTAAATAACGCCTTGCCCATAAAGTTTGACTTTATTCTGTGAGTAATTCTGCCACACAGACTCCGGTCAAAGTCAAACTTTATGGGCAAGGCATTATTTACACCACTGATCATTCATACAAGATTAATGTGGTTAACAAACATCACATTGTAGGCCTACTTCCATTTGATCATAATTAATACTTGAGACCTGTGCAGGTCTGAGCTCAGTTTTTTTCTGATTGGGAGATAGAAGCTACAGTACATAAATAGAAAAAAATAGCCCACTCAGAAATATGGTGATGCCAGGATTCGAACCTATGTTGCAAAATCTGTTGATTTCCTGGACAGCACTCTAGACCAAAGTTTCTCAACCACTGGGCCACAGCCCATTAGTGGGTGCTGAAGTGCCATTTAGTGGGCCACAAATTTTTTCAAGTTTGAAGCCAAGTACTAAATAGTTCAGGATGTCGTAGTGTCCCAAATCCGGTAGCTGGTTTGCTGTATACTTTTCAAGTGGAATAAATACATTTGTGGGTAAATTAAGAAGAACAAGCCTTTATTTTGTCACATTCCTCCACTACATTTAACCCATGCATGTGCACACAGAGCAAGTCATTAAAATTCTTTAAAGCTGCTTTGCAACAATGTCTATTGCTAAAAGCACTATGAAAATAAACTTGATTTGATAGAGAGAGAGAAAGAGAGATGGTGCAGTGATATGAATAAATATGCTTATGGGTAAATTATATGACTCGATGATGCCTGCTGGAATAGAAGAGCAGGGAGGGTTGAGAATCGAGCGGCTGGGGTTTGTTTACACCTGATACCAAAACTTGTCGCATCCTAGCAACCATCGCAAAGACGCGTACAAAAAGCCCAGAAACTCCTATTTACCCGGGCAAAAACGATACAGGATTTATCTTGTAGTGTCCTGATCCCCAGATCTTTAACCCAGCCACATATAAAAAGTTGTACGCCTCCATGCTCTTCCAGGTTTTCATCTGTGTGTCCATGTAGAATGATGTCTGCAGCACCAGGTAGTTTGAAATGTCGGGGAACTCAATGGATGGATCATTTTTCAACTCATAATGAATGAATAAATAGTTATTTAAACATGATAAGTTGATCAGCTGAGCTGGTGGGGTTGTGTATGTACAACCCCGATTCCAAAAAAGTTGGGACAAAGTACAAATTGTAAATAAAAACGGAATGCAATAATTTACAAATCTCAAAAACTGATATTGTATTCACAATAGAACATAGACAACATATCAAATGTCGCAAGTGAGACATTTTGAAATTTCATGCCAAATATTGGCTCATGGGCGGCACGGTGGTGTAGTGGTTAGCGCTGTCGCCTCACAGCAAGAAGGTCCTGGGTTCGAGCCCCGGGGCCGGCGAGGGCCTTTCTGTGTGGAGTTTGCATGTTGTCCGCGTGGGTTTCCTCCGGGTGCTCCGGTTTCCCCCACAGTCCAAAGACATGCAGGTTAGGTTAACTGGTGACTCTAAATTGACCGTAGGTGTGAATGTGAGTGTGAATGGTTGTCTGTGTCTATGTGTCAGCCCTGTGATGACCTGGCGACTTGTCCAGGGTGTACCCCGCCTTTCGCCCGTAGTCAGCTGGGATAGGCTCCAGCTTGCCTGCGACCCTGTAGAAGGATAAAGCGGCTAGAGATAATGAGATGAGATGAGATATTGGCTCATTTGAAATTTCATGACAGCAACACATCTCAAAAAAGTTGGGACAGGGGCAATAAGAGGCTGGAAAAGTTAAAGGTACAAAAAAGGAACAGCTGGAGGACCAAATTGCAACTCATTAGGTCAATTGGCAATAGGTCATTAACATGACTGGGTATAAAAAGAGCATCTTGGAGTAGCAGTGGCTCTCAGAAGTAAAGATGGGAAGAGGATCACCAATCCCCCTAATTCTGCGCCGACAAATAGTGGAGCAATATCAGAAAGGAATTCGACAGTGTAAAATTGCAAAGAGTTTGAACATATCATCATCTACAGTGCATAATATCATCAAAAGATTCAGAGAATCTGGAAGAATCTCTGTGCGTAAGGGTCAAGGCCGGAAAACCATACTGGGTGCCCGTGATCTTTGGGCCCTTAGACAGCACTGCATCACATACAGGCATGCTTCTGTATTGGAAATCACAAAATGGGCTCAGGAATATTTCCAGAGAACATTATCTGTGAACACAATTCACCGTGCCATCCGCCGTTGCCAGCTAAAACTCTATAGTTCAAAGAAGAAGCCGTATCTAAACATGATCCAGAAGCGCAGACGTCTTCTCTGGGCCAAGGCTCATTTAAAATGGACTCTGGCAAAGTGGAAAACTGTTCCGTGGTCAGACGAATCAAAATTTGAAGTTCTTTATGGAAATCAGGGACGCCGTGTCATTTGGACTAAAGAGGAGAAGGACGACCCAAGTTGTTATCAGCGCTCGGTTCAGAAGCCTGCATCTCTGATGGTATGGGGTTGCATTAGTGCATGTGGCATGGGCAGCTTACACATCTGGAAAGACACCATCAATGCTGAAAGGTATATCCAGGTTCTAGAGCAACATATGCTCCCATCCAGACGACGTCTCTTTCAGGGAAGACCTTGCATTTTCCAACATGACAATGCCAAACCACATACTGCATCAATTACAGCATCATGGCTGTGTAGAAGAAGGGTCCGGGTACTGAACTGGCCAGCCTGCAGTCCAAATCTTTCACCCATAGAAAACATTTGGTGCAGTATAAAACAGAAGATATGACAAAAAGACCTAAGACAGTTGAGCAACTAGAATCCTACATTAGACAAGAATGGGTTAACATTCCTATCCCTAAACTTGAGCAACTTGTCTCCTCAGTCCCCAGACGTTTACAGACTGTTGTAAAGAGAAAAGGGGATGTCTCACAGTGGTAAACATGGCCTTGTCCCAACTTTTTTGAGATGTGTTGTTGTCATGAAATTTAAAATCACCTAATTTTTCTCTTTAAATGATACATTTTCTCAGTTTAAACATTTGATAAATCATCTATGTTCTATTCTGAATAAAATATGGAATTTTGAAACTTCCACATCATTGCATTCTGTTTTTATTTACAATTTGTACTTTGTCCCAACTTTTTTGGAATCGGGGTTGTACAGATACAAATAATTACAAATACAAAACACTAAAAATATACACAATCTTTTAAAAAAACCTTCAACTGTTGATTATCTATATATATTCAAAGCTAACTTTTCACCATTACTGACTAACCTTAAGCGAGATATGGAACGTTGGAGTTTACTCCCCTTGTCACTAGGAGGCAGAATTAACATAATTAAAATGAATGTCTTGCCTAAATTCCTTTACATATTTCAATGCATTCCCCTGCATTTATCTAAATCCTTTTTCATGTTGGTGGACAATTTAGTGTCGGGATTCATATGGAACAAGAAAACCCCCCGAATACGGAAAAGGATTTTACAACAGCATCGTGAATATGGAGGATTATCCCTCCCTAACCTCCAGTTATATTATTGGGCTGCCAATATTAGGTCTATGCTGTTTTGGAAAGATTCTCCATCTGGTGGCACCACACCTGAGTGGTTACGTATGGAAAACTCCTCTTGTCTTCATACTTCTTTACACTCGCTTCTATGCTCAAAACTTCCTCTTTTGGATTCCATATCTAAATTCACCTCAAATCCAATTGTGAAACAGTCTTTTAAAATTCTGACACAGTTCAGACGAAGTTTCTTTCTCAGGGATTTGCCGACCTGCGCTCCTATAGCAAAAAAACATCAGTTCATGCCATCAATCATAGACGGTGCTTTTCGTGAATGGGCTAATAGAGGAGTCGCCACAATAGAGAATCTATTTATCAATAATATTTTTGCATCTTTTGATCAATTGAAGCTTAAATTTAACATCCCAAACTCTCATCTTTTTAGATTTTTGCAGCTCCGTCGCTTCATATCAGCATCATTTACTCATTTCCCATCCCAACCACCCAATACCCTCCTAAATTTCATTCTGAAGCTTGATTCAGGCTCCAAAGGAAATATTGGGAAGATATATTCCCTACTAAATACATACAATTTGGAACCTTTGACATCATTAAAGACTCAATGGGAGAATAATTTGGGGGTTGAACTTCCTGAGGAGCTATGGGAAAGAGCTTTAGATAGAATACATTCCTCTTCAACCTGCTTACGACACACAGTTATCCAGTTTAAGGTCATGCATCACCTTCATTGGTCTAAAGTGAGACTAGCAAAGTTTACACCTAGTATCGACCCCACTTGCGATCGATGCAGGCAAGCACCAGCCACCCTCTTGCATATGTTCTGGTCTTGTTCAAAACTAGAAAATTTCTGGCAGTCAATATTTAAAACTTTCAGATGTTTTACAAGTACCTTTTGAACCTTCTGCCATTACTGCCATATTTGGAATAACTCCTCAAGACACCCACCTGAACCACCAGGCACAGAATATGATAGCTTTTGCATCTCTTATAGCTAGGCAATTAATACTTTTCAAGTGGAAGGAGAAACTTCCCCCAACCTTTAAGATGTGGATCAATGATCTTCTGCACCATTTGGTACTAGAGAAGATTCGTTATTCTACAAGAGGATGTATTCAAAAATTTGATGCTACATGGAAACCTTTAAGTTATATAGAGAAATAAGATGTCACTAATATTGGTGTTCTGTAGGTATATTATTTGTATAACTGATCCTGTATTACGTATAATTTGAAACCCATGAGGACCACTGTCAATCACTTGTTGATTTACTTTTTTTTTAGCTTATCACGCTGTTTTGTTTGAATTAATTATTTTTCTAATTATTATTTTTTCTTTTTCTTTATTTACTCTATCTGTATCATTTTTATAATGTAAGTGGTTGCACACCAGTACAGTATTATTGTTGCAGGGATGGGCGGGTGGGGTTGTTGTTGTTTATATTTGTGTCATTTTTGATCATATACGTTCTTGAATGTATGTACTTTGTACATTATCTTTTGATGCACAAATATAAATAAAAAGACTTGGTGCAAAAATAAATAAATAAATAAATAAATAAATATCTTTCTGTTGTGAATGAAAATATACAGCCCAAAGTAAAACCTAATTAGTGCTGAAACTACAATTCTGATTTAACCAGTAAAATCTAAGTGTAATCATCAAATTAAATGAAACGACCACAAGGTCAAAACTGAGTCCACATTTGACTCTTACAAACATATTTATAAGAACTTATAAGAGACATTACTGCTGTTGGTTGGGCTGATGTGTCCCTGTAAAATCAAGTATGAGAAACTCCAGAATATACACTATATACTGGCCCTAGTTGCAGGAGTTAGTTGGTGTTATTCAAAAAGACAGCCATGATTGTGAAACAGCCCTTTAATTCGTTATGTTAAAGAAACTCTGCAGAGGAACTGTTTGATAGAAGTACCCTGTAGACAGTCAGCACCTTGAGGATTTCAGAAATGTATCATATGCCTGAGTGTTTTGCTTTATTAATAGCAAGAAAGCTTAGACAATTTGGAAATTTTAAAATTCAATATGTCAATAATCCTAATACAGTATAAGGGGGAAGCATGCCTTTAGCCCCCACCAACCGCCCCTCTCCCTCCACAAATCATAAATGTCTAGTGACGTCCCTGATCCTAACTGACCTGCGTTAACAGGACTCATAAATATGATCAATCTAACAATGGTAATAATAATTACAGTGTGTGTGTGTGCTCATGACACACACACACACACACACACAGTGTGTGTGTGAGTGATAACCAAAATTTGTGTCTGTCTCAAAACTTGGCCTTCACAAATTTTGTCGCTTCAGTGAAATTATCCCTCAAAAGGCCCAAAGGGGGATGAGGTTGTGGTGATGTCCATCCATCCGTACTTTCAGGGAAGGGTACTCACTTTCTGAAATCAACTCCTCTCACAATTTTTGGAGGAATTTCACAAAACTTGACAGGATTCTTTTTGTTATATGTCTGTAATATGCATATTACAATTTCGTTCAATTCAGTCGCATTTTACCAGA
The DNA here is from genome assembly GCF_027579695.1 of Neoarius graeffei. Taxonomy (NCBI): domain Eukaryota; kingdom Metazoa; phylum Chordata; class Actinopteri; order Siluriformes; family Ariidae; genus Neoarius; species Neoarius graeffei. Next base: position 56,285,649 of record NC_083569.1, on the reverse strand, counting down.
GTTATGGCATAGTTCCTAGCAGGGGATATTGTGCTTTCAGAGCATTCGTGCTATTAGATCTTTTTGTCAGATGTTTCTATGGTATACTGATGTACAATTATCAGCAATTACAATTATCATATGTTTCAAAGGCTTTTATTGACAAATACATCAAGTTCATGCAAAGAGTCAATATTTTCACTGTTGACCTTTCTTTTTCAAGACTCCTGCAATGCACCTTGGCATGCTGGATATCAGCTTCTGGGCCAAACCCTGACTGATGGCAACCCATTCTTGCATAATCAGTGCTTGAAGTTCATCACGATTTTTTGGATTTTTGTTTGTCCACCCGCTTTGAGTACTGACCACAGGTTCTTGATGGGATTAAGATCTGGGGAGTTTCCTGGCCATGGACCCAAAATTTCAATGTTTTGTTCCCCGAGCCACTTGGTTATCACTTTTGCCTTGTGACATGGTGCTCCATCATGCTGGAAAAAGCACTGCTCCTGGATCGTTGGGAGAAGTTGCTCTCGGAGGATGTTTTGATACCATTCTTTATTCATGGCAGTGTTCTTAGACAAAATTGTGAGTGAGCCCACTCCCTTGGATAAAAAGCAACCCCACACATGAATAGTCTCTGGATGCTTTACTGTTGGCATCACACAGGACTCATGGTTGGGCTCACCTTTTCTTCTCCAGACAATAACTTTTCCAGATGTCCCAAACAATCTGAAGGGAGCTTTATCAGAAAAAATAACTTTACCCCATTCCTCTGCAGTCCAATCCCTGTACTTCCTGCAGAATGTTAGTCTGTCCTTGATGTTTTTCTTGGAGAGAAGTGGCTTCTTTGCTGCCCTTCTTGACACCAGGCCATCCTCCAAAAGTCTTCGCCTCACTGCACGTGAAGATGTACTCTCACCTGCCTGCTGCTATTCCTGAGCAAGTTCTGCATTGGTGGTGACCCGATCCCGTAGCTGAATCCTGGCACTTGCTGGACTTGCTGGCGCCCCGAAGCCACCTTGACAACAATTGAACCTCTATCCTTGAAGTTCTTGATGATCCGATAAATGGTTGATTTAGGTGCAATCTTACTAGCAGCAATATCCTTGCCTGAGAAGCCCTTTTGATGCAAAGCAATGATGACTGCACGGGTTTCCTTGGAGGTAACCATGGTTAACAGAAGACGACAATGATTTCAAGTACCACCCCATTTTTATAGCAACTAGTCTTCTCTTCTAATTCAATCCCCATGAGTTAGTGATATCAGCTGCCTTGTCTTCCTTAACACTTTCTCCTGAGCTAATGAGATGATCACTGAAATGATGTTTTCAGGTTATTTTGTGGCAGGGCTAAAATGCAGTGTAAATGGGGTTTTTGTGATTAAGTTAATTTTCATGGCAAGGAAGGACTTTGCAATTAATTGCAATTCATCTGATCACTTCATAACAATCTAGAGTCAATGCAAATTGCCACTATAAAAACTAAAGCAGCAAACTTTGTGAAAATCAAAATTTGTGTCAGTCTAAAAACTTTTGACCACGACTGTATGTATGCGTGTGTATATATATATATATATATATATATATATATATATATATATATATATATATATATATATATAAATAAATAAAACACACACACACACACACACACACACACACACACACACACACTACTCACAACAATATAGGGATATTGGGATTATGTATATGCAAATTTTGAAATAATCATTACATAATTGGTTACATAGCATTTATTCATGTTTCATAATAATCCAACAGAAAGAAAAACTTTTTAAATCAAATGCAGCTGTCTCCAGAGCACCATTTTGTGAGGAACCGTCCATGGCCAAAAACGACTGAAAAGACAAATTGAGTCAATATTGTGTGTGGCCACTGGCAGCCGCAATCACAGCTTGACAACGTCGTCTCATGGAGTTCACTAGTCGTCTGATGCAATCCTGAGGGTAATTCTGCCACTCCTCTTGCAGCGCTACCTGGAGTTCTTGCAGACTGTTTGGGGGGTGTGGGCGATCCTGAACACGTGTTTTCAACTGATCCCAAACATGCTCAATAGGATTTAAGTTCGGGGAATGTGCAGGCCACTCTAAATGAGGAACTCCGGCCCTCTGGAGGTGGTCAGTCACAACCCTGGCACGGTGAGGTCTGGCATTGTCATCCATGAACTGGAAATCCGGACCACGATGTTGATGTAAAGGCACAATTACAGGGCTGATTATTGTGGTCAGGTAGTGCTGACCAGTGATTCGTCTATTCATGATGACGAGATCTGTTTTGTAGTCGCTGGACACTCCTTCCCACACCATGATACCGCCACCTCCAAAACGCTCATGTTCCACGATATTGACGTCGGCGTAACGCTCCCCTCTACGTCTCCAGACACGAAGTCTACCATCGTTCCTGAACAAATTGACCTTTGTTTCATCAGTGAAAAGGACAGACGACCACTGGCGACGTGTCCAGGTCACGTGTTGACATGCCCACTGTAACCGTTCCCTTCGATGTCTCACTGTCAGGGTTTCAGCCTGTAACGGACATCTGGCATGCAATCCCTGCTGGTGAAGACGATTTCGGACAGTCTGCCTGGACACCCTGACTCGTCCAACCTTCTGTAAGCGCTGCTGTAGTTGTGTTGCATTGGCCATTCGATGATGTAATGCATACTGACGCAGGTACCGATCATCCTGGCGAGTTATTACACGATGGCGCCCACGTCCCTCCCGTTCCTGAATGCTGCCAGTCTGTCTGTGATGTGTTGAGAGTTGTGAGATGACACTCTGACTTACTCCAAGCTCTGTCGCCACGTCAACTTCTGTTCTGAGTCGAGCAACAGCTAGGTGGCGCTGTTCCAAACTGAGGCGTCTGCGGTTTGGCATCTCAACACCTGGTGGATTATGAACCTCGACTGATGACTGACTGTGACCCCAATCAAGATTCATTTCCAGTTTTATAGGGAATTCCAGAACCCTGAGTTCTTCTCTAGTACCCCCTGTACGCAAGACTGAGTACTGCTGACACACACAGAAACTCATGTGGTCACAGTTAACTGATTCTGAAGCCATTATGAATAAGGTGTATGGCTTGGTTGGTTTAAAGGAGTGGCATGTTTATTTACAAAACAAATTTGGAGTACATTCCAGATATCCCTATATTGTGAGAAGTGTAATATTTATTTTATATATATATAATTAGGGGTGGGCAAAAATATCGATACGGCGATATATCGCGATACTTTGTCTTCCGATTCAATATCAATACTCAAAATTTGAATAATCGATATTTTTTCAAATAATAAATCATGTTTCAGATGGGTTGTAAATCCAGTACGACTTCCGCACCTCCGCTCCGCAAGGTGTTGCTGTGCCGCTACCTCACTGCAAGGCACTCTTCGTCTTCTCTTTTTTTCCCAGTGGTTGCAGTGAGGAAAAAAAACAAGCAAGCATGGCTATTAACGTAAACCTAGAGACGCCGCCGAACTTTAAGGCAGATGTTTGGAGGCACTTTGGATTCCAAAGGAAAGGAGAAAAAAAAACAGTGAGCTGGACAAAGAGTACGCACTTTGCAAAACCTGTTTTGCTCCAATTAGATATTCAATTTCTACTGCAGGTGACATAATCAGCTCTCAGAGGAGCTGTCTCACCTCTGAGCATGCTGACCAGTTGCTCTTCCTGAAGAAGAACATGCAGATTTCATGTGTGCTCACAGTACAGGTTTGGATTAAACTTTACACAAGTACTAAGCACAAGTTAAATGTTCTCAGGTATATGTTCTCAAGTTTACAAAGAATAAATTGATATTAGTGTTAGCACTGAAATGTATGTGCAGTCTGCAGTGCAAGTTTTAAGTTTTCATAAAACAATTTGATTCTGCTTGTTAAGCAGCACTGATGTGTCCATGCTTACAGAAAAGTTGATAATACTAGCACAGAAATGGGAATTTTCTGTATGTTGTAGTGAAGCAACTCTTGGTTTTGCCAGCAGTGGAATAGAGGCAAATATATGTCTGGCAAGAGTGTGTAGTTATGTATGTGAAATGTAATTTTACAGTGGTCAATAAATTCTGATTTTCTTCAGTGACACAGATATCGTGATGTGGTTGAAATTTCTTGCAATATATCGATTATCACTGAATCGCTGTACCGTGATATTATCGTTATCGTGGGCAAAATATCACCATCGTATCGTGAGGTATCTGGTGATACCCAGCCCTAATATATACACACACACAGGGTTAGTCAAAATTATGTTAACACTAATGGATTATTTTTCTCCTGCAGATAGACATACACCATGGGTGACAGATTAAATGGTACTGTTGCTTGCTGGTTTTTGTGTGTTGAACATGATGGCAAACAGGTTGAGACTGTCCTGTAAATCATCTTGCAAATATGATATATATTTTGTGAATAAATGGTTTCTACCATTTGTGTTAACATAATTTTGACTAACCCTGTATGTATGCATATATATAAAATCTCCCCTTCATCGTTTTTTTCTATTTCCAGTTCAGTCTCTGATAATTTTTTGAATCGTTCTTTTACTACTATAATTATTTTTACAGACATTATTTCAGTTTTTCTCTTGTACAGTATATATTTCTCTTTTGTATATTTCTTCTTCCTTTCTATTTAGGACAGTTGTTGAAACAGGATTATTTTCTTCTGTTATTTGCCATCTTCACTTCATTCTCAGAGTCATGGCCTAACAGTATTTATTGGTCACATCATTCACGTCACAAATGAATCGATCCTGATAGAGTTCAGTAACTTATAGATTATTCCTCAGCGCTCACACTCGGGGGCGCCGCTAGAAATTTTGGGCCCTATGAAAAAATATATTAAAACACCCACCATAAAAAAAAGACTCTTAGTTTATCCAGAGGAAGTTTTATTAGTGTAATTTTCTAACAAAAAAAACCACGAATTAAAAAGTCTGAGTTTGTCAAACACCAGTAATGACCCACTGGATCTGAACACCTCTGCTGAATTGATCACAGAAGACACAGCCCTTGTTTATACCCTGATATTACTTTTCACTACTAGGTGCCACTGCGAGGGTTTGACTCCCCACTCGCATCTGTAACCCTAGCTATGTAATAGGTGAGAGGCTGAGGGCTACAGAAACAGAGATCGGCGCCGCCCTATGCGCCATATGGTGCAGGAAAGGACTTTAGACTAGGTACCAGTATTTAGTTAAATATCTACCCAGGCTGTAGCTAGTAGATAAGCTCGTAGATAAGTATAAACTTAGTGTAGACTGGCCTTGCTGTTGCAAACAGATTTCTAAATTCATCTTTATGTATCCATGTACTGACTCATTATCTCATCTCATTATCTCTAGCCACTTTATCCTGTTCTACAGGGTCGCAGGCAAGCGGAGCCTATCCCAGCTGACTGTGGGCGAAAGGCGGGGTTGATGAATAACTATTTAATGGATAGAAGATTACATGGTGCACTGCAAGAAATCCACCAAGTTTTTTGTTTTTTTTTTTGGCTGTGCCAATTTAATAGAAAACACAGTAAATACAGTAATCAGCAATCCAGTGAGAACATCTCAACATTCATCAACTTATTAAATAAAAACTTGAACAATAACAGCAAATATAAATGTGAACAATGGCAAAACATCTAAACATACAAAGAGGTCAAATGGCAGAGAATAAATCCTTCAACCTCAAATATTTAGTCACTCAATATTCAACAGCCAGGCAGCACGGTGGTGTAGTGGTTAGCGCTGTCGCCTCACAGCAAGAAGGTCCGGGTTTGAGCCCCGTGGCCGGCGAGGGCCTTTCTGTGCGGAGTTTGCATGTTCTCCCCGTGTCCGCGTGGGTTTCCTCCGGGTGCTCTGGTTTTCCCCACAGTCCAAAGACATGCAGGTTAGGTTAACTGGTGACTCTAAATTGACCGTAGGTGTGAATGGTTGTCTGTGTCTATGTGTCGGCCCTGTGATGACCTGGCGACTTGTCCAGGGTGTACCCCGCCTTTCGCCCGTAGTCAGCTGGGATAGGCTCCAGCTTGCCTGCGACCCTGTAGAACAGGATAAAGCGGCTACAGATGATGAGATTATATTCTTTTTATTTTATTATTTTTTCTTTGATTATGGTTATTTAGTTTGTTTGGTTTTGATTTTACTGTTCACTGTTCACACATGTTCGAAATAAAGATTTCAATTTCAAACTTTTCCTCACTAACGACACCCACTCCATAGAGCTTGCTATGTGCACAGGGGCAATGTCATGCTTGAACGGATTTGGGCTCATCCCCGTAACTGCAATGAAGGAAAATTATAACATTACATTATAAAAAGATCTTATACAATTGTGTGAATTGCAAATTTTGTGGCAACAGTTTAGGAAAGGCCCTCGTATGAGTGTGATGGTCAGGTGTCCACAAACCTTTGGCCATATAATGTCACCCTTTCATTTTTCACACCAGACTCTGCATACTTCAAGAATGACATTTTGAGAGAGCCTACTAAGTTTGCAGGGTCACGATAACAAGGAAAACACATTTTTTTTTGTTGTTTTTTCCCCCCAATTACCTTTGAAGTGTTTGCTTTACAATTATGATTCTTCTTTTGTCAGATTCTTTAGAAGCTTCTAAGGTCGCCTAATATAAAAATCTCATGCCCACTATTGCATTTTATGCACTATTTCAAATGTCCTGAAAACCCTTTAAAATTTCTCACAGCCTTCAGTTTTTGTCACATCCTCACTAACTTATATTTTGAAAATGAAAATACGAATTCATAAAATCATATAAAAATATCACATCTACTCATCATAATGAATCCAATGGTATATCATAAATGCTATAAATGTTTGAAGACTCATGGTAAATTGGAGATCCAGTGCTGGGGCCTACCATGCGTGCACAGCATACAAAGCCTTTCTTACGAGAATACTGAAAAATAAAATACACACCAAGTTCTTTAACCTGATTTTTTTTTAAATATATTTTTATGACTAATCCTCATATGTAGTTTAGTCAGTAGCTATTTTAATTTACCTAACGCTAAGCACAATTAACAATGTAGATCATCTACACTTGTCACATCCACTTGCACAAATTGACAAAATGGGCATAATTGTCTGTTTTAACTACATGAGTTTAGTTTAAATTGAGTGCAAGTATATTTGATAAGTACTCTTAAATCAGGGTTGGTCATATTTCCCGGTCAAAAGCTTGTTTCCTGGACGGCGTCCGATATATGATTTCCTGTACAAAGACAAATTGAAATAATCGCTGACAAAATAATTACAGCAGTAAAAGTGCCGTTCAAAAAATGATCAGACTGAAGTGGAAAAAAATAAAAAGTGAAGGAGAGCACTATAAAGATATGTAAGGAATGTGGTTAAAGTGGAGAAAATAAGAGGAGGTAATGAAAGGGAAAAAAAAGTCAGGGGATAGTTTGCACTTTAGCAGGCACTGTGCTTTACCGTGCCTAGCGGCATTTGAGCGAATTTAAGCGGGGGTTCAGAGGTGGCAGCCCCCATATTAGCAATAATAAATAAAGAAAAGCTTACCTTGTTCTACTATATGTTGAAGTCATCAAAACTGGTGTTTGTCTGTGCATTGGGATTGGCTGTTTAAGGGTTAGGGTTAGCGTGACTTTTGGCGTATTTTAGCACCCGCTAAAGTGCAGCAGTCCCCAGTATTCAGTGCTTTAGGTTGTTTTTCTTTTTTATGAAAATGTTTTACTGATACAAATGAAACAAACTAGCCTTCTCTGATCCATGTGAACATATTTTCCAAAGGCAGGGGAGATTGTTAATTAAAAAAAAGAAACAAAGAAAGAAAGCACAACTTTATTCATCACACACTTGTGAAATTTCCTCTCTGCATTTAACCCATCTGAAGCAGTGAACACACATGTGAGTGTAACAGGAAGAGGTGGGGACTTGAGACTTGGGGACTTGGACTCGAGTCGACTTGACTCGAGTCACTGTTTTCATGACTTGTGACTTGACTTGACAAAACATGAAAATACTTGAGACTTGACTCGGACTTGGAAGTTTAAGACTCGGGACTTGACTTGACTTGACACACGATGACTTGAGTGTTATTTCCATCGTGTTTTTATTGTGAAAATAAAATGTAATATGCACATACTTCAGTAATTTTGATTGCACTGCCGTTGCGTTGTCACCGCCCTGTCCATCAGGCACGCTCTCTGCGTGGGCTATATACCGGCACGCCCCATGCCACGATGTGTTCACAGATTTCACATCATATCATCATGTCAGGCTACCAGGCCACCAAAACAATGGTTTGAATGACTACAATTTAGAGAGCACAACTCTGTAACTGAACAGGTGCATTGGATATTTCCCAGTGAGGTAATTTAAAAAGTCTCTGGGTAATTGTTCAAGGAAAGATGAATCCCGCGCACTGTCCTTTCCGTATTGTTCCCGAAACGTTGCACTTGTGGTAAGGAGGACAGTGCGTTAGCCACGATCAAAACGTTGTGAGCAAAGTTCCTGTGGAAAGGAATGCGCGGGATGCATATTTCATTTAACATTTATTTTCATAACAATCTATTATAGCGGGAACCAAGACTCCTGCGCCAAAGTCGTTCTATATGTCCCCGCTCCGCACAGGCTGAGGCAGCCTCGGAGAGGGAGAGAGCGAGAGATCGCTTTTGCACACACCTCTGTAGCTTGTCATATGGGGTAAGATGATGTCACTTTTGCACGGGCGAACAGGTCTTCTTTTTGAGACCTAAATTATGTCTGACACATTTCTCTATCCTTTGGTTTTGTTTTTTTTTTACTGGCGCAAACATACATCGAAGTCACTTCAGGTTTCTCCACTTGTATCTTATAATCATCTCATCTGACGTGATTAGAGATTGGAGGAGCTCATGCCCCTGTTAACCCAAGGTGTCGTCCTACCCTCTATACGCACATAACAGAATGCCAATTCTCTGTTTATTTTTCTTGTTGGCTGGTGACAATGTGAGAAACTCAGTTGGCTTTCAATCTTGCAATCAATTTTGCCATCAATAAATAACTTTGTGACATTATTACTGTTTTGTTTTATTCCATGATGTATTTTACAGAACATGAGTATTTAAAATGCAAATATTTAACAGGTTGGGCACATGTGCCAGGGATGTTTACTGACATTTACTTATGTATTGCCTTTTCAATGTATTAAATTCATATTCTGCTGCTAAAATTATGCCAATACGCCTAAGGTGACTTGACTTGGACTTGACTTGACTTATTATAGGACTTGACTTGACTTGCCCAAGACAAAAAAGACTTGGGACTTACTTGTGACTTGAAGGTTAAGTGGTGAACTGCGACTGACCTCTGACTTCCTGGTTTACGCACTTCCTGCTTCCTGAGTTGTTCGCGCCGAGTCCTTTTTTCCCGCGAGTGCCGACGTTAATTACTAATCCTTTTTTAACTTTTTTTCTACAAATAAATTTCCAGTATCCTCTTCATTTTTATTGTACTGTCGCTTTCATTTTTGTACTTTTCACTTTTGCTTTCCTTTTTCCGGGTTTTTTTTCCCGTTTTTTTCTCTTTCTTTTTTCGGAAGAACGCCGAGGCCGGAAGCTTTCTTTTTCTCTCCTCCTGTGTAAAGACCACAAGCGGAGGCCATCCACATCTGATCTGCTTTAATATCAACAGATCTTCATTTAAGGTACGTGAATCTTTTCATCATGGCACACCTTCTGCCTGTTCAGCGTGCTGAGTGCAGGATGTTTAGTCATTCTTCCTCAGTCACTAGCGATAGCTTTATTAGCTTTACTTGTGATAAGTGCAGATTAGTTAGCTCTCTGACGGAGAAGATTACAGTGCTAGAAGCGCGTGTCCAGGCTTTAGAGCAGGTTAGCGAGCGTGAGAACAGTGTAGTTTCTGTAGGGGAAAGTCTGGACGCCCTAGGTGGAGTTAGCAATCCCCCAACTCCGGCATTAGAGCCCTTACAGCGGGGCGAATGGGTGATGGCTCGGCGGCATAAGTGTAGAGCCAAAGCTACCGCTGAGGCTCGCCCACGGGAGCACCACTCCTCTCTGCGTCATGTGTCGAACAGGTTTGCTCTCCTTAGTGATGCACCCACTGAGAAACCTGAAAGAGCTCTGGTTATAGGGGACTCTATCATACGGCACGTGAAATTAGCTCAGCATTTAGGGGCACCAGCAGCTTTAGTCAGGTGTATACCGGGAGCCAGGGCGCCGGACATAGCAGGTAATCTTAGGGTCCTAGGCAAGCACAGGTTCTCAAAGATAGTTATCCATGCAGGAGCTAATGATATATGCCTTCGTCAGTCTGAGGTTACTAAGAGTAACTTTGTAGAGGTGTTTAAATTAGCGAAGGCGATGTCCGATGCTGTAGTATGCTCTGGCCCCATCCCAATGCGGCATGGCGATGTAGCTTACAGCAGGTTATGGTCGCTGAACTGCTGGCTGTCCAGGTGGTGCTCTGAAAACAGTGTGAGCTTTATAGATAATTGGGCTAATTTTGAGGGCACTGCTGGCCTGTTAGGGCGGGACGGTATCCATCCCACTCGGGAAGGTGCTGTTCTCATTTCCTGCAGCATAGGTCATAGTCTCAGAACAGGCCTAGTTAATTTCTGACAATCCAGAACCAAGGCCAGGGAGCAGACGAACAGGCTAAACCGACTGTCTGCTAGCTGCACAGAGTCGTCACTCAGGGCCCACTACATCGAGACTGTGTCTGTTCCCTGAGCTCAACAAAAAGTTAGAAATTTTCAGAGAGTTTGTTCCAGTAACCTAATCAATATAAAATTAGATCATACTGACTGTACAGCTGCTGCCAGCACCTTTGATCTAAAGGTGGGGCTATTAAATATTAGATCTCTTACATCTAAAGCGCTAATGGTTAATGAACTCATTACTGATCAGGAGTTTAATGTACTGTGTTTAACAGAAACATGGATTAGGCCAAATGAATATATAGCATTAAATGAAGCGAGTCCTCCTGGATACAGTTATATACACCAGCCTCGTCTAACTGGCAGAGGAGGCATCGCGGTTATTTATAACGATTATCTAGGTGTAACACAAAAACCTGGTTATAAATTTAATACATTTGAAGTTCTTCATACTCATATAATGTATGTAGCCTCAAAAAATAAGTCTACCCAGTTAATTCCATTGCTTATTATTTACAGGCCCCCGGGGCCATATTCTGAGTTTCTTTCTGAATTTGCAGATTTTATCTCAGATCTGGTTATTTCCTTAGACAAAGCTTTAGTTGTCGGAGATTTTAATATTCACTTCGATAACCCAGAAGACCCTTTAAAAACAGCGTTTGTGTCCATCTTAGATTCAGTCGGGATTAAGCAGAATGTCATAGGACCGACCCATAATGGTGGTCACACCCTTGATCTAATACTAACATTCAGATTAAACGTGGACAATATAGTCATACTTCCACAGTCTGAAGTTATCTCAGATCATTGTCTCATCTCATTCAAAATATGTCTGAGTAATAATATATGCACCTCACCACGCTACTGTATTAAACGTACTTTCACGTCAACTACTGCACAGAGCTTTATAAATGATCTCCCAGAGCTGTCAACTTTGATTGGGTCACTGTCAGCCCCTGCAGAACTTGATCAGGCAACTGAATGCTTAGAGTCAACATTCCGCCATACTTTAGATAATGCAGCTCCTCTAAAAAGGAAAATGGTCAGAGACAAAAAATTAGCACCCTGGTATAATGATGACACTCGCACATTAAAACAGACCACTCGAAAATTGGAACGTAAATGGCATCAAACAAAATTGGTAGTGTTCAAATTAGCTTGGAAGGAGAGCTTCCTGAAGTATAGAAAAGCTCTTAGTGCTGCGAGATCAACATATTTCTCCTCCCTAATAGAAGATAACAAAAATAATCCTAGATTCCTATTTAATACTGTAGCGAAATTAACCAGGAATAAGTCCACTATCAACACATGCACACCTGCAGTATGTAGTAGCAACGACTTCATGAATTTTTTTAATGACAAAATTGAGAATATCCGACAAAAAATTCAAACTACTAATTTAAGGTTAGACAATGAAAGTGACCTTGTAGTTAACAATATAACTGTATCAGATCATCAGTTAGAATGTTTTACTCCCCTAAAAGAAACTGAATTACTTTCATTAATCTCGACATCAAAAGCCTCAACTTGCGTACTAGATCCCTTATCGACACATCTATTCAAACAGATAATGCCTGGAGTAATTGAACCGCTTCTAAAAATAATAAATTCTTCTCTTACGATTGGCTATGTACCCAAATCCTTTAAACTAGCAGTTATCAAAACCCTAATTAAAAAACCTGACCTTGATCCCTGTCAGCTGTCCAATTATCGGCCAATATCAAACCTCCCCTTTATCTCCAAGATCCTTGAAAAAGCTGTGGCACAGCAGTTATGCTCATATTTACATAGGAATAACATCCATGAAATGTATCAGTCAGGATTTAGACCTCATCATAGCACAGAGACAGCACTGGTTAAAGTAGTAAACGACCTACTGTTGGCGTCTGATCAGGGCTGTGTCTCGCTACTTGTGTTGCTTGACCTTAGTGCAGCATTTGATACCATTGATCATTCCATTCTTCTGGATAGACTAGAAAATGTTGTGGGAGTTAAGGGAATGGCCCTCTCCTGGCTCAGGTCTTATCTAACTGATCGTTATCAGTATGTTGATATAAATGGTGATATTTCTAGACGTACCGAGGTAAAGTTTGGTGTTCCACAAGGTTCTGTCTTGGGTCCACTGCTTTTCTCTCTCTCTCTCATATATATATATATATATATATATATATATATATATATATATATATATATATGTTACCTCTGGGTGATATTATTCGTAAACATTGTATTAGTTTCCACTGTTATGCTGATGACACACAGTTGTATGTCTCTGCAAAACCTGATGAGAGACACCAGCTTAATAGAATTGAGGAATGTGTTAAGGACATTAGACACTGGATGCTTATTAATTTCCTTCTGCTTAACTCTGACAAGACTGAAGTACTTGTGCTAGGACCACATACAGCTAGAAGTAAGTTTTCTGATTACACAGTAACTCTGAATGGCCTTTCTGTTTCTTCACGTGCAGCAGTAAAAGACCTCAGAGTGATTATTGACCCCAGTCTTTCATTCGAAACTCACATTGATAACATCACCCGGATAGCTTTCTTTCATCTCAGAAATATTGCAAAGATAAGAAATTTAATGTCATTGCATGATGCAGAAAAACTAGTCCATGCTTTCGTTACCTCCAGGTTGGATTATTGTAATGCCTTACTGTCTGGATGTTCCAATAAGTGCATAAACAAGCTCCAGTTAGTTCAAAATGCAGCAGCAAGAGTCCTTACTAGAACTAGAAAATATGACCACATCACGCCTGTCTTATCCACACTGCATTGGCTCCCAATCAAATTTCGTATTGATTATAAAATACTACTGTTGACCTTTAAAGCACTAAATGGTCTCGCACCACAGTACCTGAGTGAACTTCTGCTCCTCTATGACCCGCCACGCCTACTTAGATCAAAAGGTGCAGGCTATCTGCTGGTACCTCGTATAGTGAAGGCTACATCAGGGGGCAGAGCCTTTTCTTACAAAGCCCCACAGTTATGGAACAGCCTTCCAAGTAATGTTCGGGAATCAGACACAGTCTCAGCATTTAAGTCTAGGCTGAAAACATATCTGTTTAGTCAAGCCTTTTGTTAATGGTGTTTATGAGGTAAAGGAGTAGATCTGGAGGGTCCTCAGACATAGTGTTTTGGTAAACTGGGATGTATGGATGCTGTCAGTCCCCACTCGCTTGCTCACTCGAGTTTGTTGATGGTGTAGTGGCTGGCTGCTTTATGTCCAGGGGCTCCCTCATGCCTGTTACCTTCTGGCTCTCCCCTTTTAGTTATGCTGTCATAGTTAGTTGCCGGAGTCCCTGCTTGTACTCGGTGCAATATGTATACTGCTCCTACTTATTCAGGTGACATTGGGCATACCTAACAACCTTTGTTTTCTTTCCCTCCCCCCCACCCCAAATCTGTCCCTCTGAGTTACATGGAGTCAACAGGAAATCTTTTGGTGGAGAGGGTGGAGACCTCGACTGGCTATCGTAACCTGCAGGGAATCGGCCGTCAGACTTTCTGTCGCATGTCCCAGACCCGGTGAAATGTAACTGAATTGTCTTGGCCAGCCCTAAGGGTCCCATCTGCATCTCATCATTGCTGAGGAGTGTGCTCCCATCACCCAATCAAGCATCCAGCCAGAGCAGGTCATGATATTTTTTACCATATTAACATGCCATTGTTGTGTGTTATGCCTGATGTAAAGACTCTCGTCTCTGTGAGCCTACCACACAGATTTAATACTTGTCATTTTTAGGGCATACCCAACAACCTGTGTTTTCTTTCTCTCTCTCTTCCCCCCCCAATCTGTCCCTCTGAGTTACATGTTGATCCTGGGATTGAGATGCTGGCCTCTTCTGCCCCTCGGACCTGCTTGAACCATCCTGGTGCCCTGTGTCTGGTCAGAGTTTTATCACGACGCTCCTGTGAAGGACGGCCCCATGAGGAAAGCTGAGGGTTATACCTGTTAAAACTGTTAATATTATAGTCAGGCTGTCTGTTGTTGCCCAAATGAGGATGGGTTCCCTTTTGAGTCTGGTTCCTCTCGAGGTTTCTTCCTCATGTCGTCTGAGGGAGTTTTTCCTTGCCACCGTCGCCACAGGCTTGCTCATTGGGGATAGATTAGGGATAAAATTAGCTCATGTTTTAAGTCGTTCAAATTCTGTAAAGCTGCTTTGTGACAATGTTTATTGTTAAAAGCGCTATACAAATAAACTTGATTTGATTTGATTTAAGACTTGAGACTTACTTGAGACTTGCACATGTGTGACTTGGTCCCATCTCTGATAATTAACACTGTGAATTTCACCAGAAATCCTTTATTATTCCCTGCCTACCTCTATTTTATTTATTTTTGCACATTTTATAAGCAAATGTGAACTATTTTTGGAGTTTGTTCATTCATTTAAAAAAAAAGGAAAAAAAAAAAACCACTCCTCGCACTTGGATGAGGTCATCCAAGCGCGTCGCGCGGGATTCTCTTCAGTCTGCCTGAAACTCTCTGGAGAGAAGTAAGTAGCTGCCAGGGTTCTTGTAATTACAGTTTTTCTCAATTGCTAAAACACCAAACCCTACTGTCTGAACCAAATGCTCAGTTGCCTGAACCCACTGATTGAATCAATCACTCTTTTGGCAAAACCATAAGCACTTTTCACCTGTTTAGACACAACTTGCCAACATATTTTCATTGTGATGCACCCGTGCTGCATAATGGTGAGCACAGATGACAAAAGTCAAACACAATTAAAGCACAGGTGTCACCAGTTGAACACAACAACTCAAAATTGATCACACATTTGGCTAATGATGTGAGGGAACATATAAGCCAGTTCAGAGAGCACTGGTTTGTGAGGCCCTGCAATGGATAGAAATCTGAGAGGAAGAGGTCGTGTGAGAGGAGGTTGAGGTGGTCAGCGAAGACAAAGAACAGTAATATCTGATGAAATCAGAGCTACTGTGATTGACCATGTTCTTGTCCATGGTATGAGCATGAGGGAGGCTGGAGAAAGGGTACAACCAAACATCAGTAGATTCACTGGGTCCACCATAATCCGAAGATTTAGAGAAGAGAACAGGTAATTACCTTTTTTGACATTATAGTACAGTATGTAAACGTTGACAGCAGTTACTGTATGACATACTATATATGTACCACAGTATACTTTAAGTAAATATATGTTTCAGTACATCACTGTACCAATGTACTGTAGTATTGTAATGGAGGGTTGGTCTAACTGTTTGTAGGCCTAGTATTCCATGTATATTTTTTGTAACTGCATGTTCTCTTTTTGTAGAATTGAAAGACTGCCACATGGGGGTGGGAGGACAGGTATGTGCCACACCAAAAGACCCTAATTGTTGACATGGTCCATAAGAACAACGCCGTGAAATTGAGCAGAAGATCATTGAGGACCATGTAAATTTTGAGGGTATCAACAGTGTCAGCCTCTCTACTGTTGATCGTGTCCTCAAGCACAACAGACTGCGCATGAAACAGCTGTACAGAGTGCCCTTTGATTGCAACTCAGACAGAGTCAAAGAGCAAATATTCCAGTATGTACAGGTTGGTATATATCCAGACACATTCAATGTTGATTACTCCAAGTAGTGATTTACTGTAGTGGCCTAAATCACTTTTTCTGTATCACTTACAAAGCTACAGTGGGGCAAAAAAGTATTTAGTCAGCCACCAATTATGCAAGTTCTCCCGCTTAAAAAGATGAGAGAGGCCTGTAATTTTCATCATAGGTATACCTCAACTATGAGAGACAGAATGGGGGGAAAGAATCCAGGAAATCACATTGTAGGATTTTTAATGAATTAATTGGTAAATTCCTCGGTAAAATAAGTATTTGGTCACCGACAAACAAGCAAGATTTCTGGCTCTCACAGACCTGTAACAACTTCTTTAAGAGGCTCCTCTGTCCTCCACTCGTTACCTGTATTAATGGCACCTGTTTGAACTCGTTATCAGTATAAAAGACACCTGTCCACAACCTCAAACAGTCACACTCCAAACTCCACTATGGCCAAGACCAAAGAGCTGTCAAAGGACACCAGAAACAAAATTGTAGACCTGCACCAGGCTGGGAAGACTGAATCTGCAATAGGTAAGCAGCTTGGTGTGAAGAAATCAACTGTGGGAGCAATTATTAGAAAATGGAAGACATACAAGACCACTGATAATCTCCCTCGATCTGGGGCGCCACATAAGATCTCACCCCGTGGGGTCAAAATGATCACAAGAACGGTGAACAAAAATCCCAGAACCACACGGGGGACCTAGTGAATGACCTGCAGAGAGCTGGGACCAAAGTAACAAAGGCTACCATCAGTAACACACTATGCCGCCAGGGACTCAAATCCTGCAGTGCCAGACGTGTCCCCCTGCTTAAGCCAGTACATGTCCAGGCCCGTCTGAAGTTTGCTAGAGAGCATTTGGATGATCCAGAAGAGGACTGGGAGAATGTCATATGGTCAGATGAAACCAAAATAGAACTTTTTGGTAAAAACTCAACTTGTCATGTTTGGAGGAGAAAGAATGCTGAGTTGCATCCAAAGAACACCATACCTACTGTGAAGCATGGGGGTGGAAACATCATGCTTTGGGGCTGTTTTTCTGCAAAGGGACCAGGACAACTGATCCGTGTAAAGGAAAGAATGAATGGGGCCATGTATCTTGAGATTTCGAGTGAAAACCTCCTTCCATCAGCAAGGGCATTAAAGATGAAATGTGGCTGGGTCTTTCAGTATGACAATGATCCCAAACACACCGCCCGGGCAACGAAGGAGTGGCTTTGTAAGAAGCATTTCAAGGTCCTGGAGTGGCCTAGCCAGTCTCCAGATCTCAACCCCATAGAAAATCTTTGGAGGGAGTTGAAAGTCCATGTTGCCCAGCGACAGCCCCAAAACATCACTGCTCTAGAGGAGATCTGCATGGAGGAATGGGCCAAAATACCAGCAACAGTGTGTGAAAACCTTGTGAAGACTTACAGAAAACGTTTGACCTCTGTCATTGCCAACAAAGGGTATATAACAAAGTATTGAGATGAACTTTTGTTATTGACCAAATACTTATTTTCCACCATAATTTGCAAATAAATTCTTTAAAAATCAGACTGTGATTTTCTGGGTTTTTTTTTCCTCATTTTGTCTCTCATAGTTGAGGTATACCTATGACAAAAATTACAGGCCTCTCTCATCTTTTTAAGTGGGAGAACTTGCACAATTGGTGACTGATTAAATACTTTTTTGCCCTACTGTATATCTATTTCTACAGAGGGTTTTTCAACTGGATGCAATGGAAAGACCCCATGAATACATCTACATGGATGAAGCTGGGTTTAATCTCACCAAAAGGAGAAGGCGAGGCCGTAATGTGATTGGCCATCGGGCCATTGTTGGTGTCCCTGGGCAGCATGGTGGCAATGTCACATTATGTGCTGCCATCAGCAATCATGGGGTTGTCCACCATCATGCCAACCTGGGGCCCTACAACACTCACCAGCTCCTCATTTTCCTCAATCACATGCGAGATGCTCTGTTAGGGCAGCAGGATGAGCATCCCATCTATGTTGTTGTTTGGGACAATGTGAGTTTTCACAGAGCCCTCCAGGTTAGAGAGTGGTTCAATATGAACCAAGGTTTTATCAATTTTTGCCTTCCACCATACTCCCCTTTCTTAAACCCCATTGAGGAATTCTTCTCCTCATGGCGATGGAAGGTATATGAACGCCAACCTTACACCAGGGTAAATCTCCTGCAAGCCATGGAACTTGCCTGTGGTGACATAGGTGTGGAGGCATGCCAAGCCTGGATACGGCATGCCAGGGGTTTTTTTTCCCCCTGTTGCCTGGCCAGACAAAATGTGGCCTGTGATGTGGATGAAGTCCTGTGGTCTGACCCAGTACGGAGACATGCGCTACGTTCACACTGCAAGGCTTAATGCTCAATTCCGATTTTTTTTGTGAAATCCGATTTTTTTGTGAGGTCGTTCACATTAACAAATATATGTGACTTGTATGTGATCCTCAGTATGAACGAAAAGCGACCTAAAAGTGTTCTGCATGCGCATTGCAGGATACGACGATGTCACACGCAGTGAGCATGGCCAGTGTTTACGGAAGTAAAACCGCCCGGTTGCGGTATGACCCATCCAATCTAGCTTGAATAGCTGTATCCCCCCAAATGGAAATCAGCTCCCTAACCTCTGCGTCCTTCCATTGAGAAGATTCAGAACCTTCACAGCCCGAAGCGTCCCTCGCATTGATGTCATGCGCAGGAGCGCAGATACGTTTTTTTAACTGGGGGGGACAAAGCTGCCAGCAAACCAACCCCGATATGCCTGTCAAACTTCTTGTGGGTAACCATAGCAACCAAGCTCGAGCTCGCAACCTGTGCAGTCTGCGCAGCTCAACCAACCGAATATCAGTCTTTGTTTTGTTTTATGTGAGTTGTTGCAACTATGTATATACTGCCGTGCACCTGAATAAACCAAATGGTAATTAGTCTTTTGATTTTTCCGTGAGGTTTGCCTTATGCAAAGAAAGACAGCATAGACGGTTTTTCCTCCCTATAAGTGGGGGGACCGAACGAAGTGAATTTAAATCTGGGTGGGACGAATCCCACCCGTCCCACCCTCTATCTGCGCCCGTGATTATGCGCCATGTTGTTGTAACTTTTTTTGAGAGACCCGCCGCCTACTTCAGCGCAGAATAGTGACGTTTGTGGCTTGTTACATGTACCAAGTTACATTGTACCAAGTTACATTGCTCCAGCATTCCTTTTCTCTGCAGCTATGCAGTAGCCTAGCTCTGATGCATCCTGTCACGTTGCTAAACCTGCCTAAGGAGCCGCAGCAATACTTTTATGAAGGGCTTCCATACATTAAAAGGATTTTGTTGAGTTTTTAAAGCTCGACGGAAACCCTGCACTTACATTCTTGACTTTGAACGAATGTCTCGTTTCTTGGGAGGGGGGCCGTCGTCCATGATACTCAAGTCAGCATGCGAGTCGTAGGGCAAGCATGCATGGACATCGAAGTCCAGCTCAATTTGTAGGCTGACGGAGAGTGGGGGGTGCGTGGGGTAGGTCAGGTGTGTACGTGTGAGATACGGGGGGGGGGGTTGATGGCCGGGTAGTCATGGTTGCTGTGGGAAGTGTGCTGCTTTTACAGCAGATGGAGTGACAGCTGGGATAGCCAACCATGTAAGTTAGCGAGAAATAGGTAGCTAATCAGAGAATGTATATCTATGTTAGAGGGGGGATTATTAGCAGTGTCATACATTTAACCCTTTGTGTGCCATATAATCATTGCTCAGGTTAGGACATCGGTTTTATTGATCGTGATTACACAGTAGCGGCTGAATATTGGTAGGGACACGTCCCTAGCATCCCTACCCAAAATTACGCCCTAGTTCATGACAGAATAAACCGCAGTCAATAGGCCGTCGTTGTCCGAATCATCAATGAATATTTCACAAAGACACAACGCAGAGTCAGACCGGTCACATGAGCAATGAGCACACACACACCCAGAGCAGTGGGCAGCCATGCCAACAGCGCCCGGGGAGCAGTTGGGAGTTAGGTACCTCGCTCAAGGGCACCTCAGCTCAAAGCCGTCCCATATTAACCTAACTCACTACAGAGTACATCCTGTCTCACCTGTGTTACAAGCAGGCTATCAAAAGATGATGTTGAGATTTACATTTAATCAATGGTTTGTTGTAAATAACTTGCACACACTATATATGAGAAAACCACACCATCAAAGGTAATAATAAAAGGAGTGAGAATGAATCAGTAGAAGTGAGTTTGTTTTACCTCCAGCTGTCGGTTTCCAACAACTTGGAGAGAAAAGTAACATTTTCACAAGATTTTCAGATCTGAGTTTCATTTGATAAACAACATCACTAACATTATATCCGTTTTATATAAAATAATTAGGACAGGCGAAAATAGTTGTGTTTGTGTGGGCTCGCTCCCTAATATAAACTAAATGTTCATTATTTTGTTTGGTGTCGAAAATAAAAACGGAACAGATTTAATTATCAAAGTACTTATAATAAGCGTACTTACTTATTTTCTGTGTGTCAGTGTGTTGGGTGATTCAAAAGAAAAGTATCGCTGAAGGGGGAATTCCAAACTAACTACCTCCAGTTCTCTTCAGAAAAGAGGAAAGTTTAGACCACACCCTTCCAGCGTCCGGCGCAGAAAGCGCACCAAATGTGCTGCAGGAGCCATGTACTGCATGATTCAGATCTTTCACTCTTTTTATCTCCTCAAGGGAATCTACACTCGGGAACCGGAAGAAAGTGTGAGAAGATCCGTGTGACTGATAACGGGTGTGTCGGGAAGAATACACATGTTTGTTTGTTTTTGTGTGTATGACTGTCAATTACTTTTTTTTTGGACATTTTTTTTAAACACAAGGATACATACAACAACAAACTCTCTACAATACTTTTAACAAATCTATCAAAAACTAAAATCCCACCTCCTCTAATGAGTGGATTAAAGCTATGTAAGACAAAGAAAACAAATATAACAAGGGGCTAGTACAACTGATATGACAATATAAGTGAGCATAAGTTCTTAGTCTGGGCATTGTTAATTTTCTTGAGACATTTGTGAAATAAAGATAATTCCTGTTTAAGTACAGACCATAATGGAGAGCACTTTCTAAATCGACAATTGTGTATATGATATTTGGTAACGGGGCGGCACGGTGGTGTAGTGGTTAGCACTGTCGCCTCACAGCAAGAAGGTCCTGGGTTCGAGCCCAGCAGCCGGCGAGGGCCTTTCTGTGTGGAGTTTGCATGTTCTCCGTGTCTGCGTGGGATTCCTCCAGGTGCTCCGGTTTCCCCCACAGTCCAAAGACATGCAGGTTAGGTTAACTGGTGACTCTAAATTGACCGTAGGTGTGAATGTGAGTGTGAATGGTTGTCTGTGTCTATGTGTCAGCCCTGTGATGACCTGGCGACTTGTCCAGGGTGTACCCCGCCTTTCACCCGTAGTCGGCTGGGATAGGCTCCAGCTTGCCTGCGACCCTGTAGAGCAGGATAATCTTAACTATAATAAGATTATTCACTAGAAACTCAATGTTCTTATTTTTCAGAATCACACCCACCTGAATATTTTGGAAAGAAAAGAAATCTATACTTATGGATTTGGAAGATATCCAATTGTGAAGGGATTTCCATAAGTTCAGAACTGCCTCGCAAGCATAAAACAGGTGTTCTGTCATTTCTATGTTTGTGGTACAAACATACTTCTAATTGAAATCTTTTTTCATCAATTCATTGGAGGGATATATATCGCTAATTGTTTTAAAATGTATTTCTTTATATTTGGGGGGATTGGAAATTAAGAAATTTGTTCTGATAGTTGAAATTTTAGATTTGTCATAATTTTGAAGACTAAGTGTGCTCCTTGTTATACCTGGAAATAGAGTGTTAACTAAATATTTTCTCAAAAACTTATTGTTGCAATTTTTGCTCAGCAGGTCCACATCATCAGTTTTAATATTGCGTAATCTCGTTGTCGGTATGTTTAATATATTATTTTTTATTAATTAAATAAGGGCTATTGGAATGTTCTGTGTCACTTTCTTAAGTCTCGATGGAGCAATCCATATCATATTTAGTATTAAATTCACTTAATTCAAGTATATTGCCATTTCCATCCATAATATTTACAGCATGGCCGTAACTACCATTGAGGACACTGAGGTCATGTCCTCGGTATTTTTTTCAGAAATTTCAAATTGGTCTATGCTGAATTCGAGCAGTGATCAATGTAAAACGCAGCGTCCACATCCATGTCATCTGTATTTCCCCCCAATAAAATTCACATTTGTCTAATGTCATCTGAAATCTCTCTGCCTCTATCTCCATCATTGCCGTGTCTAACGCAGCGTCACATGACGTAGCCTATACTAGTGTCGGCCGGGGAAGTTGGGTTTTGGATAAAACAGGCAGGGTGTAGTCTATGCTCTATCACATATGCCTACCTAACCTAACGTAGGCTAATAGTCACATCGCATTATAGAGCTTTACCCGAGTAAAAAATGAAAAAGTTGCAACAAACTAAATTAAGGTTTGGACAGCCAACAGAAGAGCAGGGAAAGAGAAGGAGGGAAGGTGAGAAAATATTGTCAGTGCAGTGGCAGACCATTCAGTGGTGTCATGCCAACTTTCCAAGGGGAAACGTTTTATTGTCATTGCCTATTACATTTTAGTTAGCATTTCGAGAAACATTCAAAACTACGTTGTCACAGGCAGCCCTGTGCAGGGCTGACTAAACGGGCTTGTTCGAGTTGGCTGGCTCACTAAGTGGATGGATGGGACATTTTCGTTGGGCTGTAAGCAAAGCAACATCAGCATCAGTAACTCTTGCTCAACGAAAAAACTTCCACCCACTCCCAGTTAGCTAAGTCGAACAAGCCCGTTTAGTCAGCCCTGCGCAGGGATGCCTGCTCATCTATAAATTTACCCTGAACTAGCATAGCCTGCTACTGTGTTTCCCCGTCTACTGATGGCCTCGTTGTGAGTGAAGTAGACTGCCACTCATATGCCCCTATTCAGGACAGGCTCTTCAAATGCAGATGTAGATAGTCTTACCTTATCCATCATATCCATATCACGTCCTACTGAGATATGCTGCATGTCCAAAGCATTCAAAATGCGTCACAAAGAAAATAATGATGAAGTGTCCCCCTCAATACTTTTTTTGCATGTTGTCATTGATCAAGGGAAATCAATAGTATTTTATTTAACTTCTTTTGTCAATCAGTTTGAAAAGTTTGGTTAGCAGTGAGTGGTGGTCAATTAATGTGATAGAGGTTGTTTTCTTAGGCATGGCCCTAACACATAAATTATTGTGAAATTATATGAATGAAATATACATCAGTTATTAAGACTTGTTTTAAAATTCAACAGAGGAGACAGGAGAGAGAGATAATAAATCAGGCAGTTGAAGAGAGAGCATTAGGAGATGAAGAGAGGGAAATAACAGGTGAAGAAGTCCAAATGAATGTGTGTCAGGATGCAACACAGTCAGAAGGTCCAAGTGCATGCTTCTCGGCCTCTGATCCTGCAAACTATAAAGGTCACTACACAGATGAGGAGAAGAACAACATTCTTCAGGGTAGATGGAGTAGGGACCAGTATATATACCCTCAAAGTCAATTTGGAAAAAGGCTTCTGAGATACAGTATAGTGGGGGGGGGGGGGGGGAAATACCCCTGGCTTTGGTACTCTCCATCTGAGGATGCAGCATATTGTGTGTGCATACTGTTCAATAAACAGACGGGGATAAATATGACATTTCAAATAGAAGGATTCAGGGACTGGAAGAATACCATTGGTGAAAAAAGGGGAATAATATCAAATCATGGAAACACTCCTGGACACATGATGGCTTCGGCTCTTGCTGAAAATCTCTTGTCTGTGTCAAAAGGACAAATGAAAGACATACATTCAGTGATCAGCAAGACATATTCTGACAAAGTTGAGACAAATTGTAAGTTTTGTTATCAATACTTGATGTGGTGATCAATCTAGGGCAGAGAAATGTTGCATTCCGTGGCAACTGGAAAGGTGGCAGCGAAGATGGCAATTTCAACCATTTTGTCCAATGGAAATCTCATTTTGATAATGTACTAAGCCAACACCTGGAGACTGCAGCTGGAAATGCAAAGTACTTGTCACCAGCTATTCAAAATGAGATGATTTCATGCTGTGGTGACGAAATCCAAGATGCTATTGTTCAAAGAATTCAGAAATCAAAAGTATTTCATAGTATTGGCTGATGAGACATCTGACATTAGTGGGACAGAGCAGTTGTCAATCTGCATTTGTTATGTATCTGATGATTTTGAGATAAACGAGGATTTTCTTGGATTCTGTCCACTTCTTAAGCAGGATTCTGCATCCATCACACAAGCCATCATTGAACAGTTAGAGAAATGGGGGCTTCATGTCTCTTTTCTGCGGGGCCAAGGGTACGATGGTGCCAGCAACATGAGTGGAAGACTGAATGGAGTTCAGAAGAAGATCAAAGAGCTTCAACCACGAGCCCTTTATACTCATTGTCGTAGCCATGCCTTGAATCTCGTCGTGGTCCATGGATGTACAGATGTCCCAATAGTGAGGAACACTATGACCTTAATTGAGAAGGTGGCTGTTTTCTTCTCAGCAGGCACCAAGAAACACAAGCTGCAGGACAACATTTTGCAAGAACAGGGAAGTGATGGACCCAGAGGAATTCCACTGATGTCTGATACTAGATGGGGGTCCAGGATAAAAACAGTGAGTGCCTTTATATCAAAGCTTGGGCCAACTCACAGTGCACTGCAAGAAATTGAAAGTGACTGCACTCATAACTTCGAAAAAGCCAGCAGGTTGCATAACTCAATTGAATCCTTTGACACAATCATCACATCGGCTGTAATACAAAATGTTCTGGGATATATACGGCCACTGACCATAAAACTGCAGTCACCAAGTGTAAACCTTTTAAGTGCCTACAAAGAAGGAAGACAAGTGGCAGAAGTCATTGAGAGCCTTCGCAATGAAGAAAGATTCAGCAAAATATATCAACAAGCAGTGCAGCTGGCAAACACCATTGATGTTATCCCTGTAAAGAAAAGAATAGTTGTGAAACAGAAACACTGGGGCAATGCACCTGCCCAATCAATTGCAGAGCATTACAGGTTGAATTTATTCATTCCCTTCATTGATCATGTAACAAACGAATTGAGAACCTGGTTTGCAGAGTCCACTGAACCTGCCCTGCTTGCAGCCTTCTTAGTGCCCACAGCTTTACCACAGCTCAGTGAGGAGAGAGAGGACAGTCTATTGTCATGGTACTGTATAAAGAGGACTTGCCTTATCCTGACACTGCAGAGCAGGAAATACACAGATGGAAGCATCAGTTCTAGAATTACACTGGGCAAGGTAAACATTGCAGAGTGGATTTTTTTTTATTTTTATCCAAACATTCAGCACATGCTTTTGCTGTTCATGACATTACCAGTCACCACTTGCTCATGTGAAAGGTCTTTTTCGGCATTACGTCGACTCAAAACCTGGTTTCGCTCTACCATGGGTGATGAGAGGCTATCTGGTCTGGCTCTCATGCATGTCCACCAAAACATTGAAATCAATCCCCAGCGAGTGCTCCAAAGATGGGATGCCTCTGGCCACAGAAGACTAGTTACTTGTTTTGATAAAAGGTGAGACTTAATGTAATCTAAAGATATTAACTATGACATGTGTTGCATGTACTACAGTTGGTGCTGTATTAATGGGAGGAATGGAGGGAAATGCGAATGTATTAATTGTTTGTCTATTCATTGTGTTATTACAGTTAATGGTGTGAACACTCCATTTTAGAGGATGGATGGATCTCCACCATTACAGAAGAGGCCAAGCTAGACTGATGCCTTTGCATTACAGCCCAGAGTGAATGTCTCTCTCCACACACATAACTCTCTCTCTCTCTCTCTCTCTTTCTCTCTCTCTTTTTCTCTCTCACTCACTCACACACAGACACACAAATACAGACACACACAAATCAGGGGTGAAAGTAGCTTTTATTTCTTGCTGGTACTATTATTTTGAGTCATAGTGCGCATGCACAGCATGCGCCGAAAAATACACCTAATTATTTATTATTGTCTACTTATCAAGCATTCACTAGGACTTCTTATCACTCAGTAGTACTAGTATAGTACTTTATCACACTATCACTCTTTCATCCACCTGTATCAATTTTTGATTATAAATAAATTGCAAACTCATAATTTCAACAACACAATCGTTTTAATAACATTTTTTTTTAGCTGAACAGTAAGTGCGTGTGTTCTCAGTGCGCGTGCCATGCATTGGTAGCCTAGTTACTCTGCTCGCTCCAACCAGACAGTAATCTAGAATCTTTGCCCCAACTTCCACTCGATTTACGAATTCTGATCAAAGTAATTTTTAAATAGCCTATCATGAAACATTAACATGTTTCTTTATATGCCTTTTTATTTGGGAGACTTTACAACTAACGTCTGTCCGCTAAAACACTTTGATTACCAGCTGCGCACGTTATAGCACAAGATCTGGTTAAGCCGTACGTGCGCTGTAGCTCGCTCGTTGTTTGTCCAGTGAAATACTGCACACATAATAGAATATTGAAACATCAACATATGTTTCTGTATGTTTTTATTTGGGAGACTTTGCAACAAACGTCTGTCTACTAAAACACTTTGGATACCAGCTGCACACGTTGGCGCAAGATGGTTAAGCAGTGGGCTACATGCACTATCTCGCACGTTGTCTGTCGAGTGAAACACGGAAGGAATTCACTTCAGACATAATTCAGAGACAGGTCAGAACGAGTTATATGCAATGTATATTGAGGAAAATGTGTTGCTTTTGGTAAATTGACGTTAGCAGGTGTGTCATGCTGAAAGTGCATTTTTTTTTCAGAGACAGTATATTTTTCTTTCCGGTACAGCCAAATCTTTTAGTGGTACGCCGGACCGGCCAGGACTGGCTTACTTTCACCCCTGCAGATAATACACTCTCACACACTCTCTCTAATACATAGTCTTCACACAGAACTAATAGACCTACATTCTAATGTAATTTAAAGATAATGAAATGTAAATTATGCCAATACTTCAGGTAGCTGAGCAATACACTCAGTTCAGTTTTGACTTTTATGTCAGACAAAACTCCACAGTTATGATGGCACAGTTTTAGAATTGTTAAAGAAAATGTGTTGTGAGCCAAACTTACATGGAAAAGGTGAGAACACTCTGTTTCAGAGAATGCATGCAAATGGATCTCAATTCAAGACAGCTAGATAGACTGATGCCTTTACATTACTGCTCAGAATGTCTCTACACATACAGACACCCACAAATAACACACAAACTCAGGCCCTGTCCACACGGCAACGGATTCAGGTGACTCCGATACAATTGCTTATCATTTAGGCCTGGCGTCCACACGGCACCGGCGTTTTGGGTGCCCAAAACGCAATCTTTTTGAGAACGGGTTCCAGAGTGGAAAGATCTGGCAACGTTGCCGTTGTGAAGTCGTCTGGATGAGTAGAACAGATTTGTTTACGATGACGTCACAACCACATGACTGTGAGTGCTTCACGCCGGGTAGAAGTGTAACGAATATCACCAGGATATCACCAGGAAAAAGCCTTACAGAGCACTAGTGAGAGTGAAACACGAGCTTGGATATTATTATTATTATTATTATTATTATTATGTTCAGTGTTAGTTCACAGTAGTAATGCAAAAAGCAGAATAGTGACAGTAATAGTGAAGCAAAAACATGCAATTGTACAAACACTGCAGCTCTACAGCAAAATATTCATTTAAAAAATGGTCCGATTCTTACCACCAGTAGTGCCAATGATCTTCTCATTGCGATGCGATGCGAGTTGTCAACAAATCCTATAATTTGGTTCATGAAACGCACTTACAAAATATTTTCACTGTGAATATTTATTGTGTAATGGTGCAAAGTGAGAGAGAGAGAGAGAGAGAGAGACTGCCCTTAGGGCAGAGCCAATCCCGCCAGCAAAAATAGGGAAAAAAAGGAGCGATCTCACCTCTTCAGATGCTGGTTTAAGTCCGACAATACATTCCTCAAAAAGGGCGTAGAGGAGCAAATTAATCCATCAACGTGTATCATTCAATTTATTCCGGACCATTTAAGACGCCGCCTTCCGCGTAGAATCATATGTCGTCCTCGCCGCCATATTGGATAGGTCAAAGCAGAGAATAAAGATTCATGTGCTGCGTTTAACTGTACCAACAGGTTTACCGTCCAAACGAGATCACATGGGATTACCTTTCACAGGTGAGAAACAACAAATTAATCCATCAACGTGTAGTATTCAATTTATTCCAGACCATTAAAGACGCCGCCTTCCGCGTAGAATCATACGTCATCCTTGCCGCCATATTGGATAGGTCAAAGCGGAGAATAAAGATTAGCTGCGTTTAACTGTACCAACAGGTTTGCCGTCCAAACGAGATCACATGGGATTACCTTTCACAGGTGAGACTGGAAAAATACTTTTCATTCTATTTGGTCATTATAATGTAATTTTATGAACAGATTTTCCTGACTTTGTGGCTAATATGAAGTCTCGCGCATAATAGTTTATGCGCATGCGTCCTTACTACTTCTATTGTTCTGGTGTCTCCGAAGGGACCGTCTTACAGCGCCCCTAGAGGTGTGGCATGTGTATTGCATCGTTTTCAGCAAGCGTTGCGTTGCCATATGGACCTGATATTTTACTGATTGTTGCCCATTTGGACGCGATATATTTTTAAATAACATCTCGTTGCCGTTGTCGTGTGGATGTAGCCTCAATCTCTCTCTCTCACTCACACACACTTTATTATAAGGTGTAATACTAACACTTACAATTCAGCAGTTCACACCCTTTCTGTCATGTGTATGCTGCAATGTAAATAATGCCAATACTTTAGGTAACTGGTACTTTAGGTATGTATACTCAGTTCAAGAGTTCACTACCTTTCTACTTTTATGTCAGATAAAACACCACAGTTATGGTGCCACAGTTTTAGAATTGTTAAAATAAATGTGTCCACCACCAAATCTGTCCTTGGTTTGTTATTTATTTATTTATTTGTTTATTTAAAGTTGTGCCGGTGGTGGTGGGGGGTCCCTTCAGTGCTGTCAGCCATGCTTGACCTTGGTATTTGAAAAATCCTGGCTACAGCCCTGAACAGAACTGAGTGTATTGCTCAGCTACCTGAAATATTGGCATTATTTACATTTCATTATCTTAAATTACATTAGAATGTAGGGCTATTAGTTCTTTGTGAAGACTATGTACAGTGGTGCTTGAAAGTTTGTGAACCCTTTAGAATTTTCTATATTTCTGCTTAAATATGACCTAAAACAATCAGATTTTCACACAAGTCCTAAAAGTAGATAAATGCCGCTTTTCCACTACCAAAGCGGCTGAGTTGGGCTGAGCCGTGCCGTGCTGAGTTGGGCTGAGTCGAGCTGAGCGGGGCTGTTGGAGTTGCATTTCGACTACAACCGCGCTGAACCGTGCTGGCTGGAAGTGGGTGGACACATTGGGTGGAGTTAGCAAAAGTGGGTGGACGTCACGTGATGTCATTAGGCGACGCAAACAGTGACATCAGTGAGCTTTTAAGCGGTAGTCTCACGACCCTGATAGTAAACAATAAACATGGAGGACATGGAGTCGTTAGTGTTGCTGGTCTTGGTGCTGTGGCTTGTTGTCACCGACAACGCCAACAGATACTGGCAAGAGCGTATAGATGAGGCGAGGCGCATAAGGCTTCAGAAATTCTCGTAATTCTTCTTCTTCCGGGTTTACAGATCCCAGCGTGCTCGCGGAGCGTGTGTGGGCGTGTGAGGACACTCCTCCTCACCAATCAGTGCACAGGGGAGTGTCTCCTCACGCCCCTAGCCCCACTCGGCTCGGTTCGGCTCGCTTCAGCCCCACTCCAAAACCGTGCGAGTTTTGGGTGCTAAGCAGGGCTGAAGCGAGCTGAGTCGTGCTGCTCTGAGGTAGTCGAAACGCGAGCCGTGTCGGGCTGAAGCGAGCTGAAAAAGGGTAGTGGAAAAGGGCCAAAAGAGAACCCAGTTAAACAAATGAGACAAAAATGTTATACTTGGTAATTTATTTCTTGAGGAAAATGATCCAATATTACATATCTGTGAGTTATGATATTACATATCGAAGTTATGAGTGTAGTCACTTTCAATTTCTTGCAGTGCACTGTGAGTTGGCCCAAGCTTTGATATAAAGGCATTCACTGTTTTTATCCTGGACCCCCATCTAGTATCAGACATCAGTGGAATTCCTCTGGGTCCATCACTTCCCTGTTCTTGCAAAATGTTGTCCTGCAGCTTGTGTTTCTTGGTGCCTGCTGAGAAGAAAACAGCCACCTTCTCAATTAAGGTCATAGTGTTCCTCACTATTGGGACATCTGTACATCACGTATTACAAGTATGTGAACCTCTAGGATTAGCAGTTAATTTGAAGGTGAAATTAGAGTCAGGTGTTTTCAATCAATGGGATGGCAATCAGGTGTGAGTGGGCACCCTGTTTTATTTAAAGAACAGGGATCTGTCAAAGTCTGATCTTCACAACACATGTTTGTGGAAGTGTATCATGGCACGAACAAAGGAGATTTCTAAGGACCTCAGAAAAAGTGTTGTTGATACTTATCAGGCTGGAAAAGGTTACAAAACCATCTCTAAAGAGTTTGGACTCCACCAATCCACAGTCAGACAGATTGTGTACAAATGGAGGAAATTCAAGACCATTGTTACCCTCCTCAGGAGTGGTCAACCATCAAAGATCACTCCAAGAGCAAGGCGTGTAATAGGCGGCGAGGTCACAAAGGACCCCAGGGTAACTTCTAAGCAACTGAAGGCCTCTTTCACATTAACATTAGCCAATGTTCATGAGTCCACCATCAGGAGAACACTGAACAACAATGGTGTGCATGGCAGGGTTGCAAGGAGAAAGCCACTGCTCTCCAAGAACATTGCTGCTCATCAGCAGTTTGCTAAAGATCATGTGGAAGCCAGAAGGCTATAGATAGTTTTCACATGACGTCACAGAGTCAGGGATTCCCTAGTGGCGGGTCAAGCTTACCGTACGGGTGACTGAGCACACATTGTAACGCGCGAGTACAAAGTCTTCAAAAGAACTCAAGCAGGCTATTTAAAGCTAGCAATGGTGCACACCTGTTGTATTCACGGCTGTCATAATAGGTCAGATGATGACGTCAAGCGGAGCTTTTATGGAATTCCCACTGTACGGGAGCACGAAGGCGAGCAAACAAAGAAACTCAGCATACAAAGGAGAAATCTATGGCTTGCAAGAATCAACCGCAAGGATTATCAGCCTTCTAAACACAGCAAAGTCTGCTCCGAATCATTTTATAAGTGGTAAGTTATTTAAATAAACAATCAATTGTGTTTAAGTTTGTTTTTGGAAACCAAAACATCGTGTAAACAATCTCTTGAGAATGCCTAACTGGAACCGCTGAGTGTACGTTTATATTGTAATGTACACTTAATATCGCTCATTTGTCATGTTTCTATTTGACACTTCACTCACGCAAGGGTCATTTTTGAAAAACATTTTAGGTCTATTCTGTATGCAGGGATGCAAACAGCACGCCTTTTGGCGGATGCCGCCTTTTTCACGGCTGAATCGCACAGATCAGATTTTTTTTTTGGGGGGGGGCGTTGGAGTGTCTGATTATAATTTCAAAATTCTGTATTAAAATTACTAAATAAGCAAATCCGTTACAGTCCATGAAACATAGGAAGTATAAGGATGAGAAAAAAAAAGTGAATCAGAAAGCTGCGCACATTTGCGCAAATGTGCGCAGCTTTCCGATGCAAAGTAATATTGCACAGTATTCATAATAGTCTTAAATCAACTCTATATTATACACACACACATTTATATGCAGTGTTGAGAGCTCTAAAATTCCAATGTTTACATACCTTGGCTGTAATTAGGACACGATTGTCACTTGTTTTTATATGGTGGACTTCATGGACCTAGCCACAGACAAAATAATTGTATGACTCCAGCGACTTGTATGTTTTGAGGTCATCAAGTGTGTAGGCACTTTTACTATTCACGAAATAGTTCACAATATCAGGGTACGATATGGATGGCAGCCCTGCATAGTCACTTGAAAATGCATCTTTGTCCACTTCGTAGGGGTCAATTCCCCCAATCAAGGCCAGTTTGGCTGCATACCGTTGTCGTGAGATGTCGTCCAATGTCGTCCATACTTCCGTTTGCTTGATTTTGCCGACATTGATCTTTATTTTAGAAAACTGACTATATAACTTTATAAATTCGTCCGAGATAACGTAGCCGGTAATGGCGATGGTCCTTTGTTTGCCCCACAATATGGCGGCTGGAGGGCATTCCCTGGAATGCCGTGACGTCAGTGAAAACTATCTATAGGAAAAATGTTTTGTGGACGGATGAGACCAAAATAGAACTTTTTGGTTTAAATGAGAAGCGTTCTGTTTGGAGAAAGGAAAACACTGCATTCCAGCATAAGAACCTTATCCCATCTGTGAAACGTGGTGGTGGTAGTATCATGGTTTGGGCCTGTTTTGCTGCCCAAAAACTTGCACATGGTAATAATATAAATATTGTCGTCTGAGGGCCCTCTGTCAATGCTGGGCCCTTAGAATTGTCCGAACTTAAGATGGTTATTTTCGTGGTTATTTTATTATTATTATTAGTAGAAGTAGTAGTAGTAGTATACTGATTTGTCGTGTTATTTTGTTATTTTATTCATCAGTCACATCAGCAAAATATATTCTATTTTGATATTTTCTGTTAACAGTAACAAAACATATATTGGCCTCTGCTATTAATTTTTCTTACCATTAGGGGCCGCTAGCGTGCACCGTGGTAAATAAAGCTTTGAGTCATGAATCTTTATTCGACTCATTTGGATTCGGAGCTTCACTGGTTCAGAAATCTTCAGTGCAGCTTCACCAGTAAGCATTCATGATAACTTAGAAACAGAGTATGTCTCGATTATTAAATGCTAACATATTTAGTAGACCATTTTTCCCAGCTGTATATTATTTTCCAGTTTCTTTATTACTTGACTACACTGAACAAAAGAATTAAAGATTTTTTTTTTTTTAGTTGTCTGAATGTTGCTTTTGTCTTCAAAAAAACATGTCTGTGATTAGTAGCTGTAATTCAGAGTCTATGGTCTGGTAGGTGTAGCACTACAGGGTGGATTCACTCCAGAGTACATCCTGTCTCACCTGCGTTACAAGCAGGCTATCAAAAGATGATGTTGAGATTTACATTTAATCAGTGGCTTGTTGTAAATAACTTGCACACAATATGAAAACCACAGCATCAAAGGTAATAATAAAAGGAGTGAGAATGAATCAGTAGAAGTAGTGAGTTTGTTTTACCTCCAGCTGTCGGTTTCCATGGAAACCGACAGCTGGAGGTAAAACAAACTCACTACTTCTACTGATTCATTCTCACTCCTTTTATTATTACCTTTGATGCTGTGGTTTTCATATTGTGTGCAAGTTATTTACAACAAGTTGCAACAACTTGGAGAGAAAAGTAACATTTTCACAAGATTTTCAGATCCGAGTTTCATTTGATAAACAACATCACTAACATTATATCTGTTTTATATAAAATAATTAGAAGCGAAAATAGTTGTTTGTGTGGGCTCGCTCCCTAATATAAACTAAATGTCCGTTATTTTGTTTGGTGTCGAAAATAAAAACGGAACAGATTTAATTATCAAAGTACTTATAATAAGCGTACTTACTTATTTTCGGTGTGTCAGTGTGTTGGGTGATTCAAAAAAGTATCGCTGAAGGGGGAATTCCAAACTAACTACCTCCAGTTCTCTTCAGAAAAGAGGAAAGTTTAGACCACACCCTTCCAGCGTCCGGGGCAGAAAGCGCACCAAATGTGCTGCAGGAGCCATGTACTACGGAAGCGTATTAGGGCCACTTGGAGAAAATATTTTTTTCTAAATTCCGAGATTAAAAGTCGGAAATTTCAAGAAAAAACTCGAAATTCCGAGATTAAAAGTCGAAATTTTCGAGAAAAAAAGTCGAAATCTTCGAGATTAAAAGTCGAAATTTTCGAGATTAAAAGTCGAAATTTTCGAGATTAAAAGTCGAAATTTTCGAGAAAAAAAGTCGAAATTATGACATACAAAGAACGCATGCTCTAACTGCTGCCATGGCAACGAATGGCCACCGGAAAGGGAAGTCGTGGAAACTAAGTGGCTGCCAACCGGCTTGGCCCTGAACATGTGAATTTAGCGCCGTTGACTCTGAATGCAAGACACAAGGGATGCAGTTGAAAGGTAAGATTATCATTCTGTTCTGTTTGATGTTACATTGTGGATATGGTTAAGGGTACGCAATATCAATTAGGATCAGAAGTGACACTTACTACCATGCAGGCTGCATGCTACAACCACAAGGCGTACTGCTAGTTTAGAAACCTGGACATGACACTACCCTTAGTAGCCGATCATGTCCGAGTGCTAAACGTTTGTGCGTACAGTGAAACGACACACTTGGTGTCCGTATAATGACTGCAGAAACCCGTTTCATCTAGCGAGTATTGCTAATATTATGCTAACACCACTACAGTAGGCCTGAGCCTCGTCTGTAGAGCAGAAGGGTTTCCAAGTCACCTCTAATATTTCAGTCTAGAGACATCAAACATATAATTTGCCTCGGCAGGCTAGATGAACAATTCCACTTGTACCTACCTGAAGTGTCGTGAGTCCAGGAGTTAAATTCCTATTAAACGTTTTCTGGTGAGATTAGCCCACTGAATTGTTTTCGTTTTGGATTAATTGGCTATGAAAGTAGTTTAATCAAGGAAGATAACGTTAGCCTAAATTTGGGCTCAGCATGGGATGACTTTTGATGTTATCAGGGAAACCTGTGGGGATAAGATGGAACAGGCATATCTGTCCATACAATGTGATAGTAAAATATTGTGATTTCTACAGAAAGTATCATATGTGAACATTCTGTTATGACTTTTCTCAGTTTAACGCACTGATATGAAGTAGTGTTATCACACATGAAAATTAAATACATGATGTCAGAAGCACTTTGCAAATATTATCTGGTGCTACTCAAATTCTTCAGTGTTATAATTTAATGCACTTGATCTGAGAATTAATAATGTATATATTTATTGTAGATTGATTCCAGCATCATAAACCTAATGACAGATGACCAGCTAAGGGAATATCTGCCTTCCTATGGTGACCGACTGGCTGTTTTTGGATACTGCAGACGGAAGGAAAAAGAACCCAGAAGTCACAAGTCAAAGGTCTTTGAGCAGCTTAAAGCAAAGATTGCAGGGAAAAAAAAAGCTGATCGTGTGTCTGAGAGTGAGTGTCAAACCACAGCAAGAAATGCTCAGAAGAATGAGAGAAAAATTGAATTGGGATGGTTGCATTTTAGGAAAGGGGAATTTGTGCAGGTACGAACCAAAAAAGGAGGTGGAACCAGAAAAACGAGTGTTCAGAAGGAAAGTAAAAAATCAGACTTGATTGATAAAGCTGTGCAGTTGTTTTTTCCAGGTGGAAGAAATGCAGACAGGAAGCTCGATGATTTTGACTGTGAGTTAACTGACTTTCAGCAGCATTCACTAGATGTTAGTGTCACCGCCTTGTTGACCACTTTTTTTTTTTTGTATTTTGTTTTTGAGTTTACTTTACACACTTTAAGTGGCATGAACTTTAAGTGGTATGCTGCAGAGAATTGTGAATACCTGTTGTGTGCTTTAAGGACAACAAAATGCCTTCTAATAATGGATTAGGCCTGCTGTTGTACTGTTGTTGTTTTGTGTGCCTGGGAAGAGTTATCAGCAGAAAATTCCAGTTATCTTTATAAATAATTTCAGATGAGATGTCATGGATTTTAGTCGGAATTACCAATGTATGACTACTTGTTTACATTTCTCATGGCAACCACTGTTTTACTCCATACAGTTGCTGTTTACAGAAGAAAGCCTTCAAAAGTAATTTTTTTTTGTAAAGATTTTAAGCTGGCATTACAGTTCCAATGAAATTATATAGTTTTGCATTCTTTGTATTGTGATCTTTTAAATATCTGAATAAATAATTCAGTTAAAACTTGTTCGGATTTTGCATTTTTATTCATATTTGCAAATGTTGAATGGCAGAACAAAATAACTTGACTGCTAATACATTTGATGTGAAAATAAGAAGCTACATCTTTTAACCTCCTAGGGCTTAGCGGTCACATGCGTGGACAGCACTTTATGGAAATTTGGAACAAGAATCCACATATGTGGACATACTTTTTCTCTAAAAGTACATCTTATCAAAAGATGATGCTTAGTTTTTATTCTAAATCAGGTTCTAATAAGCCCAAATAGCAAAGAGAAATAAAAAATGCAAGTAAAAAAACAGCTTGGGCCTTAGGAGGTTAAAGCAGGTATTACAAGTAAAAAAAACATTTTAATTGGCAATCAGTTAAACTGCAATATTTCAAATTGTGAATAAAATGGGCAAAGGAAAAAACAAAAAGACATCTCTGAAATGGCCTGTGCCTGTTGAGGTATCCACGACCATGGCAACCTTGACATCATGTGTATGTGTATCTTGTTGTGGATGTTACGGGATGCTTGAATACAGTACTATCTCATCTTACAACAGGTGACAAGACCGCGTCCAATAAAATTAATGATTTACACCAAGATCACTGTTTATCAGCTGTCCGAGTGTGAGATACAGGTTAACTGTTTCAAACACATTTGTTAATGACAGATTATGCTATGACATTAGGTCCACACAAATGTGAAACACATCCTCATCACATGGAAAGTCTTTGAACATACACTCTTCAAGGCAGACTTCAACTTTCTCCAGGTCCACATTCTGCAAATAGTCTCTGCCTCCGTACAGCTGAGGGACTGCATGTCATATGGAGGGACGTCCATGAGGTGAACGAGAGTTGTGGACTTGATGGACTCTGTGGTCATTCCAAGTCGTTACAACCCCATCAACTTCTTCCTAGAGATCAGACATAATATTCAGTATATAAATTCTGTATTACAGTTTCAGTAACAGTATCCTGATTATTTAAGATGGAGGGGTTGAAATGGTTTCATTTGGGTGGGAGAGGGGGTGGGCACAATACAAACAAACCAGGAGCAGGGGTGTTGAAGTGGGAGGCAAAGTGGGATTCATTATCCAGGACCCAGTAGTAGGGGCCCTGGGCTAGGGATGGGACGTTTTTTTAGGCCGAGGCACTATTGTGTAATGCCATGTGTAACAAATTCTCAGATCAAGTGCATTAAATTATAACACTGAAGAATTTGAGTAGCACCAGATAATATTTGCAAAGTGCTTCTGACATCATGTATTTAATTTTCATGTGTGATAACACTACTTCATATCAGTGCGTTAAACTGAGAAAAGTCATAACAGAATGTTCACATATGATACTTTCTGTAGAAATCACAATATTTTACTATCACATTGTATGGACAGATATGCCTGTTCCATCTTATCCCCACAGGTTTCTCTGATAACATCAAAAGTCATCCCATGCTGAGCCCAAATTTAGGCTAACGTTATCTTCCTTGATTAAACTACTTTCATAGCCAATTAATCCAAAACGAAAACAATTCAGTGGGCTAATCTCACCAGAAAACATTTAATAGGAATTTAACTCCTGGACTCACGACACTTCAGGTAGGTACAAGTGGAATTATTCATCTAGCCTGCCGAGGCAAATTATATGTTTGATGTCTCT
Organism: Neoarius graeffei; assembly: GCF_027579695.1. Classification (NCBI taxonomy): domain Eukaryota; kingdom Metazoa; phylum Chordata; class Actinopteri; order Siluriformes; family Ariidae; genus Neoarius; species Neoarius graeffei. The sequence continues at coordinate 56,247,662 of NC_083569.1, read as the reverse complement.
AGACTGAAATATTAGAGGTGACTTGGAAACCCTTCTGCTCTACAGACGAGGCTCAGGCCTACTGTAGTGGCGTTAGCATAATATTAGCAATACTCGCTAGATGAAACGGGTTTCTGCAGTCATTATACGGACACCAAGTGTGTCGTTTCACTGTACACACAAACGTTTAGCACTCGGACATGATCGGCTACTAAGGGTAGTGTCATGTCCAGGTTTCTAAACTAGCAGTACGCCTTGTGGTTGTAGCATGCAGCCTGCATGGTAGTAAGTGTCACTTCTGATCCTAATTGATATTGCGTACCCTTAACCATATCCGCAATGTAACATCAAACAGAACAGAATGATAATCTTACCTTTCAACTGCATCCCTTGTGTCTTGCATTCAGAGTCAACGGCGCTAAATTCACATGTTCAGGGCCAAGCCGGTTGGCAGCCACTTAGTTTCCACGACTTCCCTTTCCGGTGGCCATTCGTTGCCATGGCAGCAGTTAGAGCATGCGTTCTTTGTATGTCATAATTTCGACTTTTTTTCCCGAAAATTTCGACTTTTAATCTCGAAAATTTCGACTTTTAATCTCGAAGATTTCGACTTTTAATCTCGAAGATTTCGACTTTTTTCTCGAAAATTTCGACTTTTAATGTCGAAAATTTCGACTTTTTTCTCGAAAATTTCGACTTTTAATCTCGGAATTTCGAGTTTTTTCTTGAAATTTCCGACTTTTAATCTCGGAATTTAGAAAAAAAAAAATTTTCTCCAAGTGGCCCTAATACGCTTCCGTAATGTACTGCATGATTCAGATCTTTCAATCTTTTTATCTCCTCAAGGGAATCTACACTCGGGAACCGGAAGAAAATGTGAGAAGATCCGTGTGACCGATAACGGGTGTGTCGGGAAGAATACGTCGACACATTTTTGTTTTTGTGTGTATGACTGGCAATTACTTTTTTTTGGATATTTTTTTAAACACAAGGATACATACAACAAACTCTCTATAATATTTTAACAAATCTATCAAAAACCAAAATCCCACCTCCTCTAATGAGTGGATTAAAGATATGTAAGACATAGAAAACAAATATAACAAGGGTACAACTGATATGACAATATAAGTGAGCATAAGTTCTTAGTCTGGGCATTGTTAATTTTCTTGAGACATTTGTGAAATAAAGATAATTCCTGTTTAAGTACAGACCATAATGGAGAGCACTTTCTAAATCGACAATTTGATATTTGGTAACGGGGCAGCACAGTGGTGTAGTGGTTAGCACTGTTGCCTCACAGCAAGAAGGTCCTGGGTTCGAGCCCAGCAGCCAGCGAGGGCCTTTCTGTGCGGAGTTTGCATGTTCTCCCCGTGTCCACGTGGGTTTCCTCCGGGTGCTCCGGTTTCCCCCACAGTCCAAAGACATGCAGGTTAGGTTAACTGGTGACTCTAAATTGACCGTAGCAGAGATGCCTACTAGTACGGAAAAGTTACGTAAATACGATGTTACGGCAAACAGTGTTATTCTGTACGGAATTATTATAAAGTCTTAAAAAATTCCAGTGAGTTGTTTTTAAATGTCCAAGCGACTTTTTCAATCCATGTGCGATTCACGGCTATTTATTTTTATGACAACCACACATGCTGTGTGTGACATGCGCAGATACCGCACATGCTGTGTGTGTGACATGCGCAGACATAGACATATAAACATAGACGCCGCCTTCCGCGTAGAATCATACGTCGTCCTCGCCGCCATATTGGATGGGGCAAAGTGGAGAATAAAGATGCCTTATTCATGTGCTGCGTTTAACTGTACCAACAGGTTTACCGTCCAAACGAGATCACATGGGATTACCTTTCACAGGTGAGACTGGAAAAATACTTTTCATTGTATTTGGTCATTATAACGTAATTTTACAAACAGATTTTTCTGACTTTATGGCTAATATGAAGTCTCGCGCATAATAGCCACTCGGTGAAACCTGTCTCCAAACAACGAATATAATATTTATTTCATAGCCCACCCAACCAATTTCACCACCAGCTGTCAGATGGTGATGGCACACTCAAAAATAGAAGAGATTGGAAGCATGTCAGACTGTGAAGCAATCACATGGAGCAATTCCATTGTATGGTTTAATTGATTTTTTTTTCCCAAAGAGCACTGTATATTGCAAAAATTGTTTTTGGAGACATTTTATAGCCTATTTGCACGGCATTTAATGAAAGTGATGCGGAGACAGCACAGCACGGCTTCAGCAGCGTAAGCACAGCACATTATTCTACACAATCCCCGCTGAGCTCCAAAACATGCCTTGATGTGTAGATATCGTTCGTAGCCTACGATAGTAGCAGCGGAATATAAAAAAAAAAGTGGCCTGCTGCATGTTGAGGAAATTTAGGTCACACCTCCCACGGAATATTGACGGGTATTTCGCACACTATTTATAACCATCACATTTAAAAGTTATATATGTTGTTTTGATGCCTGTTTGTTTTCCAAATATATACGTGTGTTAATGGGTGAATAAAAGGCATCGAGTTAAATATTATTGTAGAAAGGGGCTTTATGAAGTTCAGTCCATTTACTTGCATTGGTTTACGGGGAAGATTTGCCACATCCAGTATGGCGGACACTCTGACGTATCCCAGCAATGGGCCACCAGCTCAATGCGGCGTCTATGTTTATATGTCTATGTGCGCAGATACCGCACATGCTGTGTGTGACATGCGCAGATACCTCACATTTGTTCGCGCTATTTTCGCTCAACATCACACGCATGGTGCTGCTTCTCAATCGTGGAAATAAAACGCTCAGTATTGGGACAAGTGAAGCACAGGTCTCAGGTGTTCCTCCCACGATATACAGTAGAATGGCTGTGCATTACACCCAGTCAAAAGGGCAATGGATACGCGCCCTGCAAACTGTGTAGAACTGACATTAACATCACTCATGGTGGTCGCGATGACTGCACGTGGCATGTCAACTACAAAAAAACCTATGGAGTATGCTGAAATGGCGAGTCAGGCGGAAAGTAAATCTGGGGGTATCCAGCAGTTTTTTACGAAATCTGTGGATGAAAAGACACGGAACGTGACACGTGCTGAAGCGGTGATGGTTGACCTGTGCTTGGAGTCAAACTTGCCAATTAGTGCCATGAAATGTGAGTTAAACTTATTCAGTTTCTTTTTACATGTATGATTTTTATTCACTGAAATATCAAACACTGGCTGTACTTCTTTAATTTAAAGTCTTTTCAGTGTTGCAAGTACAAATGTACATGTAGTATGATCAAAAACAGAATTTTATGACTAGTGCTGTTGGGATTGTGGCAAAAAATTGATCATTCCACTGTTTTAAATACAATTATAAATGTCATTTTATTCAATGTCTCATCTGAAGCATTATGCTGAAGTATTTATATATTGGGACATTAAGATAACAATGTCGGACTCTCTTTGACATGAAATAAAAAATTTTTAAAAAAATTTTATTAGAATCCGTTAACAGGTAGAACATTTTGCCAGGCAATATAATACTTTTGAGGAGTTACATTCAATACCAATGATTGGTAGTCAACCGTAATGTCTGCAAACAGGGAACACTATTGTATTTAGAAAAATGTAGTGCTGTCAAGCAATTAAAATATTTAATCGCAATTAATGTCATGACTTAGTTAACTCTGTCACACGAAAAGCCATTGTAATTCTCTTATCAGTATAAAAAAGTGAATGGGCTTGTTTTGTACCAATGTTTCTTTTATTGCAAAGCATAACACGTCTTGACACAGCCACTGCAAACTGAAACCTAAGCTGAGCACCGTGGCTCTTCGTCTCGAGACTAACAAGAGAACCATGAGTGAAGTAATCTACTGCTTGAGTTAGTCTATCAGAGAGACAGGTTACACAGTGACGGTAGGCTTGACATGCTTGATTATAATATAAAGTACACTATTATATTAACTTTAAGTTGTTTGGTGATAAATATTGCATTGAATCTGATCTTTACTGTTTCAGCTCACTTAACACATTTTGTACTTTTACACTTTCTGCCTGTTGATGCGTCGTTTTTGATGCTGTCCAATCAGAGGCGGCCAAATTTGCATATTACAGGAAGGATTTCTGGGATAGCATTGAGTTTACAGTTCAGAGGGATCTGGCTTCTTTAGACGCTGTCTTCTTAAAACTGAATAAATATTTAAAAAGAGCCAAATGAGCCAGTCTTTTGAACGGCTCTTTTCAAAGAACGGATCACAAAGATGCGGATCCCATCAAAGAGCCATAAATCCCATCTCTACTAGCGCGCCCTGCCCGCACTGGTTCTTTGAGGGAGGAGGGCAGAGGACTCTGGCGGGGCGGGGCTAGCTGCTATCGTTTTTCTAAGTAAAGTCTCTGTTCCGGGGCGGCACGGTGGTGTAGTGGTTAGCGCTGTCGCCTCACAGCAAGAAGGTCCTGGGTTCGAGCCCCGGGGCCGGCGAGGGCCTTTATGTGTGGAGTTTGCATGTTCTCCCCGTGTCCGCGTGGGTTTCCTCCGGGTGCTCCGGTTTCCCCCACAGTCCAAAGACATGCAGGTTAGGTTAACTGGTGACTCTAAATTGAGCGTAGATGTGAGTGTGAATGGTTGTCTGTGTCTATATGTCAGCCCTGTGATGACCTGGCGACTTGTCCAGGGTGTACCCCGCCTTTCGCCCGTAGTCAGCTGGGATAGGCTCCAGCTTGCCTGCAACCCTGTATGTAGAAGGATAAAGCGGCTAGAGATGATGAGATGAGAAGTCTCTGTTCCAAGTTCCCGGCAGTTTCAAAAGCTTATGAAAAACCTACATCATGTCACAGAGCGTTAATCTCGCGATAAAAAAAATTATCGCCGTTAAAATTGAGTCAAGTTAACGCATTAATAACGCGACATTTTTGACAGCACTAGAAAAATGTGATAGATTGTATACTCTAGAAATTTGTTGAGTGGAAATTCAATTGAGATGGCTGCTCGTGTTTTGTTTATTCAGTTCACACAAAACAGTACTTTTTAATAATTTAAATGTTAAACATATTGGTATATACACCTCTTTATAATGGAAATGCGCATAAATTAATGTTACTGAAAGTCATTCCAAAATACTGAAAAATGTTTTCAAGAATACTGAAATTCAAAATTTGGGGTAGGCATCTCTGCTGGTGTATATAGCAGGATATAATGCACTACGGTGGTAGTCCTGTAGATGGCAGCAATGCAACTTTTTGGATGCCGGCTGCCGTAAAACCTCGAAGTAATCAGGCTAGAGTCTCTGAAATGCTAATACTGCTTTTCAAAGTGTGGGGCGCGCCTCCCCTAGGGGGCGCAACGTGAGGAAAAATAAACCAGAATAAGTTACGGACATTTAGCGAACTTCAGCTAGCCTTTGCCAGAGACAAAATGGATCGATTTTTAGTACCTAAAGTCATGACCATGTGATGACCTCTTCTTCTTCAGTCAGGTTTATGTGGCGGTTGGCAAACGCAGTGCATTACCGCCATCTACAGGACTGGGGTGTGTACACTTGAATTAATTACTTGCACTACTCATAATGTGCTATGAAAGAGAGATGTAAATGAGGAGAGGGTGCGAGAGCCAGAGGGAGAAAGAAGAAAAAAAAATCCAACTGAATACCAGATAAATAATTGCATAATTAAACAAAAGTAGATCAAAGAAACAAATGACCAACTGCAAAAAGTGAAAGCTGAAATCCCCTAGATGCGCTTAGATAGTTGACTTTCCCTGAGAAATGCTAATACTGCATCGGTGATGTATTTGGATCTAGGCTCAACTAGTAGATTTTCTAAAGACAGTGTCAGTTTAGATTTTTCCACAGCCTTTTTCAGTCCTTCTCTTTGCCTTGAATAATGCGTACATTTAAGTAAAACATGCTCTACATCTTCTGTCCCTCCACAGTGCTCACACAAACCAGTAAGATGTTTCTGAATCTTAAATAGGCTGCTATTCAGCCCTGTGTGGCCTATCCTTAATCTGGAAAACCATACCTCTTCCTGTCTCCCAGCATAACCTGATTTACTGAATGTGACATGTCTATGTACCTTATATAGATGTCTTCCTCTCTTCTCTTCCTTCCATTCGGCTTGCCAAAGTTTACTCACGTTAGTGTAGATTAAAACCTTAACTTCTGGCCGGCTGAGGGGAATTACAAGTTGGACTTCAGTGTTTGTAGTAGCCTCCTTTGCTAGCCTATCTGCTGCCTCGTTGCCCTCCACTCCCCTATGAGCAGGGACCCACACAAACTGGACATGCAGGCCTTGTTGGGTTAGTACAAACAATATTTGATTGATCTCATTTAGTAAGTCCTGACGGCATGGTGAGGAACCATTTTCTATAGACAATAAGGACGACATTGAGTCTGAACAGATCACAGGCTGAAGAGTCTTAAAATCCTCTATCCATTGGAGGGCAAGTATGATGGCTGACATTTCCACTGCAAGGATAGACAAATGGTCAGAGGTTCTCTTTTTAATTGAGATATTAAGGTCTGGTATGTGCACTGCTGCCCCCGTTCTGCCATCAAGATCTTTGGATGCATCTGTATAAATGATTGTATGGCCATAGAACGCATGCTGCAGATATTGGTCAACATCCCAATATATTCCATTATTTGCAATTTTATTTTTTGCTTCAAATATTACAGAGGGTATACCAAATAGCCATGGAGGGGTTCTGCTTAAAGGAACTGTGTCACAGCAAGAAACGGCACCAATTTCCAACTCATTCGCCCACTTGTTCCCTCCCCAACCAAAACTGTTGTTCTGCGATTTACCATATTCCCAACAATCCAGTAGCACCTGTTTTGTAGGGTGTGACTCTTCATGCCCCCGTAAAGTTGTCCAGTACGCCATACTGAGCTTAAGTCGCCTAAGGTGTAGGGGCATTTCCCCTGTTTCAATTTGTAATGCTGGTATAGAGGATGTTCGAAATGCACCACTACAAATTCTCAAGCTTGTAGAATGAACTTTATCTAGGCCGCTGAGCAAGGTCTTAGAAGCCCCCATGAAAGCTACACAGCCATAGTCTAGCACCGACCTAACCAAGGCAATATAAATTCTTCTCAACGCAAACCCTGTTGCTCCCCAGTCAAACCCTGATACACATTTGAGAACATTCACAGCCTTTTTACATTTCTCCATGACTTTCTGTATATGTTCCCTAAATGTTAGCTTGACATCGAACCAGATACCTAATAGTGCATGTTTGAAAAAGAGTCTGACCGTACAATCGAAGGTCTACTGTAGGATTCACTCTCTTCTTTGAAAAACAAATAACTTGTCTTTTCCACCGACTGAATCCCCACTCTCCAGCCCACCTTTCCACTATATTAATAGCCCCCTGCATCTTCTTTTTCACATGGTCTACATTGCGGCCCCTCATCCACAAAGCCCCATCGTCTGCATACAACGCTCTATGAACAGCAGCATCCTCAATACCACAAAATATATCATTAATCATTATATTAAATAATACAGGGCTACACACACTCCCCTGCGGCGTTCCATTCTCTATTTGATATCTCCTGGACAGACTTGTCCCCACTCTCACTTCGATGGTCCTATTTCTAAGAAAGTCACGTACCCAGTTAAACATTTTACCCTTAATGCCCATCCTATGCAATTTCAACAACAGCCCTTCTTTCCACAACATATCGTATGCTTTCTCTATATCGAAAAAGATAGCCAGCACAGACTCCTTGTTAACCTGTGCCTTTCTCACTTCATTCTCCAGGCACAGGACAGAATCCATGGTAGTGCGCCCACTACGGAATCCACTTTGATAACATGAAAAAAGGCCTCTTTTTTCAACTTCATAGGTCAACCTCTTAGTCACCATTCTCTCCATGAGCTTGCATAAATTAGATGTCAGAGCGATTGGTCTATAACTTTTCACATTAGACTTATCCTTACCTGGCTTTCCAATGGGAACCACAACTGAGTGTTTCCAACTCACTGGTAACTTTCCTTGTTTCCAGACCTCGTTATACAATTTCAAAATCACAAACTTAGCCATAACATCTAATTCCTTAATCATTTTATAGCACACACCATCCTTCCCTGGTGAGGTATTCCTAATTCCAGCCAAGGCTCTTATGCACTCACTCATTGTAAATTCCCTATCCACCACACCATCACCAACATGTTCCCTCTCCAGGATCTCCTTGTTGTCTTGTATAATCTTTCCCCTCCGAGATAGTTCTTCACCTGACAAGTTTCCTGAGCTATGTATTCTAACAAAGGCTCTCGCCAACATTTCCGCCTTTTCCAAGTTTGTTACTGCTTCACTTCCATTATCTTTGATCACCGGTAAGGAGTGATCCCTCCTAATGCCCCCCATCTTCCTAATCATGCCCCACACATCAGTGACCTTAATATCTGCCCCTATTTGGATGCAGAACGCTCTCCAATAACTCCTTTTTGTGTCTTTAATAATTCTTTTAACTCTGGCCTGAGCCCTTTTATATTCCAATAGGTTGTGATAAGTATGACTTGCCTTTAAAACCTTGAAAGCCTTATTCCTGATCCTAATAGCATTTGTACACTCATCAGACCACCAAGGTACCATCTTCCTTCCCTGCCTTCCAGAGGACCTACCAATTACCTCTTCAGCTGAATCACACAGTATTCGTGTTATTATAGAATTTAGCTCGTCCACGTCGTCAGTGAGTACAGGAGGGAGCTGCATAAGCTTAGCACTTACAGTAACCCTATACAATCCCCAATCTGCCTGCTTCAACTTCCATCGCGGAAACCAGTTCTCCTCCAAACAGATATTTTGATCTCTAATCGTTGTAGTTATGACATAGTGATCACTGCCAAGAGAATGGTCAGAAACTTCCCATCTGCTTACGCCAGCTATTGGCCCAGAAGTAAATGTGAGATCTATTGCCGATTCAGTTCCATGCGCAGCATCATACCTTGTACTACTACCATCATTCAAACAACTGAGGTTAAAATCATCCATGACTTCCTCAACAGTGATCCCATTTACATCAGTTTTTGTGCCCCCCCACAAGGTATTGTGTGCATTAAAATCACCACAAAACAATATATTCCCATGTCCCACTTCACACAAACTCTCCAGTGCCTTTCTCACTATAACCTTGCATGGGTTATAGAAATTAATAATTCTCAGTCTAGTTTTGTCAATCCATATGTCAACTAACACCACTTCAATATCTTCATTCATTTCTAAAATCCTGTAATTGATCCCCTGCTGCACAAACGTCGCTACCCCCCCTCCCACCATATCCCTATCCTTCCTCACTGCCACATAACCATATAAAACAAAATCTAAAGAGGGCTTCAACCATGTTTCTTGTACGCAGATGATGTTGGGTTTGACGTCTTGCTCTTCAATAAACTGTTTAAACTCCTGGCCATTGGCCAGTAGACTCCTGGCATTCCACTGTAAAACATGCAAACACATTATGAACACTTGGGGGTGGCTAGACGAAAGTCGGGGTCCAATGGCTCTGAAAGCATATTATGTATGTCGAGTACTGTCAATCCTCGAATGTCTAGATGCTTCTCAGCTGCCTTTTTTATCATTTTAATTTTGTCTGTCCGACTCTCAATCAGTGCTGATCGGTTAATAACCTCCGCTATGAAAGCAACAAAATTCTTCTTATTCACTATAAGTGTATCGTCAGTGAGTTTGCAACACTTTTGGGGCATTTGGACTCCAGCAGGCATAGGGGCAGCATGCAAACCAACATTAACAGCAGTTCTCGCTTTGTTTTCTTTGTTAACCCATTTGATGGCCTCCGCATATGAGATCTGCTCTTTAACTTTAACATTTTGCACCTGAACGGCTTTCTTATGCATCTCACAGCCTTTGTATGCCGCACTATGTTCTCCACCACAATTGCAGCATTTAATTTTAGTGCCTTCTTCACATTTACCATATTCATGCTCCCCCCCACACCTAGCACACCTACACTTGGCTTTACACACTAACGCAATGTGGCCGTATCTTTGGCACTTAAAACACCTTGTTGGCGGTGGAACATATGGTCTCGTCTGATAACTAACATATCCGATCATAATTCTTTCAGGTTGCTTGGGTTCCTGCAATGTTAGTAGAGCAGACAGACTTGGCGTTTTTATCCCCGCCCTGGTAACCAGCAATCGTTTAACTCTGATCACTCTAGTACCTCTAATGTTCTGCTTAATTTCTTCTTCCGACAGTTCAGTCGGCACACCTGTTATCACAATCAGTGCATTCCCCCTTTCTACCCAGTCCTGAACTTTAACGTTAATTCCTAATAGGTTCCTACACTGCATCAGTCCCATACGCTGGTCCCTATCCCGACAAACAATTAGCAGACTCCCGTCTCTTATGGCCCTTTTCCACTACCCTTTTTCAGCTCGCTTCAGCTCACTTCAGCCCGACACGGCTCGCGTTTCGACTACCAAAAAAACAGCACGACTCAGCTCGCTTCAGCCCTGCTTAGCCCCTAAAACTCGCACCGTTTTGGAGTGGGGCTGAAGCGAGCCAAACCGTGCCGAGTGAGGCTGGGGGCATGAGCAGACACTCCCCTGTGCACTGATTGGTGAGGAGGAGTGTCCTCACATGCCCACACACGCCCCGCGAGCACGCTGGGATCTGTAAACACCGCAAACCCGGAAGAAGAAGAATTACGAATTACGAGAATTTCTGAAGCCTTATGCGCCTCGCCTCATCTATTGAGGTATTTCACCTGACGTCACAGGGTCACGTGACGCCCCGGTGTCCGCCATTTTGGATGGCAAGCTAGCTAATGTCAACAACAGTAGCTGGTATGTTACTGTAGCAATGTTTACGTTCAGTCATTTGGATGACTGTTAAAACCTTTCAGTCTCAAGTTTTTCCTTTACTGGATTTACTAGTTTACTGAGCCAGCCGGCCCCGGAGCGCTAGCCAGCCGGCCCCGGAGCGCCAGCCAGCCGGCCCCGGAGCGCCAGCCAGCCGGCCCCGGAGCCGGCTAGCCAGCTAGCCAGCCGGCCCCGGAGCCGGCTAGCCAGCTAGCCAGCAGGCCCCGGAGCCGGCTAGCCAGCTAGCCAGCCGGCCCCGGAGCCGGCTAGCCAGCCGGCCCCGGAGCGCTAGCCGGCCCCGGAGCGCTAGCCAGCCAGCCAGCCCCGGATCACTAGCCAGCCGGCCCCGGAGCGCTAGCTAGCCAGCCCGCCCCGGAGCGCGCTCAGTAAACTAGTAAATACAGTAAAGGAAAAACTTATAACGGGCCATGTCTCAACAGACTAAGAAGTTATTTCAATGACATAACATTTTGTTTATCCTGAGGACCGAAAGTAAATGAAAATGTGAACAAATCTTAGCTGTCAGTGAACAATCCTGGTGGAAGCAGGTAAACGTCGTTCTCCAAGCCTGCTAACCTCAATTTTTGCAAATACCTCTCCCTCTGCTCGCCCTGTAAATGCCCTACATCGCTGGATAGTGAAGGTGTTTTCTGCATCTCGCTCCTTTTTCTTTTATGTTTTTCGCCTTCCTCGCATTCAAACTGATTCGAGCCGTGCCGTCCAAAATGGCAGCGTCACATGACTTGGTCATGTGAGTGAAATACCTCAATACGCTCTTGCCAGTATCTGTTGGCGTTGTCGGTGACAACAAGCCACAGCACCAAGACCAGCAACACTAACGACTCCATGTCCTCCATGTTTATTGTTTACTATTCGGGTCGTGAGACTACCGCTTAAAAGCTCACTGATGTCACTGTTTGCGCTGCTTAACGACATCACGTGACGTCCACCCACTTTCGCTAACTCCACCCAATGTGTCCACCCACTTCCAGCCAGCACGGTTCAGCGCGGTTGTAGTCGAAATGCAACTCCAACAGCCCCACTCAGCTCGACTCAGCACGGCACGGCTCAGCCGCGTTTGTAGTGGAAAAGCGGCATTAGAGGTTTAACATCAAACACATCACCAACCAGTTTGTGTATCGCTGCACTCACTTTCAAGGGGTTCAGTAAACCGGGTTTTTGAAATTTCATAACCACCTTAATGTCTCTCCTCTTCTGCTTAATTCTAGGACCATCAGGTGTATCTCTTGTCTTACGTTTTTTCCTTTGGTTTCTCGACTGCACTAGTTGAAAGTCGTCTTGCTGGTCACCCTCACTGATTGTACTCATTTCATCTTCCTCAAACTCAGTGCTGTCTAAGACATTATCAAAATCTTGTCCAGTGTCACACCCCAGTCCTCCTCTAACAAAGTTCGAATCCACCGGGTCCGGTGGTTCTTTCTCTGACTTACTCATCTCATCTCATTATCTCTAGCCGCTTTATCCTTCTACAGGGTCGCAGGCAAGCTGGAGCCTATCCCAGCTGACTACGGGCGAAAGGCGGGGTACCCCCTGGACAAGTCGCCAGGTCATCACAGGGCTGACACATAGACACAGACAACCATTCACACTCACATTCACACCTACGGTCAATTTAGAGTCACCAGTTAACCTAACCTGCATGTCTTTGGACTGTGGGGGAAACCGGAGCACCCAGAGGAAACCCACGCGGACACGGGGAGAACATGCAAACTCCACACAGAAAGGCCCTCGCCGGCCCCGGGGCTCGAACCCAGGACCTTCTTGCTGTGAGGCGACAGCGCTAACCACTACACCACCGTGCCGCCTGACTTACTCATTCCCACTTCAAAATCTAACACCAGGTTCTGCGTTCAGTGTTTCCGCGCCAAATCTGCTCCTCAACAGCCCTGTGATGACCTGGCGACTTGTCCAGGGTGTACCCCGCCTCTCGCCCATAGTCAGCTGGGATAGGCTCCAGCTTGCCTACGACCCTGTAAAACAGGATAAAGCGGCTAGAGATAATGAGATGAGATGAGGAAACACTTTTTCACACCACTGTATATTGTCGTATCAGTTGTGATAACCCCTTGTTATATTTGTTTTCTTTTATTTATTTATCTTACATATTTAATCCACTCATTAGAGGAGGTGGGATTTTGGTTTCTGATAGATTTATTCAAAGTATTGTAGAGAGTTTGTCGTTGTATGTATCCTTGTGTTTAAAAAAAAAAAACATGAAAAAAAGGTAATTGCCAGTCATACACACACAAAATGTGTCGACGTATTCTTCCCGACACACCCGTTATCGGTCACACGGATCTTCTCACACTTTCTTCCGGTTCCCGAGTGTAGATTCACTTGAGGAGATAAAAAAAATTGAAAGATCTGAATCATGCAGTACATGGCTCCTGCAGCACATTTTTCGTGTGCTTTCTGTGCCTGACGCTGGAAGGGTGTAGTCTAAACTTTGCCCAGACCTACCAGTATCGTTTCCTCTTTTCTGAAGAGAACTGGAGGTAGTTAGTTTGGAATTCTACCTTCAGCGATACTTTTCTTTTGAATCACCCAACACACTGACACACCGAAAATAAGTAAGTACGCTTATTATAAATACTCTGATAATTAAATCTGTTCCGTTTTTATGTTCGACACCAAACAAAGGAGCGAGCCCACACAAACACAACTATTTTCGCCTGTCCTAATTATTTTATATAAACCGGATGTAATGTTTTTTATATCCGTTTATGATGTTTGCTATCAAATGAAACTCAGATCTGAAAATCTTGTGAAAATGTTACTTTTCTCTCCAAGTTGTTGGAAACTGACAGCTGGAAATAAAACAAACTCACTTCTTCTACTGATTCATTCTCACTCCTTTTATTACCTTGAGATTTACATTTAATCAGTGGCTTGTTGTAAATAATATTTTGTGTGCAAGTTATTTACAACAAGCCACTGATTAAATGTAAATCTCAACATCATCTTTTGGCAGCCTGCTTGTAACACAGGTGAGACAGGATGTACTCTAGTGAATCCACCCTGCAGTGCTACACCTACCAGACCACAGACTCTGAATTACAGCTACTAATCACAGACAAGATGGTGGTGTTGTTTTAAAGATAAAAGCAACACTCCGACAACTAAAAAAAAAATCTTGAAGTTTCCTGTTCAGTGTAGTCAAGTAATAAAGAAACTGGAAAATAATTTACAGCTGGGAAAATGATCTACTAAATATGTTTTCATTTAATAATCGAAACATACTGTTTCTAAGTTATTATGAATGCTTACTGGTGAAGCTGCAATGATTTCTGAACCAGTGAAGCTCCGAATCCAAATGAGTCGAATAAAGATTCATGACTCAAAGCTTTGTTTAACACAGTGCACGCTAGCGGCCCCTAATGGTAAGAAAAAAATTAATAGCAGAGGCCAATATATATGTTTTGTTACTGTTAAAGGAATAGAAAATGCAAAATAAATACATGCATGGATTGGTAGCTTGTAATATTAAGAGCCCGTAAGAAAAGTTTCAGGCATGTTTGACCATTTATAAGAGAGTTGTGAGCGTTTTTGTATCACTGCTGTAATGCCACCAGGAGGCTGCCATGTTGTCTGTTGGAAGGGCGATGCATGACGTCATTTGGGCGCAAGGCTGAGTGTATAGAGAGCGTGCACGTGACGTCACGAGATCACGTGATATTTGCTTATCTGCCATCTTGGACGGCATGGCCGCGCAGAGAACTTGGACGAAGCCGTTCTAATTATCAAGTGTGTGGGAGTAGATCTTTCGAGAATTGGTTATATCTTGTTCAGCATTTGGTTGTACCAATAGACAGGGCCAAAAGGAGGGCCTGTCATTTTATAGATTCCCCGCAGACGAGGAGAGACACTGTTTTTAGTCACTGCACACTTTATTGGACCATTGGGGTCTTTTCAAAATATTAGTTAGAACTTGCTGTATAATTGTAGTATACTGCACCACCTATCACCAAGTTGTGATAAAAAAAATATAACTGGTTTTCACATGGACGTGTAATATTAATGTTCTTAATAAAATATGTATACAAATGCATAACTTGTTTATAAAGTTCTTCCTATCAGATTGTGTAAAGTACTGAAAAAGAATATGTATGTTATTTTAGGCACATAGAGGTGCAAGAAAATTTTTTTTAATTTGTTTGAATATAGAAGCTGGACATATCTGTGACCCCTATACATTTATATCTGATATTGAATAATAATTCTGCACAGATAAAGATAGCGGTGATTTGTGATTTTTCTTTTTTTTCAGACAAAAACATACATATTTACAACCCTGTCATTATCTGGAACTGAGTTTAGATTTCGAACATTCTTACGATAAAACGTCCTGCATAGTCTCTTCATGATAAACATCTTAATGCCACTTACCCGTGAGGTTATCAAGTAGACATTCTTCTTCGGAACCTTCCAGAGGTATTGAGGTATTTCACCTGACGTCACAGGGTCACGTGACGCCCCGGTGTCCGCCATTTTGGACGGCAAGCTAGCTAATGTCAACAACAGTAGCTAGTATGTTACTGTAGCAATGTTTACGTTCAGTCATTTGGATGACTGTTAAAACCTTTCAGTCTCAAGTTTTTCCTTTACTGGATTTACTAGTTTACTGAGCCAGCCAGCCCCGGAGCAGCGCTAGCCAGCCCCGGAGCAGCGCTAGCTAGCCGGCCAGCCAGCCCCGGAGCAGCGCTAGCTAGCCGGCCAGCCAGCCCCGGAGCAGCGCTAGCTAGCCGGCCAGCGAGCCCCGGAGCAGCGCTAGCTAGCCGGCCGGCCAGCGAGCCCCGGAGCAGCGCTAGCTAGCCGGCCGGCCAGCGAGCCCCGGAGCAGCGCTAGCTAGCCGGCCGGCCAGCGAGCCCCGGAGCAGCGCTAGCTAGCCGGCCGGCCAGCGAGCCCCGGAGCAGCGCTAGCTAGCCGGCCGGCCAGCCAGCCCCGGAGCAGCGCTAGCTAGCCGGCCGGCCAGCCAGCCCCGGAGCAGCGCTAGCTAGCCGGCCGGCCAGCCAGCCCCGGAGCAGCGCTAGCTAGCCGGCCGGCCAGCCAGCCCCGGAGCAGCGCTAGCTAGCCGGCCGGCCAGCCAGCCCCGGAGCAGCGCTAGCTAGCCGGCCGGCCAGCCAGCCCCGGAGCAGCGCTAGCTAGCCGGCCGGCCAGCCAGCCCCGGAGCAGCGCTAGCTAGCCGGCCGGCCAGCCAGCCCCGGAGCAGCGCTAGCTAGCCGGCCGGCCAGCCAGCCCCGGAGCAGCGCTAGCTAGCCGGCCGGCCAGCCAGCCCCGGAGCAGCGCTAGCTAGCCGGCCGGCCAGCCAGCCCCGGAGCAGCGCTAGCTAGCCGGCCGGCCAGCCAGCCCCGGAGCAGCGCTAGCTAGCCGGCCGGCCAGCCAGCCCCGGAGCAGCGCTAGCTAGCCGGCCGGCCAGCCAGCCCCGGAGCAGCGCTAGCTAGCCGGCCGGCCAGCCAGCCCCGGAGCAGCGCTAGCTAGCCGGCCGGCCAGCCAGCCCCGGAGCAGCGCTAGCTAGCCGGCCGGCCAGCCAGCCCCGGAGCAGCGCTAGCTAGCCGGCCGGCCAGCCAGCCCCGGAGCAGCGCTAGCTAGCCGGCCGGCCAGCCAGCCCCGGAGCAGCGCTAGCTAGCCGGCCGGCCAGCCAGCCCCGGAGCAGCGCTAGCTAGCCGGCCGGCCAGCCAGCCCCGGAGCAGCGCTAGCTAGCCGGCCGGCCAGCCAGCCCCGGAGCAGCGCTAGCTAGCCGGCCGGCCAGCCAGCCCCGGAGCAGCGCTAGCTAGCCGGCCGGCCAGCCAGCCCCGGAGCAGCGCTAGCTAGCCGGCCGGCCAGCCAGCCCCGGAGCAGCGCTAGCTAGCCGGCCGGCCAGCCAGCCCCGGAGCAGCGCTCAGTAAACTAGTAAATACAGTAAAGGAAAAACTTATAACGGGCCATGTCTCAACAGACTAAGAAGTTATTTCAATGACATTTAATAACATTTTGTTTATCCTGAGGACCGAAAGTAAATGAAAATGTGAACAAATCTTAGCTGTCAGTGAACAATCCTGGTGGAAGCAGGTAAACATCGTTCTCTAAGCCTGCTAACCTCAATTTTTGCAAATACCTCTCCCTCTGCTCGCCCTGTAAATGCCCTACGTCGCTGGATAGTGAAGGTGTTTTCTGCATCTCGCTCCTTTTTCTTTTATGTTTTTCGTTTGTCGCCTTCCTCGCATTCAAACTGATTCAAGCCGTGCCGTCCAAAATGGCAGCATCACATGACTTGGTCACGTGAGTGAAATACCTCAATAGTTGGGATACCCATCCCGCAACAAAATATTTATAAGCTTCCAGGCTCTTGTAAGCTTTGAGGGCTTTGCCAGTGTAACACGATTCACGATTAACAAGAAAATTGTAAATGTCGTGGTAGGCCAGATCGGGCAAATCGCTGGCACCGCAGCTCCGAATTTCCCTGAACAAGGATTGCGGCAAGTTGTACGGATCTGCAATCCCCAACCTGGAACACTTTTCCACATAACGCTGCCTCACGTCACTTTCAAGATGCTGAACAAACTTCGACAAGTTATCGTCCGATGTAGATGGGGTATTTTCCGAATTTTCTTGGGGATTACTCCCTGGATCCATTACGCTCGCGCAAGGTAAACAATCCTGAAGCCGTCCAATATGGCAGAGTATACACGGACGGGTCACGTGACTGCACATCCTCTATACTTCAGTACTGAAGAGGCAAAGCGAAAGGCCTACTAAAGTGACGTCATGTTTTTGTTTGTTTGTTTGTTTTTATTCACTATACATCTGAAATAGTGTATTAATGAGCTGCAACCCTGACTTATGGACAAACCTGAACTCTTTACCTGTAAAACACTGCTGAAACTGTTATACTGGGCGGCACAGTGGTGTAGTGGTTAGCATGGTCGCCTCACAGCAAGAAGGTTCCAGGTTCGAACCCAGCAGCCAGCGAGGGCCTTTCTGTGTGGAGTTTGCATGTTCTCCCTGTGTCTGCATGGGTTTCCTCCGGGTGCTCCGGTTTCCCCCACAGTCCAAAGACATGCTGTTAGGTTGACGTGGGGCGCCCTTGAGCAAGGTACTTAACCCCTGACTGCTCCCTGGGCACTGTGTGTGGCTGCCCACTGCTCTGGTCACTGCTTCAGATGGGTTAAATGCAGAGGCTGAATTTCACTGTGCTTGAAGTGTGCATGTGACAAATAAAGGTTTCTTCTTTCTTCTTCTATTAGCATGCTTAGCATGCTCTCGACTCCTTCATGAAAAACTTTCTCATCAAGACGTCCCCAGGCTAGCCTACCGTAATTACCGTAGTAGGCAGTCCAACCCCCACGGCAATGCAGAAAGAGGGTAAACAAACACTGCTTTACTATACAGGATTCATGTGAACATTACAGGAGGATGCACTTGTACAGAAAAAGGCAGAAATATTGCCAGAAACACCTGAGCTGCTGGTATGGTATGGATTTATTTGGTAAAATTTGTATATGTAAAAAATACAGTATAAAGAGCACCGAGGATAACACAAAGTATAAAATACACTTATTTCCAATGTGGTCCTCTTGATGACAGCAGGAAACAATAAAATATAAGAGAGAATAATAAATTGACAAAATTGTATAAACAATGATAGTCATAAACCAAAAATAAAATGCAAATTGTAATTATCAGAGTACAACTAGATTACGGAAATGGCACCAAAATGATTAAAAATTAGTTATATACACATCATAAAACTGGGTTTGGAATTTACTCCATAAAAACTGTTTCACCTGTTTCTTAAAATTATCATGTTTGACTAGACTGCAGTGATCGAGGCTGGCTATTCCACAAACAAGTTCCTGTATACCTAAAAGAACTCCAAATGGTTTCCGTAAAGTGTGACGTCACTTGCAATACACAGCCACATTTGACAAAATGGACCATAGCGCCAGTGACATTTCTTCACTGATTTCCTCGAGTATTTCAGACAATGACACGAATAGCGATGATGATGGATCATGAAAAACAAGCATTACCATATCAATTAGTTACACACAAGTGAACAATATTTATAGAGTTGTTTTAGTCATTACCGAGGTTTTTCTGACATTGAATCAAAGCAGGACACCCAACAAACATCAAGCCGCTTAGCTGCATCAGCAATTACGTTGATGCCCAAAGGAACTCGAAATAACATCACGCTTAATAAAAAAGTTAGGGAAGCCTTTAAAAAGTGTTTTCTTACCCTTTGAACTTCTCTTTTGCGGACTACTGACCGTGTTGTTTCGTTTGTCTTGTCTGCTTTTGGCCAAAAATTGTGGGAACCGCATCTGGATTCAGTGCTGGCTTGGACAGTATTCCTAATGCCGGTGCATCCGAGTTGTTTGAGTGAAACAATTTTCTTAAAAATGTTACTGTTACCCCCTATGCGCCAAGGTACAGCCATCTACCGGGGTTTATCTAATCGTGGATGGTACAATAATTACAAACGCTAACCTAAATCAGCACGTTCCAGTTGTAGCTATAGTCATATAGTAACTATAATCATTCTTGTAATAATAAAAGCAAGTGGCACGGTTTTTAATTGTAGGTATTGTATTTAAAATTGTATGGATGTGGCATAAGCCAAAATAAAATCATGCATACAGGGCATTCTCACTCAGAAGGGATTAATGATCCAGAAGTGGAGTCTGGTCCATTAATGCAAGAACCTATTGCCATGTTTGTGTACAGCAGACAAGCAAGTTATTCAAACCGAGAAGTACATTCAAAAGAAGTGGATATAAAAACTACTCAATGGGATGGATGCTTACACATTTAATAAAGAAGGGATTTTTCCTACAAGTTGGAAAATTATCCATCCATTGAGTTCCCCAATATCTCAAACTACCTGGTGCTGCAGACATCGTTCTACATGGACAAACAGGTGGAAACCTGGAAGAGCATGGACGCGTACAACTTTTTATATGTCGCTGGCTTAAACAGGGATGAGAGTTTAACGCTTTTCGGCGGATTTCCGCTTTTTTGAGTAAAAAACGACCTTTTTATATTATGCCAAATCCATTGAGAATTTTTTTTAATTAATTGAGGGGGGTTGGGGTATGTTCCTTCATGCTGTTCAAACTTAATTAACTCCAACGATGTTTACACATTATTTGTAAGTCGCCATCTTTAGTCTCGTTTAATTTCGTTTAATGTGATGTAAAATTCGTGTTATCTACATTGTTATTGGTCAAAACATCGATGTCGGGACCATAATGGCCGATCAAAACAGTTTTTACAAAGACACCCACATCCGCTTTCTTTTATCAAAACTTACACATGTTCGTGAGCTGCATATCAAAAATACGGTCCTCTAATCGGCGTGTTTTCTCAAGATGCCGAATACTATTGACAAGTGAGATGAAGCGAAGGTACGTGAAATTGATGCTGGTATAAAAGACAAGTTTAGCAAAGTAAAAAGACAGCAAGAGAGGAGTGTGAGAGCAGAAGAGAGCCAGGTTAGAGCATGTAAAAACACAGGAGGAGCTGGCTAATGAAAGAACAAGGCAAAAAGAGAGGACTGGTGAGCTTTTGGCTTTGGCCAAGAAGCTGAAGAAGTAGTCTAAATGATAAATTTGTTTCAAAAATAACTGGGAACTGTAAATAACTGTAAAAAATGTAAATAGACATTTTCCTTTTGAAGATGTGGACAATAAGATAGACAGTCCCCATAAAATATGCATTTGTTTGATTCAATACATTGAATATATGATAATTTGAATTATAGCTGACAGTGTTGATAATTGTATAACTTTTTAAAGTTTAAATAGACATTGTGAAAAAAATCATATACAAGTAATGTGGACATTAGGAAAAGGTCAGTCTCCATAAGATATGAATGTTTTTTTTTTAATTCAATATATGAAAATTTTAATTATTAATGGAACTGTAAATAACTGAATTTTAATGGACATTTTTTTAGAAAAACAAGTGATGTTGACAGAGTAATAACCAGTCCCCTTAAAATGTAGACATTATTTTGAATTAATACAATACACATTGATTTTGATTAGTGCTGTCAATCGATTAAAATATTTAATCGCGATTAATGTCGCGACTGTCATAGTTAACTCGCGATTAATCGCAATTTAATCGCACATTTTTGTCACATGAAAAACCCTTGTAATTCTCTTATCAGCATAAAGTGAATGGGTTTGCTCACCGTTCGAACTACGGGGGTACTCGTGGGATCCGAGATCCCCTGAAACAGACATGAGATCCCTTGAAAACATGATTTGGGAAATGTTGGGGGGTCTCTAAAATATTGGCAAAATGATGTTTATTGACATAGCAATCGTGTGTAACGGGAAGCATTTGCATATCCGAAGTGAGCGCGCAATGGAGAGCCGCGCTCTGAGACAAGCGCAAGCACCCCCCCCCCCCAAGGGAAAAAAAGGGACCCCCCGAAAATATCGGCATAGTTCGAACACTGGTTGTACCAATGTTTTTTTTTTTTTTTGCAGAGCATAACACGTCTTGTCACAGCCACTGCAAAGTCGGGCTGGAGCTGCCGATGGGAAAACGAAACCTAAGCCGAACACCGTGGCTCTTCGGGGGAGGGCAGAGGACTCTGGCTGTGCGGGGCGTGGCATTACAGTCTAGCTGCTATCGTTTTTCTAAGCAAAGTCTATGTTCCAAGTTCCTGGCAGTTTCAAAAGCTTATGAAAAACCTACATCATGTCACAGAGCGTTAATCTCGCGATAAAAAAAAATTATTGCCGTTAAAATTGAGTCAAGTTAACGCGTTAATAATGCGACATTTTTGACAGCACTAATTTTGATACATATTGTTCTATATAATAGTGTTTTTTATTTCAATAAGTATGAAAATAGGCATCAGGTGTTTTAATTAACTACAGCTCAGATTGCAGGAAATAGGGTGTGTAAAGTCTCATTTTGAAAAAAATTTCCCAGGGGGTGTCCCCCCGGACCCCCCTTATTACTTCAGGCGCCTTTGGCGCCCTCAGGACATTTTACAGATTTTCTGCTTTTTTCATCAGGACCCATTCTCATCTCTGCTTAAAGATCTGGGGATCAAGATACAAGATAGACGGGGTAGACGGAGTGAAGTGAAAGTGTTTATTAACAGGTGTGATATTTACAGAAACAAAACACAAATGAAAGCAAAGCAGAATCATAAAGCAGAGTATTTAAACGGTGTTAAACATGGCCAGAAACAAACGTGACCGTGATGATGATTACTTCAAAATCTCTGTGTAAACAGCGTCCGTATTTGTATGTGCTGATTGCGCTCAAATCGGTATCAGGTGTTTCCCATAATGAATGGGTCCCAAGTGCGCACACGTTCCGTGAGCGAGCGCGGTTGCTCGAGCTGCACCAGACTCAAGCACGCAAAGGCGTGACGGTCAAGTGTTCACCTACTGTGTGACCATAACTTTTAGCTCGCATGTATATCATGATGCATTGCCACCAAAATGCCTCATTCTCATCAAGAACCTATCGCGAGCTGTAGTCTGACCGTAGCTTAATGAGGCGGATGTGACATCGGATGCGACCCAGCAATTGTACCTTAGGACAAGTAAAAATTAGCTTCAACTTGAAGAAAAATTTTCAGCCCACTGGTTGAGAAACACTGGTCTAGAGCGCTGTCCAGGAAAGGAACGAACCCATGTTCCAAAATGAACATGGGTTCGAATCTTGGTGTCAATTTATTTCTGAGTGGGCTATTTTTTTTTATTTCTGTACTGTAGCATGTGCATTTATACATTTGTTCAGGCACTTCCTGGTTCCTGAGTTGTTTGCGACGAGTCCTTTTTTTTTTTTTTTTTTTTCCCGCGAGTGTTGGCATTAATTGCTAATCTTTTTTTTTTTTTTTTAATTTTCTACAAATAATTTTCCAGTATCATCTTCATTTTTATTGTACTGTTCCTTTTTGTACTTTCCACTTTCGCTTTCCTTTTTCCGCTTTTTTTTTCTTTTTTTCGGAAGAACGCCGAGACTGGAAGCTTTCTCTTTCTTTTTTTTTTCTCCTCCTGCATAAAGACCACAAGCGGAGTCCATCCACATCGGATCTGCTTTAATATCAACAGATCTTCGATTAAGGTCTGTGAATCCTTTCATCATGGCACACCTTCGGCCTGTTCAGTGTGCCGAGTGCAGGATGTTTAGTCATTCTTCCTCCGTCGCTAGCGATAGCTTTATTTGTGATAAGTGCAGATTAGTTAGCTCTCTGACGGAGATGATTACAGTGATAGAAGCGCGTATCCAGGCTTTAGAGAAGGTCAGTGAGCATGAAAACAGTGTAATTTCTGTAGGGGAATGTCTGGATGCCCTAGGTGGAGTTAGTAATCCCCCAGCTCCGGCATTAGAGCCCTTACAGCGGGGCGAATGGGTGACTGCTCGGAGGCATAAGCGTAGAGCCAGAGCTACCGCTGAGGCTCGCCCACGGGAGCACCACTCCTTTCCGCGTCACGTGTCGAACAGGTTTGTTCTCCTTAGTGATGCACCCACTGAGAAACCTGAAAGAGTTCTGGTTATAGGGGACTCTATCATACGGCATGTGAAATTAGCTCAGCCTTTAGGGGCACCAGCAGCTTTAGTCAGGTGTATACCGGGAGCCAGGGCGCCAGACAGAGCAGGTAATCTTAGGGTCCTAGGCAAGCACAGGTTCTCAAAGATAGTTATCCATGCAGGAGCTAATGATATACGCTTTTGTCAGTCTGAGGTTACTAAGAGTAACTTTGTAGAGGTGTTTAAATTAGCGAAGGCAATGTCCGATGCTGTAGTACGCTCTGGCCCCATCCCAATGCGGCATGGCGATGTAGCTTACAGCAGGTTATGATCACTGAACTGCTGGCTGTCCAGGTGGTGCTCTGAAAACAGTGTGGGCTTTATAGATAATTGGGCTAATTTTGAGGGCACTGCTGGCCTGTTAGGGCAGGACGGTATCCATCCCACTCGGGAAGGTGCTGCTCTCATTTCCTGCAGCATAGGTCATAGTCTCAGAACAGGCCTAGTTAATTTCTGATAATCCAGAGCCAAGGCCAGGGAGCAGACGAACAGGCTAAACCGACTGTCTGCTAGCTGCACAGAGTCGTCACTCGGTCCACTACATCAAGACCGTGTCTGTTCCCCGAGCTCAACAAAAAGGTAGAAATATTCAGAGAGTTTGTTCCAGTAACCTAATCAATATAAAATTAGATCATACTGACTGTACAGCTGCTGCCAACACCTTTAATCTAAAGGTAGGGCTATTAAATATTAGATCTCTTGCATCTAAAGCGCTAATGGTTAATGAACTCATTACTGATCAGGAGTTTAATGTACTTTGTTTAACTGAAACATGGATTAAGCCAAATGAATATATAGCATTAAATGAAGCGAGTTCTCCTGGATACAGTTATATACACCAGCCTCGTCTAACTGGCAGAGGAGGAGGCGTCGCGGTTATTTATAATGATTATCTAGGTGTAACACAAAAACCTGGTTATAAATTTAATACATTTGAAGTTCTTCATACTCATAATGTATGTAGCCTTGAAAAATAGGTCTACCCAGTTAATTCCATTACTTATTATTTACCGGCCCCCGGGGCCATATTCTAAGTTTCTTTCTGAATTTGCAGATTTTATCTCAGATCTGGTTATTTCCTTAGACAAAGCTTTAGTTGTCGGAGATTTTAATATTCACTTCGATAACCCAGAAGACCCTTTAAAAACAGCGTTTGTGTCCATTTTAGATTCAGTAGGGATTAATCAGAATGTCATTGGACCGACCCATAATGGTGGTCACACCCTCGATCTTATACTAACATTCGGTTTAAACAGACAATATAGTCATACTTCAACAGTCTGAAGTTATCTCAGATCATTATCTCATCTCATTCAAACTATGTCTGAGTAATAATATATGCACCTCACCACGCTACTGTATTAAACGTACATTCGCGTCAACTACTGCACAGAGCTTTATAAATGATCTCCCAGAGCTGTCAACTTTGATTGGGTCACTGTCAGCCCCTGCAGAACTTGATCAGGCAACTGAATGCTTAGAGTCAACATTCTGCCATACCTTAGATAATGTAGCTCCTCTTAAAAGGAAAATAGTCAGAGACAAAAAATTAGCACCCTGGTATAATGATGACACTCGCACATTAAAACAGACCACTCGAAAATTGGAACGTAAATGGCGTCAAACAAAATTGGTACTGTTCAAATTAGCGTGGAAGGAGAGCTTCCTGAAGTATAGAAAAGCTCTTAGTGCTGCGAGATCAACATATCTCTCCTCCCTAATAGAAGATAACAAAAATAATCCTAGATTCCTATTTAATACTGTAGCAAAATTAACCAGGAATAAGTCCACTATAGACACATGCATACCTGTAGTAGCAACGATTTCATGAATTTTTTTTTAATGGCAAAATTGAGAATATCCGACAAAAAATTCAAACTACTAATTTAAGGTCAGACAATGTAAGTGACCCTGTAGTTAACAATATAACTGTATCAGATCATCAATTTGAATGTTTTACTCCCCTAAAAGAAACTGAATTACTTTCATTAATCTCATTAATCTCGGCATCAAAAACCTCAACTTGCGTACTAGATCCCTTACCTACATGTCTATTCAAACAGATCAGGGGCGATTTCTCAGAGACAACAAGGGAAGCTGAGCTTCCCCTAAAATTCTCTCCCCAAACTGCGGCGTCTACGACGTTGAATTCTCATTAAAACAATAACTTGCATAACATAATATATGCCCAAGATTGTATTTATGTTCATAACTATCCTGTAACTTATTTGAGTGATGTCTGACGAACTTGCAGTTTGCTACGAGAATCACGTTTGCTGTCAGGCTGTAACCTTTCTTATTTCAATGGGCTCTATGGACTGGCAGCAGTGTTGCCAGATTGGGCGGTTTTAAGTGCATTTTGGTGGGTTTTGAACATATTTTGGGATGGAAAACGTCAGCAGTATCTGGCAACACTGACTGGCAGCCGGGTATCCGTTGCAGTCTACGAGACGGCTCTGAACAGCCAATTTCGGCTAGTTGTTATTGGTTAAAATCAACAAAATCATCACTTCCAGGGAAGCCGGGCTTCTCTGGGACTAAATGAGACAGTGGGAGGGACAAGAAGCCGGGCTGATAAAGGATTATTGGAGGTGGTGTTTGAAAGACATGAGGAGGGCGGTACTTCGGCGAGGAACACGGAAGTATGATCAGTCAGTCCCTAGCGGATGTCGAGAAAGTGTAATCGTGTGCCAAAGTGCTGTCCGAATTTCTTTTCACATAAACGTTTCTTCTCATTGATGTCTCTGTACATTACTCTGTAAATAAATGTAAATATTACTCATTGTGCTCCGTTAACTTTCATCCATTCTATCAGTTTGATCATTCGTGAATTCACTCGTTTATTTCATTTGTAGTTCAATCTGGTTGTAGGCTAGCTTGAGCCTTATTGGGATCTGCAGTGCTAGCTGCTAACAGAAATTGGTGAAGTCTCTGGAAAGCACAACCAGCTGGTATGACAGGGTCACAGACCATTTTCTGGAAAAGGAGCGGAGGGCAGAATTTGTGGATAAATAGTGTTCATGTTCATGAATCTGAAGTGTGTATATTGTTCAGTAATGTTAAGAGAATGGTGGGCTCTGTGTTATAGGTTATACCTGGGTATAATATTCAAGGTTCTGTGTGTTGCATAGCCTACCTGGTTATGAATTTCCAGACTGTGTTGCAGAAGATGTTCAAGGATGTGTTGCACAGCTGGGTGTTGTGTTAAAGACTCTGTGTTGCATATCAGGGTATGATGTTCAAGGCTCTTCGTTGAATAGCCAGTGATTTTTGGATGTTTGATATTTTTGATTAAGGATATGAGGCACTAGCCTGGCAAGCCAGACTATAACATGAAATGTACAAGCAAAAATACTTTCTGCCACTAGGTAGGGTTGTCTAGTTCATTATGCTAATGGGGCACACCTTTCTATGCTTTGATATCCGGCCTACAGGTTTTACGATGAATGCGTAAAATGGGCTTCCCCTGTTTTAAAAACCAGCAGCCGCCACTGAAACAGATAATACCTGAAGTAATTGAACTGCTTCTAAAAATAATAAATTCTTCTCTTACGATTGGCTATGTACCCAAATCCTTTAAACTAACAGTTATCAAACCCCTGATTAAAAAACCTGACCTTGATCCCTGTCAGCTGTCCAATTATCAGCCAATATCAAACCTCCCCTTTATCTCCAAGATCCTTGAAAAAGCTGTGGCACAGCAGTTGTGCTCATATTTACATAGGAATAACATCCATGAAATGTATCAGTCAGGATTTAGACCTAATCATAGCACAGAGACAGCTTTGGTTAAAGTAGTAAACGACCTACTGTTGGCGTCTGATCAGGGCTGTGTCTCACTACTTGTGTTGCTTGACCTTAGTGCAGCATTTGATACCATTGATCATTCCATTCTCCTGGATAGACTAGAAAATGTTGTGGGAGTTAAGGGAAAAGCCCTCTCCTGGCTCAGCTCTTATTTAACTAATCGCTATCAGTATGTTGATATAAATGGTGATATTTCTAGACGTACTGAGGTAAAGTTTGGTGTTCCACAAGGTTCTGTCTTGGGTTCACTGCTTTTTTTTCTTTATATATGTTACCTCTGGGTGATATTATTCGTAAACATTGTATTAGTTTCCACTGTTATGCTGATGACACACAGTTGTATGTTTCTGCAAAACCTGATGAAAGACACCAGCTTAATAGAATTGAGGAATGTGTAAAGGACATTAGACACTGGATGCTTATGAACTTCCTTCTGCTTATCTCTGACAAGACTGAAGTGCTTGTACAGTACTAGGACCACATGCAGCTAGAAGTAAGTTTTCTGATTACACAGTAACTCTGGATGGCCTTTGTTTCTTCACGTGCAGCAGTAAAAGACCTCGGAGTGATTATTGACCCCAGTCTTTCATTCGAAACTCACATTTGGCCCTTTTCCACTACCCTTTTTCAGCTCACTTCAGCTCGCTTCAGCTCACTTCAGCCCGACACGGCTCGCGTTTCGACTACCAAAAATCAGCACGACTCAGCTCGTTTCAGCCCTGCTTAGCCCCTAAAACTCGCACCGTTTTGGAGTGGGGCTGAAGCGAGCCAAGCCGTGCCGAGTGAGGCTGGAGGCGTGAGCAGACATTCCCCTGTGCACTGATTGGTGAGGAGGCGTGTCCTCACATGCCCACACACGCCCCGCGAGCGCGCTGGGATCTGTAAACACCGTAAACCCGGAAGAAGAAGAATTACGAATTACGAGAATTTCTGAAGCCTTATGCGCCTCGCCTCATCTATACGCGCTTGCCAGTATCTGTTGGCGTTGTCGGTGACAACAAGCCACAGCACCAAGACCAGCAACACTAACGACTCCATGTCCTCCATGTTTATTGTTTACTATCCGGGTCGTGAGACTACCGCTTAAAAGCTCACTGAATCAGTGACATACAGAGCATCGTGGACGAGTTCGCGGAGCGCAAGGCTCGTCGTATGCCCTTCAAATAATGCGCGCAGTAGGCTATTGATGTTTTATTATGAGCCATGTACAGTATGTCGCCTAATGTTTTTTTGTTTGAGTTACATGTTCGTTTGAAGGACTTAATGTACAAAATAACATAGTTGCACCCCGTAGTGTTGAAATTGGTAAACACAGTGCATTCAGTGAGGTTTGCACCGCCCTCCTTTTATTTCTGACTCTTCCTGTCACCGTTGCAACCTCTGAGCGCTCATTCGTATGCCCTTCAAATAATGTGCGCAGTATAGGCTATTGATGTTTTATTATGAGCCATGTACAGTATCCTAATGTTTTTTGTTTCTGAGTTACATGTTCGTTTGAAGGACTTGATGTACTAAATAACATAGTTGCACCCGGTAGTGTTGAAATTGGTAAACACCGCAGTTGCGGACATTTTGTAGCCTAAAATGATGTTATGATAAGCTTTAATAAAATGCCCGGTCATTTGCCCCGCCCCTGGCCCGGCTCTGACTTGTTCCGCCACTGTCACTGATGTCACTGTTTGCGCTGCTTAACGACATCACGTGACGTCCACCCACTTTCGCTAACTCCACCCAATGTGTCCACCCACTTCCAGCCAGCACGGTTCAGCGCGGTTGTAGTCGAAATGCAACTTCAATAGCCCCGCTCAGCTCGACTCAGCTCGACTCGGCACGGCACGACTCAGCCGCGTTTGTAGTGGAAAAGCGGCAATTGATAACATTACCCGGATAGCTTTCTTTTATCTCAGAAATATTGCTAAGATAAGAAATTTAATGTCATTGCATGATGCAGAAAAACTAGTTCATGCTTTTGTTACCTCCAGGTTGGATTATTGTAATGCCTTACAGTCTGGATGTTCCAATAAGTGCATAAACAAGCTCCAGTTAGTTCAAAATGCAGCAGCAAGAGTCCTTATTAGAACTAGAAAATATGACCACATCACCCCTGTCTTATCCACACTGCATTGGCTCCCTATCAAATTTCGCATTGATTATAAAATACTACTATTGACCTTTAAAGCACTGAATGGTCTCGCACCACAGTACCTGAGTGAACTTCTGGTCCTCTATGACCCGCCACGCCTACTTGGATCAAAAGGTGCAGGCTATCTGCTGGTACCTCGTATAGTGAAGGCTACATCAGGGGGCAGAGCCTTTTCTTACAAAGCCCCTCAGTTATGGAACAGCCTTCCAAGTAATGTTCGGGACTCAGATACAGTCTGTGTTTAAGTCTAGGCTGAAAACATCTGTTTAGTCAAGCCTTTTGTTAATGGTGTTTGAGGTAAAGGTGTAGATCAGGAGGGTCCTCGGACATAGTGTTTTGGTAAACTGGGATGTATGGATGCTGTCAGTCCCCACTCGCTTGCTCACTTGAGTTTGTTGACGGTGTAGTGGCTGGCTGCTTTATGTCCCGGGCTCCTTCATGCCTGTGTTACCTTCTGGCTCTCCCCTTTTAGTTATGCTGTCATAGTTAGTTGCCGGAGTCCCTGCTTGTACTCAGTGCAATATGTATACTGTTCCTACTTATTCAGGTGACATTGGGCATACCTAACAACCTGTGTCGTCCCCCCCCCCCCCCCCCCCCAAATATGTCCCTCTGAGTTGCATGTTGGTCCTGGGATCGAGATGCTGACCTCTTCTGCTCCTCAGACCTGCCTGATCCATCCTGATGCCCTGTGTCTGGTCGGAGTCTCATCACATTGCTCCTGTGGAGGATGGCCCCATGAGGACAGTTGAAAGTCGCACTTGGAAGACGCTCTGGACACTTACAGTAATGCTTTTATGGCTGAGGACTACAGTTGACTTGCTAACATTAGGACTGCAGTTGTCATGAACAGTTTTGCACTCAAGTTTCCATCAATGAAGAGTTTATAATGTCAATGAAACTGACTTCTTGTTAAAGCTGTTAATATTATAGTCATGCTGTCTGCTGTTGCCCAAATGAGGATGGGTCCCCTTTTGAGTCTGGTTCCTCTCGAGGTTTCTTCCTCGTGTCGTCTGAGGGAGTTTTTCCTTGCCACCGTCGCCACAGGCTTGCTCATTGGGGATAGATTAGGGATAAAATTAGCTCATGTTTTAAGTCATTCAAATTGTGTAAAGCTGCTTTGCGACATTGTTTATTGTTAAAAGCGCTATACAAATAAACTTGACTTGACTAGCTTCTATCTCCCAATCATATAAAGGCTGAGCTCAGACCTGCACAAGTCTCTACTATTAGTTATGATCAAATGGAAGTCGGCCTATAATGTGATGCTTGTTAACCACATTAAACTTGTATGAATGATCAGTGGCGAGCTCTGTCTCTATTCTGAGAGTAATTCTGCCACACAGACCCCGGTCAAAGTCAAACTTTATGGGTAAGGCATTATTTACACCATGGCATAACGATAAACAGTCTCATTATGCTTGATCATAAGTTTATAATACTTTCTGGTGGTTTTTGTCCTTCATAGCTTCAGCTGAATGGAGATATTTGAAAAGACAGTGCTTTAATGCAGTGTCAAATTCAGCATATACAAAATACACACGAAACACCAGGTCCTTAGAGGTGAAAAATTTTCCATACATGGTGATAAACAAAATGATGAGCAATTCCCGGACTAATAAACCAAATAATTAAAATTTAAATCACTTGCAGTTTGTACCAATACATGTTCTTTTTTTACCACCTAAGCCAGTCTCTCACTGGGCTGCGACAGCTTGCAACAAATTGCGAACGTCATTTGCGAGAGAGTTTCAAAAGTGTCTTGAAACATTCACAGGGCTTCTCAGTTTCCTCGCATGAGTCGCAAAGTGTCGCTCCTTTGTCGCTGAAATTTTGAACATGTTCAAAAAATTAGTGCGACAAAATTTCTCTCAAAATAGCCGCAAATGCGTCGCTGGTGTCGCAAAGCCGTCACAAACCCTTCTCAAGTCAGTTTCCGTGAGACGGGAAGTGTGAGTGTATCTCACTGGGCTGCGACAGCCTGCGACTAGTTGGAGACACAACAATTGCTATAAAATATGCGAATATCAATTCAGTGTGATTCCAAGTGAAAATTTGCATATTTTATTGCAATTGCTGTGTCTCCAACTTGTCGCAGGCTGTCGCAGCCCAGTGAGATACTACCCTTAGATTTTCAGTTTGTCTCCTCAGGACAATTTGTAAAGGTTTTAGGAAGAACACTACAACAAATAGTTTTCCTTTTAGAAAGGTTTTCAATTGGAAATCATTTCAGAAGCTAGGAAATTGGATTAAAGACAAAGAGAATTGTAATGTGTCCAGTAATTGCACTCTGTAAGTGTATGTCTCAATCTATAAATTTTGTGGTATGATGTCAGCTTGTGAACTAATCATGGTCTATTTCTGTGTCTCTTTTACAGTAGCACACAGATTTTTCTTGAAAGTAAAATGTATGGATGTGAAGTGACAAAGCTGAAGTGATAACCCTGGCCATTGCAATTTATCTCAACAGGACATTTGACAATCAATGGCATTCCAAATACCTGTACCATTTTCCATTACTGTTCCGGTTCCTGTTGAATTGGAGCCAAGGAAAACAAATCCATTAATACAATGCATTGTTGACAAAAAAACAAACAAACTGAAGAAACTAGTTACAGAAGTCAATATTAATCGACTGTATTCTTCTGAAACCTGGAATGATGACGTTACCCTGCTGACAGCAGCAGCTGTATGTGGGAATGAAGAGATTTGTAACTTTCTACTTGGAGAAAATGCAGATCCCAACATACTGTCCACAAACGGCCTAACCTCTCTACACTACGCTGCAAATACAGCAGGAGTTCCACTGAATGTTGTGAGAAGATTAATAGCTGCAAAAGCTAATCCAAATGGTCATCAACAGCAAATAATAACACCATTACAGTTTGCTGCCAGTAACAACAGAGTGGACATATTCAAAACACTTATAGAAGCTGGTGCTGACCCCGAAAGAAATTATGGGAGAAATGCAGGTTTTGATGAAAAAGTAGAGACTCTAATGAATAAATTACCTGCAGGAAATGAAGCGGTAGAGAAATGCAGAATGTTTTTCAATTTTACTACTATGGTTCCCAAAAAAACTCAGTCAGAGGTTTTTAACTTCTGTAGGGAACATTTTCTTGAGGAACATCCTTTTACCCTTCTTGCACTTTTTGAAAGATATTTTAATGTTATGGGCAGATCAGCAGAACAATATCAACAAAGTAGCATAAAGTGGTTGGAAAACTCCAAGAAAACGGACACCTACATCCAGGGATTTATCAAACGCTTTCCCAGAATTCCTCATGAATATAGGATGATGGCACTGAACAGCCTACATGCTGTAATTTGCATGATGAGAGAAATATCCCCTCAGATATTTAATGAGCTTGTACCCATTCTGATCCAAGGTTTACTGCCCACTAATACAGTGCAGGGAAATGTGTTAAATCCCCCAATACTAAGTATTCTTTGTGTGACTATGGACAAGTTCTCTAAGCGAAAACCTACAGCTGATGGTATTAACCCTGTTGTTCTTGAAGAGTTTTGCAATGCACTTATGCCTCTCACTGAGCCTAACTGCTCAACTGATGTCAGCATTCTTGCTTACTGTTTGTTTGCTGCCCTGTATGAATTTGTCCCAGAGCACATTCATTCGCGTGGATTAACCTCAGTGCCTGAAAGGGTTCTTTTTACTGTAGGCATCGGAGCAGATGATGTAATGAAAGATAAACTACAAAAACTGGACACAAATCTCAGATTACCCCAAAGTTCAAGCTTGGGTGATGTAGCAGATAGCATGTTATCAAAGAAGAAAAAGAAGAAGAAAAAAAAGAAGAAAGGAATTCAGCAAGAGACAAGCTCAAAAGAAGATGCTGTACAAAAATCAAAACTTCTTTCAGATGCTGAAAAGACTTCAGTTGAGGAGTCAAACTCCACTGTGCATCCATTTGCAGCACATACTGAGGATTCATCAGTGTCAAGAAAATGGCATTCAATCAGCCAACGCTGGAAGCCCAAGCTAGAGAAACTTGTTAGCATGGAAGCAAGTAAGGTTTATCGCTTGGGGAATCTCACAATTGGTGATTGCACTGAATTTGAGATAGCTAAAGGAAGTGATGGAACACAGGTTTTTCTTGGACTGAGAGATGACGGCACTGAGGTAGCTGTCAAACGAATGTTAAAGTCCAATTATCAAGACCTCAAAAATGAAGCGGAATTTCTACGGCTTCCTGAGCTTGACAGTCCTTGTATTGTGCGATATGTGGACTTTGCAGAAGATGACAAATTTGGGTATCTTGTCCTTCAACTTTGTGAATACACACTGGAGGAGTACATCCTAAACCATTTGCCAGAAGACCGTTCTCTGCAACTACAGGTCCTGAAGAAAATTGTAAAAGAAGTACTCCGTAGCCTACAAGTTCTTCATAGCCAAGATACCAGCGTGCTTCATCGAGACATGAAACCTCAAAATGTTCTGATTGGTAAGAATCATTATTTAATTATCAGTCCTGTCTATTTTATAACTGGTGCATACTTCAGTGGCCCTTTAACCCATTTTTTAATTATTATTATTTAACAGATATAACTGGAAAGGCGAGATTGGCTGATTTTGGCATAAGTCGAAGACTGAAGTTGGGGGAGACGACTTGCCGCACTAATACTGCTGGGACAAAGTGCTGGAAAGCCAGGGAAACATTTGATGAGGACAGTGACCATGGCTACAAGAGGAGTTCTGACATTCAGGTTTTGGATATCAAGCAGAATCCATAATAAATATTAAAATTAAAACCCAAGAATCATTTTTGCTTTTATAACTCTTTTAGGTTGCGGGAATGTTGGTGTATTACATCCTCTCCATTGGACATCATCCGTTTGGCAAAGGTGTCCGGTGTGAGGTGAATATTCTTGATGGGAAGTACTCTTTGGAACACCTGGAGGATGAAATAGCAAAGGACTTGGTGGAGTGGATGATCAGTCATGATCCAAAGGACAGACCTAAAGTAGAGGAGACTCTTTGCCACCCATTCTTTTGGACAGATGGACGGTAAGCCATATCTAACAGATCACAACATAAATCATTTAGCTTACCAGGAAAGTAGATACCGTAGATGAAAGAATTCATTTATTGCATTCCTTGAGCATAATTTGCAAAAGTTATGCAGATCACCAGCAAAACCATGAATCTCGGCAGCCCAAAAGATTGCATTCAAGTTCCAGGCATGCTATTTGGTCGCGGATCCGCGAAAATTTGTGGATTTGTGTACATTTTGAAAATTTTGAGAAATGCCAAAATACTCAAAAATCGGGAGAGGTGTTGACTTGTGGTAAATGTGCAAACATAATATTTGCTATTTTGCATCCGATTCCATGTCCCATTCCGTGGTTTACAGACTGACCTTGACTCCGATTATTCGTGTGTAATGAGGTTCGTGATTGGAAGAAAATGTGTCAAGCGTTAGTAATGTAGCCAATCGGCGATGTGAATATATTGTAGCTCGTTCTTGCTTGTTTTCAATGTGGTAACCGCATTTCGAAGTTAGAAAGCGAATATTTTGAACAATGGCAAAAATTATTGATTGAAAAGAAAAGCGAGCAAGGGAAGTTGATAGTGGGTGCAGAGTGAAATGGAATTGGGAATGGTGTTCAAAACCGTTAAAAGTCGTTTATAAAGATAAAGAAACGGACACCACTGTGGGCGAATATTACCGGAAAGTTAACATTGCTGGTAAATGCAGGTGCATCTTGTGTGATGCAGAGACTAACTATGCTGATCATTAGGGGTGGGTATTGGCAAAGAAGTCACGATTCAATTCGAATCACGATTCACATGCTACGATGCGATACTATCACGATGCATCACGATTCTTGAATTATTGCGATGCATTGCGATATATTCAACATACTTCAGTGAAAATGTAAAAAAAAAAAAGAGCATAATTACCAGTGGCTGTGTACGATCTGGATAGTGTCTCCAATTGATGCATAACTCAGAGCAACTCAGTTCATAACTGAATTTATTGAAACGACTTTGGAGGTAGTTGCCATTAAAATGAATATTACTGTTTCCATACTTAACAAGTGGACACACTAATGACAAAAATTGCATAGGATTTATAAAACTAAAAATAATAAAAGAAAACTAATAGCAGCAGTTTTCAATTTCTTTGCAGCACCTGCAGTATGGGAGGACAAGGCAATAATAAATATCAAAATATATATACTATATTACTCAGTGCATTAAATTATCATCATCATTATATTATTTGTTACATTACTTTACATTATATTTAAATGCCTTATGCATTTATAGTTTGTGGAGCATCCTCAAATTAGGAAACAATACACTCATTTAGCATATTTCTTTTAGCATGTTGTAGTACCGCAGCAGTTATGTCAGACTCGGTGAGTGTGCAGATGTCCTTCTCAGATTTGCGTATTTCTGCAGACAGGAGTGCAGCGTGGATGGCAGGCTGTTGCTCTAAAAAGCGCTCAAGCATGTCGTGCGCGCTGTTCCAGCGAGATTTGTAAACAGAGTCGCAGTCGCATATGATGTCTATGCAGAATGTCTAGGTCGCAGTAGCCCGCCGCTGGAAATGCCACTGGCATGAAGGCAGCGGGCGTCAAAAACTCCACGGCGACATCTACAGGACTGGAAGTTGTATTCTACTTGTTTTTAGCTGATGTTCGCCAACCATTCATACAATTTTATTTATTCATTTTTTAAAATTAATAATCGATATTTGGCGTCAAGAATCGATGCAGTATATCGTGAAAGTTAGTATCGCGATGCATTGTCATGACGATTATTTTGCACACCCCTACTGATCATGGTTACTTTGCCATGGTCGACCATATCAAAACAAAAGGACACGCACGGAAACTGTATGAAAAGCAGTCAAATCATCAACTGCCGAGTAATTTTTTTCACTTGTCACCGGGAAGATGCACAAAAACAAGATTTGACATATGGCATTAGCCCTGTTTACTTACAGGCCTCGGAAAAGCCTGCAGCTACAAAGTCTAAGCGTCTGACACCATTTGTGGACAGGAAAGCACATATTGAGGTAAGAAACCACTTTTTGCTGAAGTTTTTGGCACTTTCCTCTTAACTGTCAAACAATGCAAAGAATATAATATATCCTAATTATATAGAGAAGTTTCAAATTTAGAATGAAATACAACTGATTTGACATTTAGATCTAGTTTTGATTTACTTACAATTGCAAAATCATGAAAATACCTCACTAAAGTAATTTTATACAGATAAAACTTATTAAATATTTAGATCTACTGCAGGCTAAGTTTAATTAATCAAATGAAGTTTCGTGTACATGTGAGTCTTCGTAATACACAATAGAACAGTTAGTGAATCTAATAGACTATAGGCCTATATGCTTTTGCATGAAACTGTTAATGTTGTGGTTTAAAGGGCTGATGACACGTTTTTGACATCTTTGGCGATGTTTTACAACATAAAAAGTAATTCCCGATGATCCATGTATTAATTCACGAAGGCACCTATTTTACAAGTTATGATAAACACGGCTATTTGGGCAAATTTGACGGGGCTGCAGCACCCAGGAGACGAAGGAGGAGGAGGGGCTATATGACGTCAGCGAAAGAATCTTCCTCCTAACTTACCAGTTTATTGTTGATGCGACAGGTGTTCAGTTTATCATTATTAGTATTATTATACATTTTATTTATATATATATATATATATATATATATATATATATATATATATATATAAAAGTTATTATGCCTTTGTGTTGTGTTGCCGGCTTTTGCTCCAAAACCCACAAGGATGGGGTAAATTTATTCAAGTTTCCCAGAGATCCCGAGCTGCATGCAAAGTGGGTGAAGCAAGTCAGGCGCACTCGTGACAAGTGGGAGCCCTCACCAACATCCGTCCTGTGCTCTGAACACTTCGATTTGGATTGTTTTGACACCCTTCCCAGCTTAAAGGAATCTCTTGGGTGTTCAGTTCAGCACAAACGTGTGTTACTACCATCAGCAGTGCCTACAGTATTCCGGAGGGGGTCTACTAGTAGCTATGCCGGGTCCAGCAGTCGCCAGGGACAAGGCGACTCCTCCAAAGACAGTCCAACTGTCAGAACATGTGTTGAGAAACGACATAAGATAAAGGTACGTAGAGCTATAGAGTGCTCCGACATGATGCTAAAAATAGTAACCATGCGGTCTGCGCGGCCATCTTGGAAGTGACTCGCTCCAGAGCGCTCATAGAGTACACATCATAGAGTACACATTCATGATAATCATAAATTTAATCATAAAGTCAGCGTGATATCAGTCATGTATTTGCTTGTGAAAGCTTGTTTCTCAAAGCAAACACTGAGGGAAAGCTAACTTAGCCAGACAAGTAGGCTACAGATTGTCATTTGCTTACGCTGATGTAGGTTATCAAATATTTTGCTTCATTCAAGGATAAAACTAAGAAGCCATAAACTAGAAGACGTGCCTGCCAATATTATCCTAAATGTATCACGGATCAGGCATAGTCGTAAGCTTATTATGTTAGCCGTTTGCATGCTCCATTAGGAACTATGTATTCAGTGTAGCATACGGCTTACATGATATAAGCAGTGTTTACACATGCAAGACAACAATACACAATATTAAAATATTGATTCCGTAACATTTTGAACAAATACGGGTTGACCTACCAATCCTTGTTATCCAACCTTGTGGTGTTCAATGCTGGGCTGTCTGCCTGTCCGCTGTCCAAGTCGGAGTCGCTCTCAGATTGCACAGTAACAGGTTCAAACCTGTACGGTTGGATGCACCCGTGTTCGTCATCACTTGATTCTTCTGATCTATCCCACTCACAACACAATTCTAGACTCCCAGAAGAGGAAGAGCTAGAGTGTTCACCGGCGTTTTCATGCGCCATTTCCATCGAGTAGAACAGCCAGTGAACCGCAGCGTGTTCTCCCGCTGGCGTCACAACATGGCCGCGAGCCACGGACCCAGTTTTCTTGCGCTGTGCAATTAAAAGTTGGATATTCGCGTAACAGCTTCTTTTCACGTAATTATAACAGAAATCTAACATGTTTGCCATGTTGTATAGTTTATTTAAGAAATTGCATAGTCATGTTCGTGTCATCAGCCCTTTAATGCTTCTCAAATTTAAATATTGTACATGTTGATATTAGCAGATATGTACTGTGATTTTAACTTCTTTTAAAACTTGTTTTTTCAGGCTTTAATCTTGGCTTTTGCTGCAGAGAAAACTCTGGCCATGAGTGATGTAGAAGATCTTGTAGCCTCGTGTAAAGAAGTAGCTAAAGATAAAAAAAAAAAAAAAGCCTTGGATGCACTTCACATGGCAAGAAGTAGTGCAACTTACAAGCTGATTCATGGACTGAATCAGACAGACCGTCATTTCTTTGACGGTGAACTACCCAAGAAAAAGAAAAAGCATGCTGCCAACTTATGATGTGTAATTTTTCAGCAATATAATAGTTATGAGC
The DNA here is from genome assembly GCF_027579695.1 of Neoarius graeffei. Lineage (NCBI taxonomy): Eukaryota > Metazoa > Chordata > Actinopteri > Siluriformes > Ariidae > Neoarius > Neoarius graeffei. Next base: position 56,208,861 of record NC_083569.1, on the reverse strand, counting down.
TATGAAATATGTACATTGTGTTTTTGTATTAACTAATTTTCAAAAATGCTATCCTGTTTCAGTAATATTTACTGAAAATAAACTTATTAAAAATGGTGATGTTTGATAAGTTTAAGTAGCCCTCCACTAGTCAGAGGAGTGGAGCCAGTCAGATGAAATACCCCTCATGAGATTTTTTTGAAAGTGTGAAAAATTATGTTCTTGTAATTTGAAAGTTTGCATGCATTTTATTCTAAAAGTTTCTCAAATTTTAAAATGTGTGCTATGAATTCTGTGAAAAGGTCTTGGCTTCTGGGGGCCAAAGATAGTGACCGGAAGATAAAGATAGCGTATTGGACAACTTTTACATGCAGTTGTAGCTTTAGAGATACATATTTGCCCCCACACCCCCTGGCTTGACATTCACTTTTTTTTTTTTAGATATCCCCAGTGGCATGCCTGAAGTTCAAAACCAAATATGACTTCTGAGATATCAAACTGAAATAAACAAGCTACTGAACAAAACCCTCAAATTATTAATGAGAGTAAGAGGTCATGGTGAATCTTTTGGCTCAGAGGGGGACCAAGAGCACATTATTTACAGGAATATCACCCAGAAGATTACTATACCGCTAGTACTAAATATAATTCATAGTGCCTCATGTTATTGTCGATGTTCTGTGGGGGAAAGAAACGGGTAAGAAGGTATACGTTTGCATTGCATGTGCTGATTTTCAGTCCATTCAAAATGGTGTCACATTTTCAACTACAGTATTCAGTACAACTTAACTACACAGAAGATTTGGGAAAATACTAGTGCAGCCCAGAACATATTACTATATCTCTTAGAAGTCCACTAAAACCGTATTGGACCATATTTCCATCAGCTCAGTGAAACAGAAAAATTGATAGGTCTTGACTACACATGCTGAAACTCATTAGACAACTCGAGAACGCTGTGGACATGCAGTACTATGTTACTCTGTTTTGCTTCATGCTTTTCAGGAGATCCAAAATATTGACCTGAACCTCACTTTCAGTGTACATCGGGTGATTTTTAATTTGATTCTGAATTTCTAATTTGGTTCAAGGATGTTTGCATGCAGTGTCTATCATGAAACTGATCTATTTCACACAGAGCAAAGACACTTCAAAAAAAAAAATTACGAGTGCAGCTGATATTAATTTATTAGACTAGTTGCACTATCAAAAAAGCAGACTTTTTTATAGAAAAGAAAAAGAAATAAATTATATGGACAAGGTGGGGCAATATTAGACAGCATAAAGTGCTAATAAAGACATAAGAAATTGCTTAAGTTATTTATGATAACCTATAAAAATTTGTGCATCGCAGTCACTGCTGCAGAGAAAGACATAATAAAGAGAGCTCTGTTTGCAGTTGAGACTGGGCGGTAATACTAAATCAACTCATTAATACTAAATTAACCCTCATATTATACTGCAAATCCACGCTTTATTTATTCTATATCTGCACTGAACTGAAACTAGTTCTTCTGTGGAAAACTGATGTGGAAAAACACCTTTGGAAATGTAACCCTTTAATCTCCCAGGCTCTGTCAACGCTGCTGACTGACATAATGGCATACCTTTTCCTATAAGTTGCACTGCACTGTAGGTATACTATTTTATTTTATTTTTTTTTGTGTGTGTACTATGTATTATATTTATTCTATCCACATTCACTGGATATGGGCAATCGCACGCTCTGATTGGCTACTACTAGGCTATCAGCTCATATACTGTGAGTAGAGAAAAACAAAATGGCGGAGCGTGTTGCTGAACCAACCGAGGATGAAATAAAAACTCCACTTGAAAACAAAACCCCAAAAAATAAAAAAAGCAACAAAATATGGAATGAAAATATTTGATGGTAAGAACAGATTTTTTTTTCAAGAATTATAGCATTTTTCACAAATTGCTACTACATTCTACGCAGAAATGATTTTATTGGACATGTTGTATAAAATTATTTATTGAATTTGCAAAAAATAAAAATGCTGTTTCTCAAAATCCAGTGAATGTGAAATATATATATATATATATATATATATATATATATATATATATATAAAATTCCACGTAAGCTGATGATTGGATATATAGAAATACAAATAATATACACTGATCAGCCATAACATTATGACCACTGACAGGTGAAATGAATAACATTCATTATCTCACAAACTGCTGAAAAAGTTAATGGTGGCTAAAACAGAAAAGTGTCAGCAGTAACTTTTTCAGCAGTTTGTGCTACAGTAGCTCTTTTGTGGGATGAGACCATATGGGCTAGCCTTCCATGCCCCATGCAAATCAGTGAGCCTTCGACACCCATGACCCTGCCACCGGTTCACTGGTTGTCCTTCCTTAGACCACTTTTGGTAGGTACTAACCACTGCATACCAGGAACACTCCACAGGATGTGCCATTTTGGAGATGCTCAGACCCAGTCATCTCGCTATCATAATTTGGCCCTTGTCAGAATCACTCAGATCCTTACGGAGTGACTCTGACGAGTAATTTTTCCTGTTTCCAACACATCAACTTCAAGAACTGACTGTTCTCTTGCTGCCTAATATATCCCACCCCTCGACAGGTTCCACTGTGATGAGATAATCACTGTTATTCACTTCACCTCTCAGTGGTTATAATGTTATGGCTGATCGGTGTATATCTAAAATATAAATCTAAATATACAAGTGTACCTGCTAAAACACCTCCAGTCTTTCGTGTTTTTTGTTTGTTTTAAATCAGTGTTTTGACTGACGGTGTTCATTTTAAAAGCAAATTAGCCCTGGAGTTTTGAAAAAGTAGTTTCTTATGAGGCATTTTTATTGTGATTTGATAGATGTGCATTTTGGTGACAAAATGAATGGTTATGCTGATTAGAGCCGTGCGGTTAACCAAAAATTCAGTCGATTCGGTTCTTTTTTTTTTTTTAACCACCGAAAATCATAACCGAGCATGTGCAAAAATACCGGAACTCTCGGTCCCTGTGTATTCTTATGTGGTAGCGAAAATTTGAAATGTCCGTCAAGGATAATGCTAACCAAATGCAAGAAGACACTCAAGACAGAAGCTCTGTCTGGAAATATTTTTAAAAAGAAGACAAGAAACAGAAGTATGGAGTTTGCACGATACGCCAGAAGGCCATTAGTGCTGAATATGGAAATACTACAAACCTAAGAAAACTTATTCAAAGCAAACACGACATGGCGTATGCGGAGTTATGCAAATTAACTTTATCTCAAACTTCAAAAAGATCGCGAAAAGTGAGTTAATTGTTTTAAGAGCTATACCAGACATTGAGCCTGTCATTGGTTTGATCGATTTACAGCTCCAGCGATCATTTTTGCACCAAAAACTGCCTGTAGGACATAGGCTTGACTAGCGAGCCATGCAGCCGTGTTTTACACAACCAATTCTCAAAAAAGCATGGCCTATAAATTTTATACTAACCCATGCTAACCGAAATTTTGTTGTTTTGTGGAGTAATTTTGTGCATTTTTGTTGACAGTCAGCTGTTTCCCAGGGAGTGCCCGACATGTGTGCTTTCCATTTATGGAAGTTAAGTCAAGAAAATCAAATTTACCACCAAAAATGTAGCGTTCTTATTGGTCAGACTTCGAAACAAGGCTTGAATGGAAGCAAAATACTACGAGTTTTGAGAGCTTCGCCAGCGAAGCTCGGCAGGTGTAGAATGAGTAGGTCATGTATTAAGATCTTCGAGTTTTTTATCGAGTTTTTGTTTATAATTTTTGTTTGTTTGTGTAGCCCAGGGTTCTTTTATAAACCCTGATGCTTACACTGGGTACTGCTTTATGTATTGTTTGTTAGCTGTAGACCTACACGGTATAGCTATAGACCCATCCCACGTGACGTCACGACAAACGCGGCCGCCATTTTGGACATGAACTACCAGTAGTCTACCACAGCCAACAACGAGGAACGACAGCGAAGCATCGAAAGGAATATAGCCATCAAAGAAAGTTTTTACTTTCAGCAAGACTTCCATCATGCCATTATATTGTTGTGCACCTGGATGTAGTAACCATCAACACACAAGGCAAGATTTATCATTTTATCGGATCCCGACAGATGCTGACCGACGGAGAAGATGGATGGTCTCTAAAATATTGGCAAAATGATGTTTATTGACATAGCAATCGTGTGTAACGGGAAGCATTTGCATATCCGAAGTGTTGTGTTTACATCAAAGATAAACCGATATGACAACGACTGCTGCTGCCAGGTTGGGGACACAAACTAGTAGAAAGGAAGTGTGCCAATAGACTTCCTTTGTGGTCGATTCTGCTTTAAGGTAAGATGCATTTAATTATTCGTCTGCTGTGGGTTTGGAATCGGTAGCCTGACCGATTCGTTCATGTTTGTGGTGCCATTTGTTTGTTGACGCGTGTTGAAATGGAAGATTGGTTGTTGACATGATTTCCAGTGATGCTTTGGTGCTGCTGTGGATCAGATGTGTTGAGTAGCCTGACTGTTTTTTTTTTTTCTTGCGTGTGGTATCATTCTTGATGCGAGGTTGTTTTTTGAACATGCCAATGCGGACACGATTTCCCCTGATGAGTTATGACTTCAGACGCGATGCGTGTGTGGAGTCCACGTGATATGTGCGTAAGATGGGCTTCTCATGTGTTTGGAGATCCGCGCTCTGAGACAAGCGCAAGCACCCCCCAAGGGAAAAAAAAGGGACCCCCCGAAAATATCGGCATAGTTCGAACACTGAGTTGGAGAAAGTAATGGCAAATAGTGAGTGCACAAACCATAGAAGGTAAACTGTACACAGCGCCAGGGCAGTGTGATGGTATGTCTACTTTTAGATTGTGTTAGCTTATCAATGAACACACTCGTCACTCGACGAGTTTCATGTCTTTACGACGGATACTTAAATGTGTGTTAGGTATTATTGTTGCAGTCTAAGCAGTCATTGTAGCAGCTAGATGAGCGAGAACCGAAAGGGTCTGTGCCATAAACCGTTATTTCTTGTCCAAAATGGCGGTCGCGTTTACGAAGGTCATGTGAGTGAAAAGGGTCTATAGTCCCCTAGCTAGCTGTTTTACACACATACAACCCCGATTCCAAAAAAAGTTGGGACAAAGTACAAATTGTAAATAAAAATGGAATGCAATGATGTGGAAGTTTCAAAATTCCATATTTTATTCAGAATAGAACATAGATGACATATCAAATGTTTAAACTGAGAAAATGTATCATTTAAAGAGAAAAATTAGGTGATTTTAAATTTCATGACAACAACACATCTCAAAAAAGTTGGGACAAGGCCATGTTTACCACTGTGAGACATCCCCTTTTCTCTTTACAACAGTCTGTAAACGTCTGGGGACTGAGGAGACAAGTTGCTCAAGTTTAGGGATAGGAATGTTAACCCATTCTTGTCTAATGTAGGATTCTAGTTGCTCAACTGTCTTAGGTCTTTTTTGTCGTATGTTCCGTTTTATGATGCGCCAAATGTTTTCTATGGGTGAAAGATCTGGACTGCAGGTTGGCCAGTTCAGTACCCGGACCCTTCTTCTACGCAGCCATGATGCTGTAATTGATGCAGTATGTGGTTTGGCATTGTCATGTTGGAAAATGCAAGGCCTTCCCTGAAAGAGACGTCGTCTGGATGGGAGCATATGTTGCTCTAGAACCTGGATATACCTTTCAGCATTGATGGTGTCTTTCCAGATGTGTAAGCTGCCCATGCCACACGCACTAATGCAACCTCATACCATCAGAGATGCAGGCTTCTGAACTGAGCGCCGATAACAACTTGGGTCGTCCTTCTCCTCTTTAGTCCGAATGACACGGCGTCCCTGATTTCCATAAAGAACTTCTAATTTTGATTCATCTGACCACAGAACAGTTTTCCACTTTGCCACAGTCCATTTTAAATGAGCCTTGGCCCAGAGAAGACGTCTGCACTTCTGGATCATGTTTAGATACAGCTTCTTTGAACTATAGAGTTTTAGCTGGCAACAGCGGATGGCACGATGAATTGTGTTCACAGATAATGTTCTCTGGAAATATTCCTGAGCCCATTTTGTGATTTCCAATACAGAAGCATGCCTGTATGTGATGCAGTGCCGTCTAAGGGCCCGAAGATCACGGGCACCCAGTATGGTTTTCCGGCCTTGACCCTTACGCACAGAGATTCTTCCTGATTTTCTGAATCTTTTGATGATATTATGCACTGTAGATGATATGTTCAAACTCTTTGCAATTTTACACTGTCGAACTCCTTTCTGATATTGCTCCACTATTTGTCGGCACAGAATTAGGGGGATTGGTGATCCTCTTCCCATCTTTACTTCTGAGAGCCACTGCCACTCCAAGATGCTCTTTTTATACCCAGTCATGTTAATGACCTATTGCCAATTGACCTAATGAGTTGCAATTTGGTCCTCCAGCTGTTCCTTTTTTGTACCTTTAACTTTTCCAGCTTCTTATTGCCCCTGTCCCAACTTTTTTGAGATGTGTTGCCGTCGTGAAATTTCAAATGAGCCAATATTTGGCATGAAATTTCAAAATGTCTCACTTTTGGCATTTGATATGTTGTCTATGTTCTATTGTGAATACAATATCAGTTTTTGAGATTTGTAGATTATTGCATTCCATTTTTATTTACAATTTGTACTTTGTCCCAACTTTTTTGGAATCAAGGTTGTACATGGCACTGCTAGTTATTTTCCACTGACCGTTAAATATTGTTACTTTGTTTTATTTACACGGTTTGTGTGAGAGCACTAAGTGGGCAGACCTAACTTTATAGTTGGTAGAATAAATAATTATCATAGGTCAAATTTATGGTCAGTTTCACTGTCCTCCTATCAGAGCACACAGTGGGTAGGATCTGGTGGGGGGAGAGGTGTAACGCATGCACACACGGCAGACTGGGAGAGGATTCGCGTGAAGAGAACGGGATCTGCATGAGAGAGATAGAATAGGACCTAACTACTTTTAACCGGTTGCTTGTAACCTAGCTACTCTTAACTACACTGGGGTTCAGCTCGTGCCTGCTAACAAGCTAGTTGCCAGCCGTACATCTTGCTGTGGTAATTGTAGTATAGTATTAGTATTATTTATTCGCCTTACGTAGGAGTTGTCTGATAGCGCCTCGAGCTACCATGCGGCTCGAGGTTCCTCAGGTTAGCCATTGAGGGAGCAGCATCGAGGGGGAGCGCGCTCTGACTGACTGACTGACTGACTGACTGACCAACCGTGTAAGTTGAAACGTTGCTGAGCGAGACATCGGAGTGACTGTCACGCAAACTGTGAGTAAAATACCTGCTTTGGTGAGGATCCTCACCGATTTGCGAGGAGTTTTAAACAGGCCTGCAACTGGGGCTTTTCCTTGTTATGCCGGCTTTTCTGTGATCACATTTATGTGTAGTTTGAATGACGTCACTGCAGTATTTTTACCATACAACACAGTGTTGTATTGTGTGCGCTGTATCCATCCTGTTGGGTTCATATCAGTCACAACGAGTTAGACACTGGGAGTTTATCCATATTTGAATCACTCGTTTTTTGACAATTGAAAATATTTGTTTACACTGTCTGAATTTTCACACGGGAGTCTTTTCTATACGGATTGAACATATAGCTGTTCAAGCCATTTGTATTATAGACTTTCATCATATTTAATCATTTGATATACATTTAAAGCATCTAATAGCCTGATAACTTTATTATATACTGTTTAGTCTTTTATTATTGAATCAGCATCTTTTTGCCTTTTTATATATTTAAATAGGCTACTTTACAGATAGTCGTCGACTTTACGACCGTCTGGTTACAACTGGCGAGTGAAGCCTTTCTTAATTTATCACTCGCAAAACCCGCGAGTGTTCAGGAATGTAAACAAGCACACTTTGCCAGTCTACTTTCGTTCTAACCATAAAACATGGATGACGCAGGAACTGTTCGAAGACTGGTTTATGAAAGTTATGAGGAGTAAAAGAAACAAACAATTCAGACGAGGCTTACCATGTTTATGAAACGAGCAAATCCTCCCGCCAGCCCAAGCGCTGCAACAACTGATGATGACGTAGACGACCCACAGCCAAGCACCAGTGATGCCAGCGGTCACTAAGTTTTGTATTTTGCTATGCTTTTACATTTGTATTTTGGTATGTTTCAAACTAAAATGTTTTCTATTTTTCACACCTGTATTTCATATTTTTTTGTTTTGCACATATTAAACGAATTGTACTGTAGTATGTAGTGTTTGACTTAAACCAAATAATGAGCCAAGGTAATGAAATAAAAAAATGTTGATAAAATAAGACTTTAAGATGATTACAATATCATTACACATCACAATATACTTGCGTTCATTTAACATAGGCCGGCTTACGACCAGATCAGTTTACGACCGGTCAGTCGTTACCAAACGCAGTCGTAAGTCGACGCATAATTGTATTGCCATAGGGCTATTGTTTTACAACCTTTAGTAAGTCCACCTTTTAATACACATTTCATACATTTTTACTGATATTCTCACAGTTAATAAGAGTTCTTTGGTTTAGGTCTTGTAGAGTATCCTGCCAAGGGGTATTGTTACACTGTGTCTTTTTATAGTACACTTTATATACTCTCTTTTTATACTGACTCTGTGTCCACTCACTGGTTAGCATAGCAAGTTTATGTTGTAGTATCAAGTGTATGTATGGGTGGTTAAGTCTCATAGTTTACTTAAAAGGCTTAACAGGTGAGAACCTAACCCACGGACCCAGGTTACACTTATTACACCCCTCTGAGGGAAAAGAGGGCTACATAAATTGGAGGCACCACTGGGATGAGTGTATGGGACATGTGAAGTGGACAGGACCAGGGTCACTCGCCATTCCTGCCGGTGAGTCTCGCCGCGCAGTCTGCAGAGCCGCAGTCAACACAGAGAAACCCAGTGTTCTGGTTATCCACACGCTCAACATGCTGCCTGCTGGTATTACGTCACCCCTATGTGTGCTTCTCCCTTCTGACATACAACAAGGAGCTGTGTCACTGTGGATCAAGAATGAGACACTTAAAGAACGTGCCATTGCCAAGGGCTCCGTCATCGCCCACATCTACAAGGCCGATGTTGTTACGGAAGTCAAGCCAGGCAGGAGTGAACGAGGCCAGCTCGTCCCCAACCTCTTCAGCTTTGGTGATTCACCTATACCCGCTGCTTGGAAGGACCAACTTGTGCAGCAGCTTGCCAAGAGGACGGCTGTGTTTTCAGTGGGTGAATGGGATGTGGGCCTGGCTCAAGGAGTCGAACACAAGATCAGAGTGACTGATTCCTGTCCCTTTAGAGAGAGGTCTTGATGAATTGCCCCTGCTGACCTAGATGACGTCTGACGCCACCTGCAGGAGCTGCTGGCTGCCGGCATCATTAAAGAGTCTCGGAGTCCATATGCTGCCATTGTTGTGGCCAGAATAAAGAATGGAAAAGTCAGAATGTGTGTTGACTATCATACACTGAATGCGCGGACCATTTCAGACTAGTACACCGTCCCGAGGGTAGATGACGCTCTTGACTGCCTGTCCAGCAGCCAATGGTTCTCCGTCCTGGACCTTAGGAGCAGCTACTACCAGATAGCAATGGCCGATAAAGACAAAGAGAAGACCGCGTTCATATGCCCGCTCGGTTTCTACGAGTTTGACCGCATGCCCCAAGGAATCTCTGGAGCACCAGCCACTTTTCAGAGATTGATGGAGTATGTGGTGGGAGACATGAACCTGCTGCAGTGCCTAGTATGTTTAGATGACCTGATCGTCTTTGGCCGAACGTTAGAAGAGCACGAAGACCGGTTGCTGAGAGTGCTGGACAGACTAGAAGAGGCTGGTTTAAAACTCCATCGAGAAGTGCCAGTTCTGCCAGAGCCAAGTAAAATACATGGGGGACACAGTTTCTGCTGCAGGTGTTGCCACTGATCCAGAGAAGATCAAGGCCGTGGCACAGTGGCCGCCCCCGACTGACCTTAAGACCCTGCAGTCGTTCTTAGGGTTTTGTGGTTACTGCAGGCGATTCATTGTCAACTACTCTGCTATTGTATGCCCCCTGACTGATCTGACACGAGGCTACCCTGCGCCACACAAAGGGAAAACACCCAAAAAGGATGTCAAGCCCCTTTACAGAAAGTCTGAGCCATTCAATGATCACTGGACCCCCGAATGCACAGAGGCTTTTGAGAGGATCAAGCACTGCCTCACTCATGCTCCTATTTTGGCCTTTGCAGACCCCAACAAGCCCTACATCCTCCATGTCGACGCCAGCTTTGATGGGTTGGGTGCCGTCTTAAACCAGCAGTATCCGAGAGGGGTTGCACCCCGTAGCGTATGCCAGCAGAAAACTGAGTAACCCCCGAGCACAACTATCCTGTCCACCAGCTTGAGTTCCTGGCGCTGAAGTGGGCCGTCGTGGATAAGTTCCATGATTACTTGTATGGAGCAAAGTTCACTGTGAGGACCAATAACAACCCCCTCACCTACGTCCTATCCACTGCCAAGTTGAACGCCACCGATGGTTAGCCGCATTGTCCACCTAAGAGTTTGGGCTCCAGTACAGACCTGGAAGAGAGAATGTGGATGCAGACCTGCTCTCCCGAAATGTGTCCAATGATGAGGGCTGGTTGTCACCGCAGGGAGTGAAAGCAGTATGCTAGCATGTCAGTTTCAGAGAGTCCACCCTGACGTCCAGTGGCATTGAGAGTTTAGGAGCCTCCCCCCAGGCGATTCCTGAAACTTATGCCCAGTGTTGGGAAGGTTACTTTAGAAAAGTAATTCGTTACAGTTACAAGTTACTCTGTTTTAAAATGTAATAGTAGTGTAACTATTTCAATTACTATATCTGAGTAATGTAACTAATTACTTTTCAATTACTTTTTGATTACTTTTCTAATTTTTGAATGAGTATTCTGTGCCGTTAACCATTTTCAAATTTTTAAACCTGGCAGTGTTAAGCTCAACAATACTAAACACTGTCTACTGAACCCCTTTTAATACATGAATTAACATCACATCTTTTATAAAGATAATATAATAATAACCACCACAAGGTCAGACTTCAAGACACATTTTACTGTAAAATCAATCTGAGTTGACATACAGATACAAAGTCACAACCAGGCCTGGAATTTTGTCATTTTAGGGGCAAGGCCACTTGGCCTTTTGTGCTGTCAATTTTTTGAGGGCACAAAGGCCAAAAGCCAGGGCACCGAGGCCATAAAATAAAACAATGATTATGAGTTCACGTCTATAATGAATTTAATTTAAGGACTAATGACTCTTCTGAGGAAGATTGGAGTCCCAGTCGAAACTATCAAGCAGGTAAAGAAATATCTATACTATGTCTGAAGATAAGAAAATATTGAACACATCTAAACTTATCAATCCATCACTCACTTCAAAAATTGTAAAACTTATTAAACCTATATCCTCCCATAATTTTTGTTCAATTGACACTGAATGTGCAAGACCATCTTCAGACTGTACTACTACGCAGATTTTTGATTAATCAAAATTGAGCCTGGAGTTCATCAAAATGTTTGACTGTGAATGGAACATATACTAGCATGCAGGCTACTGATTAACCCATAAGAGCCCAGACCGATTTCTCAATCAAGGAAAATTATTGAGGAAATAAAATTAACTAAATAGACGACAAAGAAAACATTTCTGACCTTTTATTTTTTAAAATACCACTTTCATGTCTCAAGATCTGAAATATTCACAGCAGGGCAGCACTGTGGCCTGAGGTAAAACATGATAGTTTAAGTTTGTTTAAATTACAAAAATGAGTACACCCAATGACTGTTAACCCGAAAGTTCATTCTATGCAAACAGTTTGAGTAAATGCCACTTTTAAAGATTAGTTTTATTGCATTACTTAAACAGTATGAGTATATGAAGAGCATATGAGACAGTCATGGGATGTACTCATTTTTGTAATTTAAGCAAACTTAAACTATCATGTTTTACCTCAGGCCACAGTGCTGCCCTGTTGTGATTGGCTCGAAACTCAAGACAAGTTGAGTTGACGGCTACAGAGGAAGTTGCGCCATTTTCTAATTTACACAGAGCAATTTAAGGTCTTTGCACTTTTGACAGCAAGCTAATTAGCATGTTAGTGGCTACAGTCGGTACTCGGCATGTTAAAAGTGGGTCAACGTTATAATGACATAACATTACTGTACAAGCAATGCTTATTTAACGGTAACAAACTTAAGCCCTATATATTGAAATTCCTATCTTATTCGTTCGTTAATTTATCACACAGTCTTACCTCAGTCAACTTCTTCCCTCCTGTGAAAAGTCAACGTCTCAGGCATGACCACAAGTGGGCGGGGGATGCGTTTGATTAAGTCTCCTGATTGGCTGGTGATAGATTGGTGGGCAGGGGATGCGTTTGATTAAGTCTCCTGATTGGCTGGTGATAGATTGGTGTCATTATAGCGCGTCGGAGCGGTTCATGCCAGGCTCGAGTCCGAGCCACCACTGATGAATTGCCCAATAAGAATCCAGAATGTCATCAGAAGATGTTTTTTTTTCTCAATATACGCAGGTGATGTTAAAGCCTATTGGCAGTCACGAGGCAGACTACAAAACCGCAGGGCATCAAGGCCATTGTGGCCTTATGGCAGATATTTTTTTTCCAAGGGCACAAGGTCAAATTGAGAGGGCGGCCATGGCCCTCGCGAAATTCTTGCCTTCTTCAGATGTAATTCAAATTGTAATTCTGAATATTTTTGTAAGTAACTGTAATTGAATTACACATTTTTCTCCAGTAACTGTAATATATTACTGTTACATTTATTTTGTAATTAAATTACGTAACACCGTTACATGTATCTCATTACTCCCCAACACTGCTTATGCCTACCCCACACGTGTTTATACAGGCCCTCTACAGCAAGTCAGTGCTGAAGAGTTGCGCAGAAACAGGATCCAGTCGTCAGTAAGGCCAGGCATGCCATCTTACACGGACCGTGGCCTGCTAGTTCAACGGATGCCGACCCTGATGTTGCCCTGTTGCGGAGACGAGGGAAAAGACTCGAAATTGTGAACGGGCTGCTATACAGAAAGATTATCAAGCCCAAGAGTAAAGACTGTTTCTAGTTGATTCTGCCGTTAAAGTACAGAGTGAAAGTCTTGCAATCTTTGCATGATGAGTCTGGTCACCTCGGCACTGAGCGCACCCTGGCACTGGCTCGAGACCGGTTTTACTGGCCAAAGATGCAGGCTGACATCACGGTGTACATAAAGAACTGTGGTCGTTGTGTGGTCTGGAAGACACTTCCACACACAACATCTCCTTTGCACCAGATCTCCAGCGGTGGCCCTTTAGACCTGGTGTGCATCGATTTTCTGTCACTAGAGCCGGACTCCCGGGGCATTTCAAACATTTTGGTGGTGACAGACCACTACACCAGGTATGCTCAGGCGTACCCCACCAAGGACCAGCGGGCTGTGACCATGGCCAAAGTCCTGATGGAGAAGTTTTTCGTCCACTACGGTCTGCCAGCCAGAATCCATTCAGACCAGGGGCGGGACTTTGAAAGCAAGCTTATAAAAGGAGCTCCTCCAGGTTCTTGGGGTGAAGAAGTCACGGATGGTGCCGTACCACCCCCAAGGTGACCCCCAACTGGAGCGCTTTAACCGGACCCTCCTGTCTATGCTGGGCACCCTGCAGCCCCGTCAGAAGCAGGAGTGGAGTCAACAAGTAGCAGCATTAGTTCATGCCTACAACGGCACTCGTAATGATGCCACTGGGTTCTCGCCCTATTTTCTCATATTTGAGCGTGAGGCACACCTTCCAGTTGATCTGTGCTTTGAGACCCCCTTGGAAGCCAAAGAGGAAGTGTGTCACCAGCAGTATGTAGAGGTGTTACGGAACAACTTGAAACAAGCTTACCAACTGGCCGTCAAGAGTACAGATGGAGTGCATCTGAGGAACAAGCAACGGTATGATGCCCACGTCCGCCTACACGAGCTGGCCGAGGGGGACCGTGTGCTCATCCGTGCATTCGGAGATATTGGCAAAGGAAAACTGAAGGACAAATGGGATTCCCGGCCCTATGTCATCCTACAGAAGTTGCCCAACCTGCCAGTGTACCGTCTTTGGCCTGAGAGAGGGAAAAAGACAGTTAAAGTTCTCCACAGAGATCAACTGCTTCCTACTGGGTGCCTGATTCATCTGCCTGAGGAGCCTGAAAGACAGACCAGCCCCAGCCACACTCATGTGCGAGCACCACGGACACGCCAGCACACACGGAGACGTAGAGAGGATAGAGTTCCAGACAGGACCAGCAGTGATTCATCTGAGGAAGAGATGTTCCCTAGTAGACACAGGAGTTTGCTGAGAGACAGGCTCGGAACAAGAATGAGACCTTGTAAGAACATCCCCACGGCGACCAGACATCCGCAGAGGTCAGCGAGGAAGTTAAGCCGTCAGACAGTTCAGAGGGTGAAGATGTCCCAGGGCATGGTGATGGTGATGGCCCTGGATCTGAAGATGCGTCTGAAGCCGAAAAGGCGAGGAGTGGGGTGGTACCCTTGGTCGAGAGCTCACAAGCTAGTTTGCACAGTGAGACAGAGGACTTGCCTTTGGGGGAAGGTTCAGGTCAGAGTTTACCGTCAAGGCCCGTAGAGAGGGCAAGACGTGCTGTCAAGCCTGCTGTGAGTTTAAGTTATAAAGATTTGGGTAACCCTGCGGATCAGCCTATAAAGATTATTCACAGGGGGTTGAGAATTGTAAAAAGAAAAACCTGTAATACAAAATGACATTGCATTGTATACAGTATTTATAGTGTTACATTTAAAAAAAATTTTTTAAATACTTCACAAACTGAATTTTGCATCTTTTCACATTTTATATCAAATTTTCAGGAAAGTGGAGTACTTAAAAAGGCTGGGGAATGAAAAGGATGTGCAGAACTGCCGCAATGCTGAGCCAGACCTCCTTTCTGCTATAGAGGAAATTACAGCAGGGAAAAGCTTCTCAGACTGGAAAACAAAAGTGAGTCCAGCCAGATTTCACTCTTGAATACTGACTTAAGTCTCTCAGCCATGTTACAGTAGACAATACTGATGTGCCACTGGTTTTTTTTTATACCGTATTTATTGTATTTTAAGAGAATCATTTTCATCATGAAACGTGCAATAATGTGATTGTGAAAAGACATGCAAATTTTGAAACCATGAATTTGGTAGTTACCATTTTTTTGATGGTAGTTGTTGGAAAAAAACCTGTAACAGTCAACTGTTATAAACTGTTTCTGCTCAGAAATTTACAAACATGTTTCTACTTTGTTTTTTATGAGGGATTATATCATGCAATAGCCTGCATCAGTGATCTCACCATGCAAATGTGATTCATGAGACTACTACAGAATACTTGTTTGTGCATCGTAAAGTACTTGGTTTTCTATAATACCTACTTCTCCAGTTGCCCTCTGAGCTTGTGCAAAAAATGGATGCTAAGAACAAGTCCTACCCAGAGAACACATTCGGCCTGCTGCGCTTCATCCGGAATCTGCATGAGCATTAGTGAGTTGTATAGAAAATATACGTTTCTCATATGATTGTTTGTGTTGTGTTAAAGCCAATTTTGTTCTGTCTGAATAGTTCTGAAGATGCCGAGAAGTTAAATCTGATGACGTCGTTCCCTGACCTTTTTGGAAATGTTTTTAAGTTTGCCAAAAAGAGAGGATGGCACACCAGACCAAGTCTGAGAAAATGGCTTTGCTCAGGACCAGAGCTTTAACAGGACAAAACTGGACAGTGTATACTCGTATAGGAGTATATAGGAGGCAACCATCTGGCTTCAAGGACACCCCCCCCGTCATGAAACCTTGTAATGATACTGTCCTTTGAGAATATAAAGTACAGCTTTTCCCTGTAGCTTTGGATAAAACAACCTGTTTAATCATCCGGCACCATAGTGCACTCTTTTAATCCAGATTTTATAACCAGACTTTGGCTGTGCGACATTCACGGAAGTTGATTTTAAACTTCACACAGAGCACAACTTCCTGGTATTGAGGTGGTGTCTGATTATAAATTTTGAGGCTTGGTGATCCTAAGATGCTGTCAGATTCTGCACTTTCTAACCTTAATCCGGAGAGAAATATTACCTGTTCCTTGATTAAAAATCCTGTATTCTCTGCTCTTTCCCATAGTGATAGAAAAGAGTAGCTCTTTTTTCAATATCCCTTTTAAAAGGCCTTCATGAACTCCTAAGTGCTTCAGACCCATAGCACATACAGTGGTGCTTGAAAGTTTGTGAACCCTTTAGAATTTTCTATATTTCTGCATAAATATGACCTAAAACATCAGATTTTTACACAAGTCCTAAAAGTAGATAAAGAGAACCCAGTTAAACAAAGAAGACATATTATACTCTGTCATTTATTTATTGAGGAAAATGATCCAATATTACATATCTGCAAGTGGCAAAAGTATGTGAACCTCTAGGATTAGCAGTTAATTTGAAGGTGAAATTAGAGTCAGGTATTTTCAATCAATGGGATGACAGTCAGGTGTGAGTGGGCACCCTGTTTT
Source organism: Neoarius graeffei (assembly GCF_027579695.1). Taxonomy (NCBI): domain Eukaryota; kingdom Metazoa; phylum Chordata; class Actinopteri; order Siluriformes; family Ariidae; genus Neoarius; species Neoarius graeffei. The sequence continues at coordinate 56,192,295 of NC_083569.1, read as the reverse complement.
ATTTAAAGAACAGGGATCTATCAAAATCTGATCTTCACAACACATTTGTGGAAGTGTATCATGGCACGAACAAAGGAGATTTCTGAGGACCTCAGAAAAAGCGTTGTTGATGCTCATCAGGCTGGAAAAGGTTACAAAACCATCTCTAAAGAGTTTGGACTCCAATCCACAGTCAGACAGATTGTGTACAAATGGAGGAAATTCAAGACCATTGTTACCCTCACCAGGAGTGGTCGACCAACAAAGATCACTCCAAGAGCAAGGTGTGTAATAGTCGGCGAGGTCACAAAGGACCCCAGGGTAACTTCTAAGCAACTGAAGACCTCTCTCACATTTGGCTAATGTTCATGAGTCCACCATCAGGAGAACTCTGAACAACAATGGTGTGCATGGCAGGGTTGCAAGGAGAAAGCCACTGCTCTCCAAAAAGAACATTGCTGCTTGTCTGCAGTTTGCTAAAGATCACGTGGACAAGCCAGAAGGCTATTGGAAAAATGTTTTATGGACAGATGAGACCAAAATAGAACTTTTTGGTTTAAATGAGAAGCGTTATGTTTGGAGAAAGGAAAAACACTGCATTCCAGCATAAGAAGCTTATCCCATCTGTGAAACATGGTGGTGGTAGTATCATGGTTTGGGCCTGTTTTGCTGCATCTGGGCCAGGACGGCTTGCCATCATCGATGGAACAATGAACTCTGAATTATACCAGCGAATTCTAAGGGAAAATGTCAGGACATCTGTTCAGGAACTGAATCTCAAGAGAAGGTGCGTCATGCAGCAAGACAACGACCCTTAGCACACAAGTCGTTCTACCAAAGAATGGTTAAAGAAGGATAAAGTTAATGTTTTGGAATGGCCAAGTCAAAGTCCTTACCTTAATTCAATCGAAATGTGGAAGGACCTGAAGAGAACAGTTCATGTGAGGAAACCCACCAACATCCCAGAGTTGAAGCTGTTCTGTACGGAGGAATGGGCTAAAATTCCTCCAAGCCGGTGTGCAGGACTGATCAACAGTTACCGGAAATGTTTAATTACAGTTATTGCTGCACAAGGGGGTCACACCAGATACTGAAAGCAAAGGTTCACATACTTTTGCCACTCACAGATATGTAATATTGGACCATTTTCCTCAATAAATAAATGACCAAGTATAATATTTTTGTCTCATTTGTTTAACTGGGTTCTCTTTATCTACTTTTAAGACTTGTGTGAAAATCTGATGATGTTTTAGGTCATATTTATGCAGAAATATCAAAAATTCTAAAGGGTTCACAAACTTTCAAGCACCACTGTAAGTGGGCACAAGTGAATTCACTTTTTTATTTACTCAATGAAATTGGGTGACATTGCACTAATTTCTGAGGAAATCTGGTCCTGAAGCCTAAACCAGCATTGACGAGATTCCTTACCCTGCAGAGGTCATTTAACAACTTCACTTGGGATGTAAAAGGCATTGAGGATTCCCTTAAGGGGAAATGATGATACGTCAAACAGGGCATGTTAAAAGCATGAATAGATTTATCCTGTGTCATATTTATGACCTTATGAAACAATGTCATGGATGGCTAAACTGAAAATTAGAGTGAATGTAAAAATAGTTTGTTAAATGTGACTTTTTGATAAGGTTTTTATAATTTTACTTGAATAAAAACAGTTTTGCTCATCAACTTCAAAATTATTAAATGCACTGGTGAGCTGAAAGGCTTCCTGTCAAAGCTGATTTTTATGTTAATATTTTATAAACAAGATGTCCTGTTTCAAGGTTTGTTTTTTGAAAAATATGAATTTTACCCAAAGAAAATTAAACTTTCGTTATGTAAATGTTCAGTTGGTTTGTGTATTTATTAGTAGTATTTAAGTAATTTAAAGGGTTTTTTTTTCAACTTTTCACTGTGATAACTAAAACTTTGATATTGCACAGTGCATGTGCTCAGCAATAAAATGCAGTTTAAAAGAACTGCAAATAATAGCATTGTGCAAATTAACAAAGTGCACGTTGAATATGTAATATATACACTGATTACCGACAGACAAAAAACCACTGGCAGGTGAAGTGAAAAACATTTCATGATCTCATTACAATGGCAGCTGTCAAGGGATGGGATACATTAGGCCGCAAGTGAAGTCAATTCTTAAAGTTGTGCTGGAAGCAGGAAAAATAGGCAAGCGTAAATCTGAGTGACTTTGACAAGGGCCAGGTTGTGGTGTCCAGACAACTGGGTCAGAGCATCTCCAAATCAGCAGGTCCTGGGGTGTTCAGTATGCAGTAGTAAGTACCTATTAAAAGCAATCCAAGGAAGGACAGCCAGTGAATTGGTGACAGGGTTATGGGTGTCGAAGGTTCATTGCTGCACATGAGGACTGAAGGCTAGTCAGGAGGTGAGCCAGGGTCTGAGCCCCCTCCTCTTCCATCCAGCCCTCCCTGATGGTGCTCTGCTTGAAGATATAGATGCAAGCATTAACGTTATTGGCAGGGGTGAGCTCAGGTAGCAGACAGAGGGCTTCTTGGTGTTGACTTGGATGCCAGTGGGGGAGTAGGTTTGCCCTGCCTTGGTGATGTGGCAGCCTGCAGAATATGGGCCAGCAACTGGGTCACCTGCTGCTGCCGAATGCTGGCCTCGAGGAGGTGCTAGAAAAGATGCTCTATGTGGTGGGTGGGTGAGGGTGTCATGCTCATGCCAGCATTCTCCACCAGTGTAGTAAACTCACTGCTACAGTGGACAGACACAGATCCTGGAGTAGTGGAAAACTTGGTGCTTTTATTTAGAGTTTGGAGGAGAGCAGGGGGAAGTGTGAGAGGAGGTTCAGGAGTGGCGGTGAAGGAATGGCAGCTGGAATCTGGTGCTCAGTCATGCTGGGGTAAACTGAAGGAGCCAGGCAGGCTGAGAGGTGAGTGGATCGGGTCTCCAGTGCTTGCCAGAATTGGGCTGAAGCTTGAGAGCAAGACCAGGAGAGCTCTCAATGATCAGGGGATGTTGTCCTCCTTGTCTTCATCATTTGTGAGGTAGCCTGAGGAGGGAGGGGAGACATCAGCTTCCTTCAACTGACCTTTGTGAGTAGCAGTGCCTTCTTATACAAGGGTAAGTTAAAAATTTCTAAGACGCATTGAAAAAAATATTTATGAAAAAGTTATTTCTCTACATATCCTCCATTTAAGTCTAAACACTTCTGCAAGCAGTGTTTTCATCGGAGAATTCCTTCTTTGTAGAATTCTGGGGGGATGCCTTTCACACCTTTTGAAATTATAACACCTGTCTTCAAACTTTTTGACTTACCCTCGTATCTCTTACTACTTTCTGGATGAGCTGTGTGTTGGTGGCTGGAAGTCATTACAAAATGAATGTTGAACAGTGAATTTTCATTCAACATTTAAAACTACAGTTGTTACACTCTGAGAATTAAGAGACAGACATGCAAGAATGTCTTACCAATGTAGTTTTATCCAACTTTCCAACATTGGAACAATTCAGGAGTAAATGGTTTGAGAATATCCTTTCCATTCACTTGTTTACCACCAATGAGAGGTAAAGACAATATTAAAGGTCAAATGTTTTGATATTTTAATGCCTGTAGTGAGATTTTATCCTTGCAAAGTCTAGACAGTGCTCAAGATCATCGTGAAGCCTCTAAGCCATACTTTTCATTTATCTCAGCATTGAAGTAAAATTTATGTATTATATTCAGGTATGTTCTATGCTTGTCTTTTTTTTTTTCCTCTCTGCTGAGGTAGGTGGCACCGAGGTGGCAGAATCACACCAACCACTATCCGTTTATTTTTTAATCATCTGGCCTGTGTCAGCAGGGTAAATTAGCTACATGGGTTGAGAATAAAACTGAAAGCTTCAATAAATTACACAAGTTCGAGGTCACTTAAGCCACATCCCTCTCCTGGCATCCTAAACATGAAGGTGGCTTCCCAAAGAAAGTTCCACAAAGGGTACAAAAACTGAAAGAGTTGGCGTAAACTTACAGCATTTATTACAATATACACAATTCGCACAGAAGACGCTTTGTAAAGCGAGTGGCAAGTTGAAGGACAATCAATGTAGTGGGTGGTGCCCAAGGAGTAGTGATGCATGGGTGAGGGATTTTTTTTTTTTAAATACCTGCATGCTCCCGAGCCAGTATGAAACCTGTTACGTACTGGTAATTATTTAAGCTTTTCGTAGAAATAGGAAAATCACAGCTTGGTAACAGAGAGAATTTGGTAACAAACTGACATATAACAAAACAATATGTAATATTTGCAAAATAATATTTTGAACAAATTTACAAAAATAATATATATGAGTGATTCCATGCTTATGGGTACTGAAATGGGGACATGAACTTATTTTTAAAAATTCACCAAAAACCATTTCTTTTTTTACCATCAGGTCACAAAACATGTAATCTTTAATGAATGATATGTTAAAAGATAACTTTAATTTTCTGAGATGTAATAAAAACATATTTATATGCCAAAGTCGGAACGTAACAGAAGTGTTGTGGACATATATATTCTCAATTTTAACAATGTAGAATTACTTTTTGAAACATAGGAAGGTGATGTTTTAGCAAATATAATTAATAAACATGTGTAGTAGAATAAACATACACATTCTTTCAATAAGATTAACATGGTATATTGCTAGATTGTCATTAATTTGTAACAGACGCGAGATGGACAATCGTAACAGAAGTAATGGAACAGACATCATTTTGGAACTCATAGGCTTGACTTTGGCATATAAATGTTTTTTTATTACATCTCAGAAAATTAAAGTTATCTTTTAACATATCATTCATTAAAGATTACATGTTTTGTGACCTGATGGTAAAAAAGAAATGGTTTTAGGTGAATAAGTTCATGTCCCCATTTCAGTACCCATAAGCGTGGAATCACTCATATATATAAAGTTAACTATAACAATATTTGCAAATTACAATATATTCAAGTATTTATAATGTGCTATAATTATTAACTAGTAAGACATGAACAGGCCTGGTGAGTGTTATAATGTCCTTAGCTGCCTGACTCGAGTCAGTTGGTGAGTCCAGAGAGATGATAAGGTGAATCCACGATGTAATCCAGCGGGATTATTCCTGACGCGTATCAGGGTGTGTAACTCCTACAGCAGATTGCGTAATGACGAACTGCGTGTTGCATCAGCTCCTAAAATGGTCACCGGCCATGCGCGCGAGCTACAGGAACAAGAGTTGAGTAAGGCCCCGGTCACACCGCCCGAACTTTGCTGGAGCGGTGAAAAAAATTAATCACCGCTCGTAACCGTTCACCACCGTTTAACAAAAGTTGGCCCCCGTTAAAGCAACGCCGTATACGCTCGGCCACCGCTGATGTTTCTCGAGGGGCCCTCCTACCGCTCCGAAAGTTTTGAGCTGCACAAAATATTGCGAGCGGTGAGGAGGGGGCAATTTTCCGCCCCGGCAAAGTTCACCCCCGCTCCACCAACGCCCAGTCAAAGTTTGGCACCGCTAGACGCAAGTTCGTGGACGCTTGGGTCCGCTAGGCCAACGCAGAAATCTTGAACGCTGGACCACCGCTGCTTCGCCAGTGTTGCCCGGGCGGCGATTAAACGTTGCACAAACTTCGGTGGAGCGGTTGTAAGCGTTTTACGAGCGGACACGGGGTTGCTGGAACGGTGTCGGGCGTTGAAGCAGCTATCCATGGCAGCAATGAACTTTGGTTTGGCGTTGGTATAGAGGTGTTGGAGCGGGACCAGAATTTGGCTATAAATACGGGGAGAAATGGACCAGGAGCTCATTTGGAATCGAGCTGCCGTTGAGTTCAGACCTCATCTATATCGAATTTGCTCAAAGTTACAGTAAAACTGTATCACCATGGATGAGAGACTTGCTATGATTGGTGCACTAGTCCAGCAGCAGAATCAGAACCTCCTCAGATTGCAACAAGCTGTTGACAGATTTTTTGATTTGATTTTATTTGATCATAATGTAAAATGAAGTACAAAATACATTAAAATCAGGATTACACAAGAAAGCGCAAGCACTTATTTCCATTGTGGTCCCATTAAAACACGTAAAACAGCAATGGCAACGTTATGATTTGACTTCATATTGACTCACTATGTAAATGGTGAAAATAATAACCATAATAATAATAATAATAATAATAATAATAAATTGACTAGACTAGTAGACAATGAAAATGCATTGTATAGACTAGACTGGAATTTGATTATAAAATTTGATTTCAAAAAGTATGACTAGTACCTATGGATAACAATTATAAAGTAAAATGTTGTATATATTAATAGTAAATATTAAATGATGATTAAATAATCTCATCTCATCTCATTATCTCTAGCCGCTTTATCCTTCTACAGGGTCGCAGGCAAGCTGGAGCCTATCCCAGCTGACTACGGGCGAAAGGCGGGGTACACCCTGGACAAGTTGCCAGGTCATCACAGGGCTGACACATAGACACAGACAACCATTCACACTCACATTCACACCTACGGTCAATTTAGAGTCACCAGTTAACCTAACCTGCATGTCTTTGGACTGTGGGGGAAACCGGAGCACCCGGAGGAAACCCACGCGGACACGGGGAGAACATGCAAACTCCACACAGAAAGGCCCTCGCCGGCCCCAGGGCTCGAACCCAGGACCTTCTTGCTGTGAGGCGACAGCGCTAACCACTACACCACCGTGCCGCCCGATAAAGATAATATAATAGCAAATAATAACATTAAGGAAAAGACAGCAAAAACATAATGAAAATAGAAATAATCTGACTGACAGCAAACAATAAACAAAAAAATAAAGTAATATGAATGATAATAAAAAAGTATAAAGTAATATAAATCATAATATTAATAACAAACGTTTTTATAGATAAAACTATGATAAGATCAACTAAATAACAGTGAAAAAAGGGGAAAAGCTATACAGACAACAGAACAGTAATAAGAATTTTAACTAGGAAAAAAAAAGAAGGAGAAGAGAGAGAAGAAGGAGAGACAGAGTTGTGTGGGTCAGACAGTGGATACTGAGAAGGCCTGAACATGGACTGTATGACAAGCTGATGGTGGAGCTTCTATCAAAAATCTATCAGAACTTGTATCAAAATGATCCGTTCAGCTCCGTAGTCACAAGCGGTATGCCGCTAAACCAACTTTATACCCCCGCCGAGCCAAAGCCCGCATGCGCAGAACGCCGCTATACCAACGCTCGCGTCACCGCTAAACCAACGCCGGCTTCAGCGGTGCACCGCTAAGCCAACGCCCGTGTTTTCGATTTTTTTCCCATTTTGTGCACGGTGACGAGCAGTGGTGTAGTCTACTTTTTTGCAGTGGGTATACTCAGTGCTTGACATGCAACGCCCCCCGGGAAAAAAATTTATACTCTCTCACACACACACACACACACACACATTATATATATATATATTTGACATGCAACGCCCCCCGGGAAAAAAATTTATACTCTCTCACACACACACACACACACACATTATATATATATATATATATATATATATATATATATATATATATATATATATATATACGTGTGTGTTGTGGCTATACTGTTATACTTGTACTCATCCATCTTGTAACTGTCCGATAACCTCCTGAAAGCAACACCTCATGAGCACCATCACTGCCTAATCCATAGTAATATGCATCTTGAAACTGGTTTTGTGTACAGATCTACTGTATGCAAAACAAATGTGGTTTAAATGTACAAAATTTATAAAAATTTTGATTCACCGTTCAACTTAAGATAAGTGGGCTTTTCCATCATTGTTTTTTTTTCATGTATCAAGAAAATTTGACATATTGACATGTAAATTAAACACATATCACACAATAATATATTTTTAACATATTAAATGCATTTCTTATTTCTTATCTATTCAGCACATCAGCATAAATGAACAAGAAAACATCTTAGATGTGCTAAAACAAATGTTTGCTTCAAAGAAGAATTAATTTAATTAACAAATACGCAATGCCCTTCAGTGTGTTAGTCCACAAGCCCTGCAAAAAAGGTCTACAGGACTTTCCAGGTGTTTTTATATTCTGGCATTTGAGGTCTGCATTGCCTCCTTGGTTTGTTTTCGTTTCATGATTTCGTATCAAGGCAACAGGCATCAAACTATGTAGCTTCGTACGACCTGTATGCTTTCCTCTCTATTCTGACGTCATTTGACTGGCTACATACACAAGTGCAGACGGCTGGCTTGACTGACATAGCAACAGTTGCTATGGGGGGCGGAGCTCCCGGAAGGGTCAATTCTGTGCTCTTGGATCAACTCGCAACGCCCTGAGTGCTGAGTCGGCTCTGTCAGCGTCTAATAAATGAAGCCCATAGGATTTGAATTGAACAGGCGCTTGTAGTGCTAAAGCGCGTTTGGTGGACACAGGCATCTAGGAATGGAACTGTGGAACATTCATCTGACAATGTTGACGTTGGTTTGGCCAGTTCAAATAACGAATATATTTTTCGGTAGGCGTATGCGCATACGCAAATCACTGAGCTCTTCAGTGAGTATACGGAAATCGCTGAGCTTTTCCAGTGGGCATACGGCGTATACCTGCGTATCACGTAGACTACACCACTGGGAGCGTTGTCGAAATTCGCCCCCCCTCCTACCGTTCAAGGAACGCTCCAGCAAAGTTCGGGCGGTGTGACCGGGGCCTAACGGCAGCGTGAGACCGCATCAACTTGATAAAAGTGTATTCCGAAGGCGTCTGGCTGAAATTAATTCGTGTTTTGCTCGCACGCGAGACCACCATGTAGAAGAAGAAGGAGACGCCAAAAAGGCGCGTCCACTCAGTCTCAAAACCGGAAACCAGTCTTCTTTTCTAACTCTACTACAACTACCCCCTCGTGTTTAACTCTATCACATCTAATAAATACTAAACAAAACAACTATACATACACAGATTACACAATGACACTGCAAATAATATGAAATTGTCTGTTTATAATAAAAATATAGGTAACAACACCCCCCCCACCCCCCACCCCGCCTAGCAAAAAGTTGGGGGTCTTGAATCGACAACTTTTCCCAATTTTTATTTATTTATATATATATATATATATATATATATATATATATATATATATATATATATACTGATGTACAATTATCAGCAATTACAATTATCATACGTTTCAAAGGCTTTTATTGACAATTACATCAAGTTCATGCAAAGAGCTCTTCAATATTTTCACTGTTGACCGTTCTTTTTTCAAGACTCCTGCAATTCACCTTGGCATGCTGGATATCAGCTTCTGGGCCAAACCCTGACTGATGGCAACCCATTCTTGCATAATCAGTGCTTGAAGTTTATCACAAGTTTTTGGATTTTTGTCTGTCCACCCGCTTTGAGTATTGACCACAGGTTCTTGATGGGATTAAGATCTGGGGAGTTTCCTGGCCATGGACCCAAAATTTCAATGTTTTGTTCCCCGAGCCACTTAGTTATCACTTTTGCCTTGTGACATGGTGCTCCATCATGCTGGAAAAAGCACTGCTCCTGGATCGTTGGGAGAAGTTGCTCTCGGTTGATGTTTTGATACCATTCTTTTATTCATGGCAGTGTTCCTAGGCAAAATTGCGAGTGAGCCCACTCCCTTGGATAAAAAGCAACCCCACACATGAATAGTCTCAGGATGCTTTACTGTTGGCATCACACAGGACTCATGGTTGGGCTCACCTTTTCTTCTCCAGACAATAACTTTTCCAGATGTCCCAAACAATCTGAAGGGGGCTTTATCAGAGAAAATAACTTTACCCCAGTCCTCTGCAGTCCAATCCCTGTACTTCCTGCAGAATGTCAGTCTGTCCTTGATGTTTTTCTTGGAAAGAAGTGGCTTCTTTGCTACCCTTCTTGACACCAGGCCATCCTCCAAAAGTCTTCACCTCATTGTGCATGCAGATGCACTCTCACCTGCCTGCTGCCATTCCTGAGCAAGTTCTGCACTGGTGCGGACCCGATCCCGTAGCTGAATCCTCTTTAGGAGACAGTCCTGGCACTTGCTGGACTTTCTTGGGCACTCCGAAGCCTTCTTGACAACAATTGAACCTCTATCCTTGAAGTTCTTGATGATCCGATAAATGGTTGATTTAGGTGCAATCTTCCTAGCAGCAATATCCTTGCCTGTGAAGCCCTCTTGATGCAAAGCAATGATGACTGCACGGGTTTCCTTGGAGGTAACCATGGTTAACAGAAGATGACAATGATTTCAAGCACCACCCCACTTTTATAGCAACTAGTCTTCTCTTCTAATTCAGTCCCCATGAGAGAGTGATATCAGCTGCCTTGTCTTTCTCCTGAGCTAACAAGATGATCACTGAAATGATGTTAGCAGGTTATTTTGTGGCAGGGCTAAAATGCAATGGAAATGGGGTTTTGGTGATTAAGTTAATTTTCATGGCAAGGAAGGACTTTGCAATTAATTGCAATTCATCTGATCACTTCATAACAATCTAAAGTCAATGCAAATTGCCACTATAAAAACTAAAGCAGCAAACTTAGTGAAAATCAAAATTTGTGTCAGTCTAAAAACTTTTGGCCACGACTGTATATTTTTATACACACACAGGGTTAGTCAAAATTATGTTAACACAAATGGATTATTTTTCTCCTGCAGATAGACATACGCCATGGGTGACAGATTAAATGGTTATAGCTCGCTGGTTTTTTTGTGTTGAACACGATGGCGAACAGGTTGAGACCATCCTGTAAATCATCTTGCAAATATGATGTATGTTTTGTGAATAAATGGTTTCTACCATTTAAGTGTTAACATAATTTTGACTAACCCTGTATATATGCATATAGTATACTAGTGCATCTCAAAAAATTAGAATATTGTGAAAAAGTTCAATATTTTCCATCAGTTAGTTAAGAAAGTGAAAATGTTATATATTATAGACTCATTACACACAAACTAAAATGTTTCAAGCATTTTTCTATTTTAATTTTAATCAGTATGGCATACAGTACAAAAACATAAAAAAAACCATCTCAAAATATTAGAATATTTCATTTCGAGTTTGAGTAAAACAGTATGAACACAGTGTATCTCTCGGTCTAGTTCAGTACACGCAACCACAATCATGGGGAAGACTGCTGACTTGACTGTTGTCCAGAAGATGATCACTGATGCCCTGCACAAGGAGGGTAAGCCACAAAAGGTCATTGCTGAAAAGGGTGGCTGGAAAAGGTGCACAAGCAACAGGGATGGCCGCAGTCTTGAGAGGATTGTCAAGAAAAGTCGATTCAAGAACTTGGGAGAGCTTCACAAGGAGTGGACTGAGGCTGGTGTCAGTGTATCAAGACCCATCACAAACAGACATCTTCAAGAAAGGGGATACAACTTTCGCATTCCTAATATCAAGCTACTCCTGAGCCAGAGACAATGTCAGAAGTGTCTTATCTGGGCTAAGGAGAGAAAGAAATGGACTGTTGCTCAGTGGTCCAAAGTCCTCTTTTCAGATGAAAGTACATTTTGCATTTAATTTGGAAATCACGGTTCTAGAGTCTGGAGGAAGAGTGGAGAGGCACAGAATCCAAGGTGTTTGAAGCCCAGTGTGAAGTTTCCACAGTCTGTGATGATTTGGGGTGCCATGTCATCTGCTGGTGTTGGCCCACTGTATTTTATCAAGTCCAAAGTCAACACAGCCATCCACCAGGAGATTTTAGAGCACTTCATGCTTCCATCTGCTGATGAGCTTTTTGAAGATGCTGATTTCCTTTTCCAGCAGGACTTAGCACCTACCCACAGTGCCAAAACTACTACCAAATGGTTTGCTGACCATGATATTACTGTGTTTGACTGGCTAGCCAACTTGCCTGACCTGAACCCCATAGAGAATCTATGGGGTATTGTCAAGAGGAAGATGAGAAACACCCGACCCAAAAATACAGATACACTGAAGGCCACTATCAAAGCAACCTGGGCTTCAATAACACCTCAGCAGTGCCACAGACTGATCACCTCCATGCCACACCGCATTGATACAGTAATTCATGGTAAAGGAGCCCCTTTATTTTCCATTGTTTAGGCAGCTTCAGCATCATACTGTGAGATTCTGTTCAAATTGTTTTTTTTCTACTATGAAGCCTGAGCCATTTATTTTTTTAGTTTATAATTATTGTTTAATTTAGTCTTCAGGAGAGACTGCCTGCACACAGTACTAGTATTAATCGTTTTTTTTCTTACATAAAAGCTGAGGCATTTATATTATATTTTAAGGTAACTTCATGTTGTGCTGTGAGGTTCGATGCACTTTAACTTTTGAACCAACAGGTGCATTTGGATAAGTAAAGCCTATTTTTCTGCATTTTTGTAGTCCTGGTAATCTTTTATATTGGTAAAGTTGTTTATAGGACCATTTCTCAGTGTCTTTGTTCTTTTAATCAATAGTTTTTCAGTAATAACTTAATATTTAACATATCACTCAATTTTAATCACAAAAAGAGAAAATCGCAACAATTTCTCGCAACTTTCACTTCCTCCCGCAATGTCATCGCAACAAAAACCTAAAAAACACTGCAACTTTCATTGCAATTTTTTGGAAACACCACCCCCCCCCCCCCCCCCCCCCCCGCAACATCAGACATTTTAGCCCGCAACAATCACAAAAAAGGCCCGTGAAATCCTGGGGGGACTGTAAAATGATCTTGATTTGAAACACCCATTTTCTGAATATATATGACATTCAGTATTTTTACATAAATAACTTAAAATTAAACAACTGACATCAACATTGATCAATGAAAATCCAAAAGGCAGAATAGTATAACAAGACGTACAAGAAAAAAAAAGATTGACATCAGAAAGTAAATGCATGATTAAAACTTTGTGCTTTTAAAGTTTTCCCTGTAATTTTGACTTTTTTTGTGTTGACACAAAAGTATGTCACTGCTAATACAGTTAGTCTCTCAGTTCAGAGATTACATTAGTAATAGAGATTATAATGTGAGCAGTAAAGTTTGTGTAAGTGTAAAAGACATTCAGAAGTCTGGAGGAAGACAAGTACTTATAGTATCAGACATATCATTTTGAATTAACTTTATGTATAATCACATAAAATGGTTAATCATATCACCACATTCATTATCTTTAAAGTAACTAGTCATAACTGTTATTAAGGTCACAAAGACATTATTAAATCATATCAAATCGTGCTAACGTTGGCTAATATTGCACCGTGTCTTGCTTGTGAAGTGCCTGCAAACTTTAGCAGCCTGCTAACCCTTAATTTGAAGTGCTTCAGTTAAGACCTGTAGAGCCCTGACCGAGTTCATGTAACATGACACATGTAAACAACAACCCGATGGTGATGTGGACATTAAAAGGTGTCTGGGCTACGAACAATCAAATCAAACATTTTCACGTAATAAGCAGAACAGCCTCCACCTTCTTGATCAGAAATTTTTGGTTACTCCCCTCTCTTGAAAACGTCACATACCAAGTACATACATACGAACTTCAAATTTTAAAAGTCTGGACTTTGGAGAGATGATGGATACTCTTTTGGTGGAACACAGCTGAGCAAAATATTGTGACCCTCTAAATGTTGACCTGAAGTTGGTGCCACTGGGGGTTGGCATTGGGTTTATGTCCCCACCAATGTTAATACCAAACCTACGCCCTTGCTCAGAGAAATGCTTGGCAGTCCAGTGTAGGACTTTGGAGTCACCAATATATCACGTCACAGCCAGATACAGGTCCTCTTTAATCCAGAACGCTTTGACAGTGACTACATCCTCCATGTTGGGGATTTCACCCTGCAACACAAACTTCTGTGCAGCCTTGCTCCACTGGTAGATGACTGGAACTTGGGAACGACTGGCTAGAATGAGGTGAGCCTTACCATCCAGGTTCACAAACTCTGCATCAGTATCACGGAACCACTCATGCAGTGATTGAACGTTAACATAAAAATAACCTTTGACAGGAAGCCTTTCAGCTCACCAATGCATTTAATCATTTTGAAGTTTCTGAGCAAAACTGTTTTTATTCAAATCAAATTCTTAAAAAAAACCCTTATCAAAAAGCATCTTAGGATCACCAAACCTCAGAATTTATAATCAGACACCACCTCCATACCAGGAAGTTGTGCACTGTGTGAAGTTTAAAATCAACTTCTGTGAATGTCGCACAGCCAAAGCCTGGTTATAAAATCTGGATTTAGATATCCATCTCTAGAGTGTTTCTATATCCAGAAATATATCTCCAGAGTTTGCATATACTTCTGGCAGTGAGTGCATCCACATACTGTTTTTACTGGAAGCCCATTGGAAATTAAAAGAAGGCCGATGAAAAGAGCGCACTATGGTGCCGGATGATTCAACAGGTTGTTGTATTCACAGCTACAAAGAAAAACTGTACTTTATATTCTCAAAGGACAGTATCATGAGTTTTCTACAAATACACAAACAATGCATTAATGTGATCAAATGTTCACAATCATTTAAGGTTGGTATAAGAACAATAATCTGCTTGACATTCACCCTGTGTTCATTTGTAGCTGTTCAGACTTGAGTGTTTTATCACAAAGGGCACATATAAATATGACACATTTCTCTGAGAAACTGTCAAAATTAGGCTCCTGTTTGTTTGGAATGGCTTCTTCCGTGAATAATTATTGCAATAAGTTTTAAGAGACTGTAAATGGAAATTTTAAAAGGGTTCATGTCCCTGGTGTCCCAAACATTAATTATAATATATACAGAGTGCTTGTGGGGTGGCACGGTGGTGTAGTGGTTTGCGCTGTCGCCTCACAGCAAGAAGGTCCAGGTTCGAGCCCCGTGGCCGGCGAGGGCCTTTCTGTGTGAGGTTGCATGTTATCCCCGTGTCCATGTGGGTTTCCTCTGGGTTACACCTGCAACTGTGCTGTTTGTGATAAGGTTTGGCAATAATGCCTTTGTTCAAAACCCAAACAAAAGGATGGCCACATACAAGGTGTGTGGTGTGAAAAATACAGGATGCTGGATAAACCATGTCAAATTTTATAAGGCACCTCAAAACACACCTGGATAGGTCAGTCAGGTAATGTGAAAGGCTCAGATTAGCACCTATGAACAGTTAGCAAACATGTTTATTCATAACGTTGGCTCCAGGCAGGTTATCCTACAGGTTTATTGTTGACCACATCATGTTGCAGGTTTATTAGGATACCATTACACTGGGTTTGAGAGGTTAGAGGGATGCGTTAATTGATGGTAGATTATAAATTGTCCTCAGTTGGAGACCCAGTGAAGTTATACAGTATGGTTGTAGCCTCGTCTTTTTTAATATTGTTGAAAAATAGGCTCATAGCTGTAACCTATAGCTTGGCTAATGATGTTAGCAATATTTTCCTGTTACCTTGAGTAATGTTAGTCTATATCTATTTTTAGCTGCCCGCTTTATATTCAGGAAAAAAGATTGATTATAGCCTGCAATATTAGCTTAGAACCAGTTGTTGTTTGTTTGTTTATTTATTTATTGAAAAATGTAAAAAAAATTACTTTGAGTTTTTCTTCAAAAATATAAATACTGAATAATGTGAAGCAATCAGGAGGTTGTGCCATCCAGCCAACAACGAAATTACAGATGATTAATGGGTTTTGATAATTAGCAGGCGGCACGGTGGTGTAGTGGTTAGCGCTGTCACCTTACAGCAAGAAGATCCGGGTTTGAGCTCCGTGGCCAGCGAGGGCCTTTCTGTGTGGAGTTTGCATGTTCTCCCCGTGTCCGCGTGGGTTTCCTCCGGGTGCTCCGGTTTCCCCCACAGTCCAAAGACATGCAGGTTAGGTTAACTGGTGACTCTAAATTGACCGTAGGTGTGAATGTGAGTGTGAATGGTTGTCTGTGTCTATGTGTCAGCCCTGTGATGACCTGGTGACTTGTCCAGGGTGTACCCCGCCTTTCGCCCGTAGTCAGCTGGGATAGGCTCCAGCTCACCTGCGACCCTGTAGAACAGGATAAAGCGGCTAGAGATAATGAGATGAGATAATAATACACTTTATTTATAGGCGCCTTTCAGGACACTCAAGGTCACTGTACAAAGACAATAATAAAAGCAATCGATAAAATGAAAAACAATCAAAATAGTGCAAAACATAATAAAACAGAAATAAAGTGCAATGGTAGGGTCATTCCAGTCCCAGATTAAAGGGAATATACTTGTTGGAAAAGGTGGGTTTTGAGGCGAGATTTGAAGGAGATGATGGAATCAGAGTGTTGTATGTCCTGTGGCAGGGAGTTCCAGAGGCGGGGGGCTGAGCAGCTGAAGGCTCTCAACCCCATGGTGGACAAGCGAGCAGGTGAGAGAGTGAGTTGGATGGAGGAGGAGGACCTGAGAGTACGGCTGGGTATGATGGTGTGGAGGAGCTCAGTAAAGTACTGGGGGGCAAGGGTGTTGATGGCTTTGAAGGTAAAAAGTAAGATTTTATAGATGATGCGAAATTTGATAGGCAGCCAATGGAGTTGCTGCAGGACAGGTGTGATATGACTGAAGGACGGGGTTCTGAAAATACAACCCCGATTCCAAAAAAGTTGGGACAAAGTACAAATTGTAAATAAAAACGGAATGCAATAATTTACAAATCTCAAAAACTGATATTGTATTCACAATAGAACATAGACAACATATCAAATGTCGAAAGTGAGACATTTTGAAATTTCATGCCAAATATTGGCTCATTTGAAATTTCATGACAGCAACACATCTCAAAAAAGTTGGGACAGGGGCAATAAGAGGCTGGAAAAGTTAAAGGTACAAAAAAGGAACAGCTGGAGGACCAAATTGCAACTCATTCGGTCAATTGGCAATAGGTCATTAACATGACTGGGTATAAAAAGAGCATCTTGGAGTGGCAGCGGCTCTCAGAAGTAAAGATGGGAAGAGGATCACCAATCCCCCTAATTCTGCCCTGACAAATAGTGGAGCAATATCAGAAAGGAGTTCGACAGTGTAAAATTGCAAAGAGTTTGAACATATCATCATCTACAGTGCATAATATCATCAAAAGATTCAGAGAATCTGGAAGAATCTCTGTGCATAAGGGTCAAGGCTGGAAAATCATACTGGGTGCCCGTGATCTTCGGGCCCTTAGACGGCACTGCATCACATACAGGCATGCTTCTGTATTGGAAATCACAAAATAGGCTCAGGAATATTTCCAGAGAACATTATCTGTGAACACAATTCACCGTGCCATCCGCCGTTGCCAGCTAAAACTCTATAGTTCAAAGAAGAAGCCGTATCTAAACATGATCCAGAAGCGCAGACGTCTTCTCTGGGCCAAGGCTCATTTAAAATGGACTGTGGCAAAGTGGAAAACTGTTCTCTGGTCAGACGAATCAAAATTTGAAGTTCTTTATGGAAATCAGGGACGCCGTGTCATTCGGACTAAAGAGGAGAAGGACAACCCGAGTTGTTATCAGCACTCAGTTCAGAAGCCTGCATCTCTGATGGTATGGGGTTGCATTAGTGCATGTGGCATGGGCAGCTTACACATCTGGAAAGACACCATCAATGCTGAAAGGTATATCCAGGTTCTAGAGCAACATATGCTCCCATCCAGACGACGTCTCTTTCAGGGAAGACCTTGCATTTTCCAACATGACAATGCCAAACCACATACTGCATCAATTACAGCATCATGGCTGCATAGAAGAAGGGTCCGGGTACTGAACTGGCCAGCCTGCAGTCCAGATCTTTCACCCATAGAAAACATTTGGCGCATCATAAAACGGAAGATACGACAAAAAAGACCTAAGACAGTTGAGCAACTAGAATCCTACATTAGACAAGAATGGGTTAACATTCCTATCCCTAAACTTGAGCAACTTGTCTCCTCAGTCCCCAGACGTTTACAGACTGTTGTAAAGAGAAAAGGGGATGTCTCACAGTGGTAAACATGGCCTTGTCCCAACTTTTTTGAGATGTGTTGTTGTCATGAAATTTAAAATCACCTAATTTTTCTCTTTAAATGATACATTTTCTCAGTTTAGACAATTGATATGTCATCTATGTTCTATTCTGAATAAAATATGGAATTTTGAAACTTCCACATCATTGCATTCCGTTTTTATTTACAATTTGTACTTTGTCCCAACTTTTTTGGAATCGGGGTTGTAATTCTGTCGAACCAGTTGCAGTTTATGGATGGACTTGTCAGGTAAACCAAAAAGAAGGGTTTTACAATAGTCAAAGCGGGATGTAACCAAGCTGTGGACCAGGATAGTGGTACTGTTGGGTGTGAGGGACGTGCACAAGCATGAGATATTACATAGATGGACGTAAGCTGACCAAGTGACATTATTTATGTGGGACTGGAACGATAGAGTGCTGTCAAGGATGACACCCAGACTCTTAACCTGGGGGGAGGGGGAAACTGAGGAGTTGTCAAACGAAATGGAGAAACTGCTTATTTTTGAAAGGGTGGACTTAGTGCCAATGAGAAGGACCTCAGTTTTGTCACTGTTAAGTTTAAGGAAGTTATGGGAGAACCAGGATCTGAGTTCCTGTAGGCCAGACCTGGGCATTTTACGGCCCGTGGGCCGCATCCGGCCCTTTGGTTCATTCTGACCGGCCCGCGTAAGGTTAATTAGAAATTACAAAATAAACATATTTCCTCATTTTACCTCATCCATGGACTGAATGTGCATTGCTTTTATTTTGAAGTTGTGTTCAACAAAAACGTAATGCGCACGACATGAACATGACATGAAAGCCCACAAAACCTAATCCCGCGATAACTACTTCCGTAATTTGTCCAGACCAACCACAAACTTGTATGTCATCCTTCAAACAGTCCAGCCAATCACATAGTGTGATGTCCCCAGCAGGCGCCGGAGCCCGAGCCGATCTGTAGATCTGATTCCTACTTTTTGGTGAATAATCTCATTATTTTTACAAAATATTACATACACAAGTGTCGATATGCCAAATCCCCCCCTTCATGGCCTGCTCTTAAGAATGAACTGTCCTTGTTACAAAAATGTCTGAAATATATAAACAATCCCCATGCAAATATACTGTACACATTCATAGCAGAAGTTAACCTTTCATAAACACCTTTTTTCCCATTTTACATATATTGTATATATATGTATTTGATAAGTTTTCTTTTTAGATTATATTTTCAGAGAAGGCGTGATTTTATGTTGTAATATAAAATAATTCTGTTTATGTTTGAATTTAATAAAAAAAAGATCTGATTCCTACACCGAATCGACTGATGATCATCTGTCAGCTGTGCTTCGCATCTCCACCTCAGACATTCAACCTGACTCTGATGCACTCGTTAAAGACCAACAGAGACTAGATTTCTCTCACTGAACAAATAAAAAACTGAAAAACACCAAATGAGGTGATTAGACTACAAATGTGGGCATCATTATTATAATATGATGTATCTTAATTGATATTTGGAGTAGAAAGACAATATTGTGATGTCTTTATTGTGTTTTGGGGTGAATGTGACTGAAAAAAATGGTTCAAACGTTCACATTTTGTTAACCATTGTTTTGGGAAATTTGACTGAATAAATGACATTTTTTGTAAGGCAACCTCATTTTTTCCATACTCTTACCAGTCTTAGCAGCTTGTAAAAACAATGTTATTTATTGCTTTATATAAATAAATACAATTAATATTATGCAAAATTTAGTTCAGCCTTTTGGTCCGGCCCTCCACAAAATTTTCTGTTTCTCATGTGGCCCCATGGAAAAAATAATTGCCCACCCCTGCTGTAGGCAATCGGAGAGGGAGGTGGGTGGGAGAGAGGAGATGGGTTTGGTGGACAGGTAGAGCTGTGTGTCATCCGCATAGCAATGGAACTGGATGTTAAATTTACGGAAAATACTGCCAAGAGGGAGGAGGTAGATAATGAGTAAGAGAGGTCCAAGCACAGAACCTTGGGGTACACCAGAAGAGAGGGGGAATGGTTGGGTTGTGAATGTTTTCAGTTGGACCAACTGAGCGTAGTGGAGAGATGTTAGGCCGTTTGTGGACAGTATGTTGGGATCTGCATTTTCTCCAAGTAGAAAGTTACAAATCTCTTCATTCCCACATACAGCTGCTGCTGTCAGCAGGGTAACGTCATCATTCCAGATTGCAGAAGAATACAGTCCATTAATACCGATTCCTTTTAACTAGTTTCTTCAGTTTGTTTGGTTTGTTGTCAATAATGCATTGTATTAATGGATTTGTTTTCCTTGGCTCTAATTCAACAGGAACTGGAAACGTAACTGGTACAGGAATTTGAACAGGAATGGAAAATGGGAGAGGTAATCGGAATGCCATTGATTGTCAAATGTCCTGTTGAGATAAATTGCAATGGCCTGGGTTATCACTTCAGCTTTGTCACTTTACATCCATTCATTTTACTTTCAGGAAAAATCTGCATGCTACTGTAAAAGGCACAAATAGACTATGATTAGTTCACAAGCTGACACCATACTACAGAATTTATAGATTGTGACTTACAATTACATACAGAGTGCAATTACTGGACATATATTTATTACAATTTTCTCTTTGTTTTTAATACTATTATCAAACTTGAAAATGGTTCCTCACTTCCTAAATGATTTCTAGTGAAAACCTTTCTCAAAAGGAAAACTCTTTGTTGTAGTGTTCATCCTAAAAAGGGACAAACTGAAAATCTAAGGGTTAAATTGTAGGTAGGTGGTGAAAAAGGAAACACGTATTGGTACAAACTGCAAGTGACAAATTATTTGATTTATTTGTTTGGGAATTGCTCATCATTTTGTTTATTGCCATGTATGCAGGGTTCCCCCTGGGTTCTGAAAAATATTCTCCACTTTTTTCCTTGAAAAATCAAGTAAACAAAAAAATATTCTTTACTTTTTCTTCACTTAGTCTGAATTTTATCTTAGTTACTGACTTAAATCCACGTTGTTAATACAGGTTTATATCTACCAAACTGGCACAATTCAAATATTTGTATAGATACAGCTAAGCCTCTCCATCACATATAAAATTTGGGCTCCACTCCAGCTTCTGATAAGAAAGACATGATTTTTGGGTGCCCTGTGCACCATCAAGCTAAAAATACACCTATTTAGTTTGAACTTATTTCAGAATATTTTAGCAGGGAATTATTCAAAAGAGATTAGCACTCCCCTTACCTTTTACTTCAACACAGAACTTGATTTACAATTGAACAGAGTCGAGAAGAGTCTTGGACCAACCAACAGTGAAGGAATCTGAATTTGCCATCGATTTACGAACCGAAGACAGAACGACATGACATTTTATGTTATGCGTTTGCCACGGAAACTCAACATGACACGCCCCCTGAAACATTGCCTTTTTTTCCTGCTTGGATTTTTCCTCTGTTTTATGTAGCCTAAGCTGTGGACTGTGTGAAACTGTAAACCTGGACTTTACTTATATGTTTGGATGGTTTATCCTCACTGTATGATTGGATTACCTGTATCCTTGGGACCTGGCATCTCTCTCGTGGGTGTGCTAGCGTCTCTCCGGCCTAACTTGAGCCTTCTCTGCCGTGGATGCTGTTGACCCGTCGTGCGAGTGTGTAAGTCTCCACTTCCTCACTGTTGTACGCTTGTTGTAGCATTTAGCCAGAATTGGTAGCTTCCCCTGCCTTTTCTGATAAGTGCTGGTGTCTGGTATCTGGCTTATCGAGGTTGTCAATCTGGCTGTGAGTTTCTGCTGGCTCTCATGGTGTTCTATGGGGAGTTAGAATGTGTCCTGTCATCTCAGAACTGTTTTTTTATCTCCTCATCATTTTGTCGACACTGTGGATTATTTACAGCTTCTGCAGCCTTTCTAGCACACCACGTTTGGCTATGGATATGTGCTATTCGCCGGCGGACTTGTTAAAAATGAACGCGTCGTCACTTCGTCTGTCCCCTGGAGTTTACAAACTTCGCGCCAGTGTTGGGATTGTTCATCAGCCCCGGTACCTGCACCGAGGCTCATCTCATCTCATCTCGTTATCTCTAGCCGCTTTATCCTGTTCTACAGGGTCGCAGGCAAGCTGGAGCCTATCCCAGCTGACTACGGGCGAAAGGCGGGGTACACCCTGGACAAGTCGCCAGGTCATCACAGGGCTGACACATAGACACAGACAACCATTCACACTCACATTCACACCTACGGTCAATTTAGAGTCACCAGTTAACCTAACCTGCATGTCTTTGGACTGTGGGGGAAACCGGAGCACCCGGAGGAAACCCACACGGACACAGGGAGAACATGCAAACTCCGTACAGCAAGGCCCTCGCCGGCCACAGGGCTCGAACCCGGACCTTCTTGCTGTGAGGCAACAGCGTTAACCACTACACTACCGTGCCGCCCTGCACCGAGGCTGTTGCCGTCAATTCCAAATTCAGCCTACACTCGACAGTGCTATCCACACTGTGGTGTCGACATTCCCCACTCGATTGTCTGTTCGCAATCATAGGGTTGGGGGCATATGTTACTGGTTTCTGTGTCCGGCGCCAATGTTACTGGACCTTGCTTCTGCATTGTGTTCTGTTGAAAGAAGACCCCCAGGTGGATAATGAAGCTGTTTATTCTCTGCACAAGTCTGCACAAGGGTCATCAAAATAAAAACAATGAGGGTTGCAGTCCTCTCAATAACTGCCGGCACCCGGCAATTTTGCTGCCTACAAACGCTTCATTGCCGGCTACTCACAGTGGTTTTTCAAAGAATTGAAATTCATAAGTTTTCACTTCATAATTTATACTTCATAAAAATAAAAATTTCCCCCATCTATTTTTATAAGACATTCTTTTATTCATTCAAAAATCGGTTGTTTTAGACAGTAGGCCTAAGAATTCTGTTCGGGTATGCGGACAGCCTAGACTTGACAGATATATTGTGGTATGTGTGCACGTGCGTTATGTGTAACTGTGGCGTTCACCCGGGGCTGTTCAACACTACGTTAGGCTTACAAAAAGCCGAAAAATGTCAGGGAAGCGCCAGGCAAACATCAGCGACTTTTTCGCTGCAAAAAGGTCGAAAACACAAGGTAATAAGACTGTGACGGGTCCTCCAGTGTTTGCTGTAAACATGAACCAAACCATGCTTGGAAAGTGACTATTTCTTTATTTTCTCCAGCTTCTGGGAGAAACATTGGCGCGATAACAGATCTACTGTAGGTTAACATGCAGCGCTTCGCTGTAGGGCCTATAGTATCTGGCCCCACACGTTTTTGCAAATTAATATAGCATATGGATAGTTAGCCATTCCATATATATATATATATATATATATATATATATATATATATATATATATATATAGTCCATTGTGTGTGCGTATCAGGGTTAAAAACGTTCTTTGCTGTATTAAAATGATGTATGTCAGTCATTTTGTTAGGCCTAACGTTACATGCTTGGACAATGATTAACTCAAGTTAACTGTGGTAAGCAGGCCTAATTATGTATGCTTTATCGTGGTCATTAAGTGTCATTTATTTGTATGCGCCCCGGAACAAGCATATGATGATACAAAACAGACCATGCAAGCAGAAATTTGTGCTGCTACAAAACAGACCATGCAAGCAGAAATGCAGACACTTGGCAGTCTTCTGAATTTAGATGCCTGTGACAATGAAGAAGACATGTATGAAGAGGATTACAGTGATGATGAGGACTTTGATGGCTTCTGAACAATTTCCAATATTAGATCATAAATATTTTTATGAATGCTATAAGCTGTGTGACTGTGAATATGATATTTACTAAAGTTCTGTTAGAACATGTCAATACAATTGACTTGTTTATAATAGTTTGAAATACAAATGATGTGCAGTATGTGTCACTTTTTCTAAGTTTGTAAGATTGTGTGTGTTCTCGTGCATAGCTGTCCTGAGCTTTATGACCCTTTCACACCCTGGTAAACGTGCATAATCGCGAGAACATACTCTTTTATTTTCTCTGTACCTTCTAGTTTCGCTGAAACCACATTCCTGGTTCCTCCTGTTCTAGGGGGTGTATGGTCTGCTCTTTCATGTATAATAAAAACGACTCCTTATCTGGCGAGTTGACCTTGTGCCCCCGAGCCCCTTACTTATCTTGTCACGCAAGCTTCTGATGTATATAAACCCTGCTCTCTCTGTGTATCACTGAGCAGTGCTTGAATAAACCAGATTGATTTAACTCGTGTGGTTTGTTTTAACCCTGCTCCAGAGCGCTCTTACGTCAACGCATCTGAACTGAGACAGACACAGGTTCTAACAATTTGGTGACCCCGACGTGATACTCTCAATCAGGTAAGACATGTTTGATTGACTACCTGGTTGGCAGTAGTTTCGTAGTGTCCTACGGAGGACAGTTTTCCCTGGTTCGAGTCCAGGAAGAGCGCGCTATACAAATTTGTACTATATTTGTTGTCTGTTCCTCTTCAGATCCGTTTGTTGTCATTGTACGATGGGAAGCTCGTTCCCTAAGCCTGCGCCAGGGGAAACCCCGGCCGAATGGATGACTAGGTGCGGTTTTGCTTATTATGTTTCTCCCTGGCTCGATAATTTGGCAGGTTGGACTGAGGCCAACCCTCAAATTCCTTCCTATCCTCGTCAAGGTACTTTCGATCCTGGTTATCTTGCATCGGCCCATCGCATGATTTATGAGGGATTAGGGGACCCCGGATGGGATCGCCCGTATATGCGGGAAGGATATGCCAAATGGTATGATATGAAGAAGATTTGGGATAATTTTAAACAGGCTTATACTCCCCGTTCAGTCCTGAAATCCATCCCGAAGCCTCGGGCTGCACCCGTCACCAAGGAAACGGAGGAGGCGGCGCTAGGAAAATCTAAATCTCCTTCTGCTCCTCCAGCCTCGTTAGATAGTAAACCTCCACCTTATAGTAAGGCTGGAAAAATTACTGGTAAATCGCCGTCAGCTGTAAAAACGATTCCTAAAATATATCCGTCCTTGGCTGCTGTGTCTGCGTGCCCCCCCCCCCCCCCCCCCCCCCCACGGTTGACAGAGGGCAGCGTCCCGGAGGGATAAAGGGTGCGCCTGCATCAGCCAAGAACGGCAAAGACGAAGAAAGTAGTGACGATACCGATGATGACACCGATGACGATGATGATTGGGATAATCCCGATGGTGTGGGTCCAGACGCCGGCTCGCGTCCTTATCCGCCACAAAACGCTGCTTGTGTATGGGTTGCAAAGCGCAGTGGTATTGATATAACTCCTCCGTCCCCGTCGGCTCTTAAGGACATCATCTCGCTTCTTCCGTCACCCGATAAGCCTTTGCTTTTTGTTGATCAGTTAATTAATGTTTCTCGTAATTGTCAGCTTACGGGAGCTGATTACCGGTTTATTCTGCAAAATAAATTAGGAGGCGCATATGATGAGACAGCCCTGTTAGAAAACGTTCAGGTTCTCGCCCCCGTCAATGATCAAGCTGAAAATATTAAGGAAGAGTATGAAGGGGATGACGGTCGCCCGCGTCGGCGCACCGTGACTACCTTCTTTTGGAAGGACACGCCGAACGCACTGCAGCAGCTTCGTGAGCAATTGACGCGATACCTGCTCGCCTTAAAACAAGCAAATAGAGACCTGTCACAGGTCACTAATTGCAAACAGGAGCGTTCTGAGCTGACGTCGGCTTTCTGGAAGCGCTTTGGGGAAGTTTGGCAACATTTGGGAGGTCTTGAACTTGATTTGGCAAACCCGAACCCAATGTTCTTGTCCACCTTTCTGTCTAATTGTCGCCCCGAAATACAGAGCGTATTAAAACATCACTGGAGTGACCGGAATAATCTGGTCCTCCGTCAGGCCGGGGAGCGGGTGCGCACGCTGGAGAGCGATGGTCTTTTAGACTGTAAAACGAATAAAGCATGTTTATCCGTCGTGCCGGGCGGACGAGCGGAGGGACGACAGGAGAGGGGTCGCCGAACGGGACCGCGCGGCGGGGGAGGGAGGAGAAATGGAAAGTGCCACTATTGTGGAAAAGAGGGGCACTGGATAAGAGAATGTCATGCGAAACAGCGAGATGAGCAGGAACGCGAGAAACCCGTCATGCGCGCCGGTTCAAGCCCCACAGGGCAGAGAGATCCTGCCCGCCCATAGGGCTGCCCTCAGAGCGATGAAACCCCGACCGTTGCTATGTTAAATCTTTTATTCAGCTCCCCTCTTAACGAAGATCTTCCCACTATTGTTTTATGCCTGGCAGGGACTGAATATCCTTTTTTACTCGACACCGGGGCTACCATGTCCTCAGTGGGGAGGGAATATGCGGGTCCTTTATCTACACGGTCTGTAAGCTCTGTGGGAATAGAAGGGGTTCCTTTCCATTCCAGTTGCACGCCCCCCCTTTCTGTTACTTGTGCCCTTGATCCTTTACTGAAGTTTTCTCACTCCTTTGTTTGCATGCCTGATTGCCCTTTTAACCTGCTTGGACGGGACCTCATGAGCCTCCTAGGGCTCTCTATTTCTTTTAGTGGCTCACACATGGTTGTTGACATACCAGACGAAACCTCGTCGGCTGCTCTTGCCCTCACCTCTCTTTCTCTCCCCCATAACCTTCTCAATGCTGCTTGTGCCGTTACCTGCCTCACACCCTCTCTTTCTGACCTTCCAGCTTCTCTTTGGGCGGAACATAAGGACGAGGTGGGCTTTGTTAACTGTACCCCTTACGAGGCGGTCATTAAACACTCTTCGCCTGTGTATGTGAAACAGTACCCCCTTTCCCCCGCTAAGCTGTCTGGCATTGATGATGTTTTATGTTCTCTCCTAGAGCAAGGTGTGGTCGTCCCCTGTGTTAGCCCTTATAACACTCCAGTGAACCCGGTGCAGAAGCCCAACGGCACGTGGCGTTTCACCCAGGACTTGCGTAAGATTAATGAGTTAATTATCCCAGTCGCCCCATTAGTTCCAGACGTTCCCTCTCTTATGGCCTCGATTCCGTGTGAACATGCGTTTTTCTCTGTGATTGACCTCTGTTCTGCCTTTTTCAGCGTCCCTGTGGGCCACGACACGCAGCCCCTGTTCGCTTTTACGCACAGGGGAAAGCAGTACACATGGACCAGGTTACCCCAAGGATATGTCGATTCCCCCACGGTTTTTACAGCCGTAGTGAGGGACGCCTTGGCCGGTTTGTGCCTCCCCTCGGGCTCCTCCGTGCTCCAATACGCGGATGATCTTCTGGTAACGGCGGAGGACGAGGACCTTTGCGCTAAAGCCACACTCGCTCTCCTCTCTCTTCTGGCGCAAGAAGGTTTCAAGGTCTCACGAACTAAGCTTCAGTTCTGCCTCCCCACTGTTCGATATCTGGGTCACGATCTCTCCCAGGGCTCCCGCAGGCTCAGCCCCGAGCGTGTGCAGGTCATCCTAGACACTCAGGTGCCTGCCACCAAACACGCCCTCATGGCTTTTCTGGGACTTATCAATTACTGCCGCCAGTGGATTCCTGACTGTTCCACCTATGACAAGTGTCTGCGCTCTGCAATTCTGCACTCGGACCCTTTGACTCAGCCCCTGGTGTGGTCTGATGAGATGCTGACGGCCTTCAGGGCCTTGAAACAGGCTTTATGCTCGGCCCCTGCTCTCGGACTTCCGAATTACCGTTTGCCGTTTCATTTATATGTGTGCAACCAGCAGGGAACTGCGTCTGGGGTTTTGGCGCAGGAGCACGGGGGGGGTATGCGGCCTTGTGCGTTCCTCTCTAAAACTCTTGATTCTGTGGCACAGGGCCTCCCTGCTTGCCTCAGGGCGGTGGCTGCATGTGCTGTCATGGTCACGGACGCTGAACGGCTGGTTTTGTCTCACCCGCTCGTTCTCCACACCTCACATGATGTAGTGCACGTTTTAAAGAACCTCAGTACCCAGCATTTATCTGCGCAGCGTCGCTCTGGATACGAGTCTATTCTTTTGGCCACCGAGAACCTTACTGTTAAGCCCTCCTCCTCCTTTGATTCTCTCGCGCACGCGCTTCAGCGCCTCCTCAATTCACAGGATGATTTTCTTCCTTCTGAAACACACGACTGCATTTCTAGCATTCTTTTCGAGACAAGTATCCGCCCCGACTTACGCTCCACCCCGTTACTTTCAGGTGATTCGCTGTTTGTGGACGGCTCGTGTTCACGCCCCTCTGACGGCGTCTTTGTGTGTGGTTATTCTGTGTGCCGCCTTCCTGATGAAACTGTTGAAGCTTTTTCTCTTCCTTTCTCCTCGGCTCAGGCTGCCGAACTATACGCTCTAACCCGTGCATGTGTTATTGCCCAGGACACAGACGTCACTATCTACACTGATTCACGTTACGCTTTCGGCGTTGCTCACGACTTTGGTCGGATTTGGGCTTCGCGTGGGTTCACCACTGCAGACGGTAAGCCCATTTCTCATTCTTCGCTTGTTACTGATTTAATCACCGCCTGTCTTCTCCCGCGCTCTTTAGCCATTGTTAAGACTCGTGCTCATTGTATTGGGGACTCTTTTGAGATCAGGGGAAACTCTCTCGCCGATCGCATTGCCAAAGCCGCGGCTGCCTCCGGTGTTTTTCCGCCTTCGCTTACTCTCTCCCTGGTCTCATCCAGCCGTATGATTAGTGCCGTTCTTCCGGACATTGACTTGATCTCCCTCCAGGCCTCCGCTTCGGCCTCAGACAACCATTTCTGGGACTCATGCGGCGCGCAGCCGTCTGACGGCGTTCGGATCGATGCTCAGGGCCGCCTTTGTTTGCCTAGACATTGCACTCCTTTCCTCGTCCGCGAGTTTCATGGTCCCACTCACCGCGGACGAAGGGGGGTAGTGGAGGATTTATCCAAAATATTTTGCATCGACAAAATACACACCGATGTACATCACATTCTAGACAGATGTTTAACGTGCGCACAGAATAATCCATCTAAACCAGGCGCGGTACATCAGCACCTTCCCATACCTGACACGCCGTTCCAGGAATGGCAGATTGACTTTACTCACATGCCAAAGCAGGGCCCCTTTAAGTATCTTTTGGTCATGGTCGACAAATTTTCACGATGGGTGGAGGCTTTCCCTTGCGGGAAAGAAGACGCTCGCACGGCGGTAAACAAATTGACGCAAGAAATCATTCCGCGTTATGGCCTCCCGGTAGGGATAGACTCTGACAAAGGGACGCCGTTCACCTCTAAGGTGACCCAAGAACTATGTAAGGACCTAAAAATCCTTTGGCGATTCCACATCCCGTACCATCCACAATCCTCCGGCATTGTGGAGCGCGCAAATAGAACAATCAAGGGTAAGCTGCGCAAGGCAATGCAAGAAACCGGCACTAAAAACTGGGTACAAATTTTACCCTTAGTCCTCGCTGACATGCGAATGACCGCTCAAGTGGCCCTCGACAACCTGTCTCCGTATGAGCTCGTGATGGGCCGGCCTTTTCCTACACCCTGGCGCAGAGGTATGCAGGCTATAGGAACGAGTGATCTTGATGTACATCTCAGTGAGTACGCCGTGGGTCTCATGCGGGTACTTGATGAATACTGGACGAGACTAAATTCCAAAAAGCCTCCCATTCCTGAGGCACCCACTCACCCCTTTGAGGTAGGGGATAAAGTGTTGGTAAAGAAATTCGCTAAATTAGGCACTCCTCTAGAGGAACCGCCCTACAGTGAACCCACGGATGTGCTCGCTGTAACTCGAACGGCTGTACTAACTGACCTTTTTCCACAGTGGATTCATGCCAGTCGAATAAAGAAGGCTCCAATGTAATAGAAATCTATATTGTTGATGCTTAACAGGTTTTTGTGTTTCAGAAAGTTGCTGTGACAATAGCTGACGGCCTTTTCAGGGATCCCCTTTCCAGCATCCGGAGTGATCCGGTTTCGGCTGATCTACAAAGAGGGGATGGTCGGTGCGTCCCGCAGACTTCTGAACTGAGGAATCTGGAAGACACGTGAGCCTGGGCTACCTTCAACTATCTACATCCTGTGGACACAGAAAGAACAAAGTCAGTGACCAGTATGACTTTCCTTCTGGTATTGGTCTTAGCGCTTGGAGCAGGGAATCCCGCTCAAGCCAGCCACGAGGACAACGTTTTTTGGCGATTTGCCAATTGGACTGCTAAACAACATACTAATCAGTCTTGTTATGTCTGTCAATACGTTAGAGTCTAAACTGTAGTTATACTCTGTAAACAAAGTATAAAAGAGGGGATTGTAAGATTGTGTGTGTTCTCGTGCATAGCTGTCCTGAGCTTTATGACCCTTTCACACCCTGGTAAACGTGCATAATCGCGAGAACATACTCTTTTATTTTCTCTGTACCTTCTAGTTTCGCTGAAACCACATTCCTGGTTCCTCCTGTTCTAGGGGGTGTATGGTCTGCTCTTTCATGTATAATAAAAACGACTCCTTATCTGGCGAGTTGACCTTGTGCCCCCGAGCCCCTTACTTATCTTGTCACGCAAGCTTCTGATGTATATAAACCCTGCTCTCTCTGTGTATCACTGAGCAGTGCTTGAATAAACCAGATTGATTTAACTCGTGTGGTTTGTTTTAACCCTGCTCCAGAGCGCTCTTACGTCAACGCATCTGAACTGAGACAGACACAGGTTCTAACAAAGTTCTAATGAATAACTGATTGAAATTGTATTCTTGTGTCAGTCTTTTTTATTTTTAAAATTTATATTTGTACATATTAACACACTAAATGACCTTCAGATCTTGAATATAATTTTTGTATCCAAATTTTGCATTCAGGATCACTCAGAATTCACCATTTAACATCTACATTTTCAAAATTTTCTAGGGGAGGACCCCCGGACCCCCCTCTTTTTTTATACATTGCAGCGGCGGCTAACGCAGCCTCCGCTCAGCTTACGCTTAACCTCTGCCTACTACTCTTTCTTACTTGCCCCTTTCTCAGAAATATATTGAGGGCTGGGGTTGGGAACACGTGGAGTCTGCCTGCAGCAGGGTAAAGCTCTTCCTGCTTCCTATACACGTTATACTAGCGTGCAAACTTTACTAAACTTAATAAAATTACATCACTACAGTTTCTACTAGTATGAGGTGTGTTAATGAAATAAACAAAATAAATTCCAAAAGGGAAAAATGTATTATAAAACATGAATGTCGATGTATGAGTGTGAATGCAATGAAAGAAATACTTAAGTTCTATCTCTGATCTATATACACTACCGTTCAAAAGTTTGGGGTCACTTTGAAATTTCCTTATTTTTGAAAGAAAAGCACTGTTCTTTTCAATGAAGATCCCTTTAAAGTAATCAGAAATCCACTCTATACATTGCTAATGTGGTAAATGACTATTCTAGCTGCAAATGTGTGGTTTTTGGTGCAATATCTCCATAGGTGTATAGAGGCCCATTTCCAGCAACTCTCACTCCAGTGTTCTAATGGTACAATGTGTTTGCTCATTGCCTCAGAAGGCTAATGGATGATTAGAAAACCCTTGTACAATCATGTTAGCACAGCTGAAAACAGTTGAGCTCTTTAGAGAAGCTATAAAACTGACCTTCCTTTGAGCAGATTGAGTTTCTGGAGCATCACATTTGTGGGGTCGATTAAATGCTCAAAATGGCCAGAAAAATGGCTTGACTATATTTTCTATTCATTTTACAACTTATGGTGGGAAATAAAAGTGTGACTTTTCATGGAAAACACAAAATTGTCTGGGTGACCCCAAACTTTTGAACGGTAATGTAAATTCTCAAATTGTGGTCATATAGGGCAATACATAAATACAGAGAAATGTACAGATCTGTAAACTATTCCAAAAGAAACTAATCTGACATACAACATACAGGAAAAACATTGCTTCATCCATTTTCATTATAACAATGCGCAAAACAGCGCTCATACACAGGTAAAGGCCAATTTATGCTGACAACCCAGTCCTCGCAGATGGCGTCGCAGACAGCATCTGCGTAGCCCCCCCACCTTCGCAGATGCTCTGCGCGCACCTCCCAAAAATTGTGACCACCGCAGAAGCCTCGCAGACAGCGTCGCAGACAAGAGGGCTCTGATTGGTCCACTCTACATCCGCTGTACATGCACTTCCGCTTCCCTACTTTCCCGGTTTGTTTTGTTTTCACGACCGCCATTTTTAAAAACACGAGCGAAGATGGAGCAGCACGAAGAGCGGTTGATCGAGGAAGTGAGGAAGTACGTACATCTATACGACTCCAGTTCTAGTCATTATAAGTAACCAGAGGATAAACACTCCACTAACCACACCCACCAACTACTCCTAGCGATTTCGCGACTTCCCGCCCCCTTGCGTTGTGACGGTGAATAACATCGCGCACGCCTATTACTCCCCGCTCAACAATAAATTACAACTGTCTGCGAAAATCTATCTGCGAAAGCCTTGTCGCAAGAGCATGCAGAGGCCCTAAAAGGGACACTTGTGTGGCCCCTACTGGTACTGCAGCGAAGGATGCAGTCAAAACGTTCCAGGCTAATCACATTCGGGATCGCGAATGCTAGCGGAGCCACGAGGTAAACTTAGAACGTTCACAGAATAAACAAACTAAACTATAAATCTGATTGGTTACCTGCACAAGGGTCATCAAAATAAAAACAATGAGGGTTTGGAACACGTGGAGTCCGCCTAAACAGAATAAATGCCCTATTACAAATTGCACTTATCAAGACAAATGTGGTTCAAGGTCTAATCAGTCCCCCCAGGATTCCGCGGGCCTTTTTTGTGATTGTTGCAGGCTAAAATGTCTGATGTTGCGGGGGGGGGGTTCCAAAAAATTGCGATGAAAGTTGCGGTGTTTTTTAGGTTTTTGTTGCGATTACATTGCGGGAGGAAGTGAAAGTTGCAAGAAATTGTTGCGATTTTCTTTTTTTGTGATTAAAATTGAGTGATATGTTAAATATTAAGTTATTACTGAAAAACTATTGATTAAAAAAACAAAGACACTGAGAAATGGTCCTATAAACAACTTTACCAATATAAAAGATTACCAGGACTACAAAAATGCAGAAAAATAGGCTTTACTTATCCAAATGCACCTGTTGGTTCAAAAGTTAAAGTGCATCGAACCTCACAGCACAACATGAAGTTACCTTAAAATATAATATAAATGCCTCAGCTTTCATGTAAGAAAAAAAAAACCTTAATACTAGTACTGTGTGCAGGCAGTCTCTCCTGAAGACTAAATTAAACAATAATTATAAACTAATAAAATAAATGGCTCAGGCTTCATAGAAGAAAAAAAAAAACAATTTGAACAGAATCTCACAGTATGATGCTGAAGCTGCCTAAACAATGGAAAATAAAATACCATTTTGGCAAAAATGTTGGCATCCATTAATTTCTTGCATTAAGTAAAAAATAATGTAAAGTGCACACAGTCCTTCACTGTAAACATAACACACTTTCAGTAAGAGTAGTTTGTCGACGTCACCTCAAGACGACGCCAACGATTGGTCAAATTTGCGGGAAAGTTGCGATGATTGGATATAATTGCAACACCGCCCTGAATTCGCGGGGATTGAATTTGCGTTGAAGTTGCAAATCGCAACATCGCGAAATCCTGGAGGGTCTGTCAAATGAAAATACAAAACGAAATAAAAAAAACAACAGTGTAAAACATCGCACAAATGCAATTTATAGGTGACCTAAAACATAATACTTTATCAGGGAATTGTTTGACTAAAACAATTCAGTGTAAATATGACTTTTAATAACTTTTCTCTAGAACCCACATTATCCCAACCTACCTGAAGCAGGGTAAAGCTCTTCCTGCTGCAAAACACCCACAATGCAAAACTGTACAGAAAGGCTACAAAATAAAAGTCTTGACCCATTTATGCAGGATTTAATGCAAAATACAAATAACTATTTATTAACTCTGTTACACATCTTATCTCATCTCATTATCTCTAGCCGCTTTATCCTTCTACAGGGTCGCAGGCAAGCTGGAGCCTATCCCAGCTGACTATGGGCGAAAGGCGGAGTACACCCTGGACAAGTCGCCAGGTCATCACAGGGCTGACACATAGAGACAAACAACCATTCACACTCACATTCACACCTACGGTCAATTTAGAGCCACCAGTTAACCTAACCTGCATGTCTTTGGACTGTGGGGGAAACCGGAGCACCCGGAGGAAACCCACGCGGACACGGGGAGAACATGCAAACTCCACACAGAAAGGCCCTCGCCGGCCCCAGGGCTCGAACCCAGGACCTTCTTATTGTGAGGCGACAGCGCTAACCACTACATCACCGTGCCGCCCTCTGTTACACACAGATTCGCAAAATCTTTGGGGCCTGGCTCCTCCACTTCTATGCACGGATCTTATCCCGGTGCGCTGGACTCCTTGCTCCCCCCTCAAAACCACACGCACTGGCAGAGTATATGCTGTCGCCTCACAGCAAAAAAGGTCCGGGTTTGAGCCCCGTGGCCGGTGAGGGCCTTTCTGTGTGGAGTTTGCATGTTCTCCCTGTGTCCGCGTGGGTTTCCTCTGGGTGCTCCGGTTTCCCCCACAGTCCAAAGACATGCAGGTTAGGTTAACTGGTGACTCTAAATTGACCGTAGGTGTGAATGTGAATGTGAATGGTTGTCTGTGTCTATGTGTCAGCCCTGTGATGACCTGGCGACTTGTCCAGGGTGTACCCCGCCTTTCGCCCGTAGTCAGCTGGGATAGGCTCCAGCTTGCCTGCGACCCTGTAGAACAGGATAAAGCGGCTAGAGATAATGAGATGAGATGAGATGAGATGAGATGAGATGAGATGAGACACATACATTCGCGAAATCTTTGGCGCCTGGCTCCTCCACCTCTACGCACGGATCTTATCCCGGTGCGCTGGACTCCTCGCTCCCCCCTCAAAACCACATGCACTGGCAGAGTAAATGCAGCAAATCTTCATTCACTACCAGCCCATATGAACTTAACATTATCCTCGACACCAACGGCTCAGCCATCACTGATCAGCGTCGCCCTAATAAATGTCCGATCCCTAACAAATAAGACTTTTATTTTAAATGACATTATAACATCTCGTCAACTGGATTTTTTTGTTGTTTGTAACCGAGACTTGGCTTACTGTTGGTGATCACCTTTCACTCAGCGAACTCTGTCCCCCTCATTTTTGTTTTTTAAGCTCACCAAGGTTTTCTGGTCGTGGAGGCGGTTTAGTGACCGTTTTCAATAACTCATTTAAATGCAGATTTCTTCCCACCAGTGCTTATTCCACTTTTGAGGTGCAACTCTTAGCGATTAATGGCCCTGCCCCTGTCCTATGTGCTCTGATGTACAGGCCTCCCAAAGCCTCCAGCACTTTCATTCAAGAGTTTTCTGACCTTTTGTCTGTCATCGCCTCTCGTTCTGATAAGCTGTTAATTTTAGGTGACTTTAAAGACCCACTGACAGTCATTTCGTATTAATTTTTAAACAAACAATATATGACTCCAAAGATAAATTCTGGTTTTAATTCTTGGTTTAACTGTCCGTTTTAAACATCAGAAGTAATTTTAAATTTCGCGCAGGGAGATTGACCTGGGCTCATTCAGAGATGCCGGAAGTGACATCACATCAGTGTGTCGTTTTTGTTTACAAGTCACTATGTTGGTTCAGTTCTCACAAGTCTTGTGATATTGAGCTGTGGTTTTGTGGTGATTTCCTTGCGTGAAAAAGTTAAATGGCGTCTAACCGAAAAGGGATTATATGTGTGGCTTACGGGTGTTCTAACACCACGTCGGAAGGAGTGAAACTCCATTCCTTTCCTTAGAAAAAACACCCTGAAATAGCAAAAGAGTGGGAAAGAAACGTTTCCAAAACGCGTGCGAACTGGAAGTCAACAAAATGGTCACGTCTCTGTTCAGCACATTTCGAGGAGCACTGTTTCACTTTGTCGTCCAGAACTCGAAGAACGTTTGATCCAACTTATCCACTGGTGTTGGAGGAGTCAGCTGTGCCAACGTTGTTTGACAGGCCCGGGCCGAATCAATCTGTCAAAAGAGAAACCATAGTTCGAATTACGTGGGAGCCAATGGGAGCTGAGCTCCCATGAAAGAAGCAAACTTAATTTTCTGTGGAAGTCTCTCAAATACGTCATATATCACCATAATAAGCTTGAATAGCCTATATCACCATATAAATATAAATAAAACTCGTTTCATTTCCGATCACCATGCAGCCATAACTTTGTATTGAACGTGTTATTAAACCACAACATGTACGGCTGTACTTCACCACCACACCATTATGCGTGCAAACTGAAATTTGCAGCCTGCGAAATCAAATGTGAAGTTAAGTCCGAAGAAGAATTGTCCTCTATCTCACAACGATCTTCCTTTGTTTAAATATATATATATATATATATATATATATATATATATATATATATATATATATACACACACACACACACACACACACACTATATATAATTTGTTTAACAATATATATGCAACACCGTGTGTGTGTGTGGGTTCGTGCATGCGCGCGCCTGTGTGTGAAAGCTGTGCACTGCAGTGCACAAAAGTGCGCTGGTCCAGGAGAGCGAGTATGCATTGCTTTTTTTTTTTTTTTAAATAGAGACCCCCATAGGGTCAAATTTATAATTCGAACCCTGAGAGAAACAGATGACAGCAGACCCCCCGAAGGGGCGGTCAAAAAGCCAAAGTCCGGTGGTGCCTTTGCCAAAAGAGAACGAGCCAGGGTACGTGGCTGTGTTGTTATTCAATACATGTATGTCGTTTAAAATTTGTTGTAACGTCACAAATGCGTCTTATACCATTGCATATTACTTATCAATAGGCCAAAGCAGCTAATACCAGTAATGTACAACAACTGAAAGGCCAATACCTTGTTTCATATATTTAGTTAGGATAATATACATGATATATGTGTGGAGTGATATAAGATGTCATCCGGCATGTTTTTTCCTATACCATAAAAGAAAAAAAATTACAACAAATTCCTTTCATCACCCCCTCCTCCGTGTCTTATTATAGAAATCGAAATACTGACAGACTATAATATAATGCAACTTTCTTCAAATTAGACGCTCCAAGAAATAGAAGACTCAGAACCCAATGTACATGTGCCAGATCATGCAGAGGAGGTTATACCAAATATTGAATCTGAGGTGTCACAGACCATGCAGACATTGTTTTCAACTTCTACATGCCATGAAATTGTTCAAATGTTCTTTTGTCTCTTTATGTTATTCTTATTTTTGTATTAATATTTTGTTGTTAACATGTACACTCACCGGCCACTTTATTAGGTACACCTGTCCAACTGCTCGTTAACACTTAATTTCTAATCAGCCAATCACATGGCGGCAACTCAGTGCATTTAGGCATGTAGACATGGTCAAGACAATCTCCTGCAGTTCAAACCGAGCATCAGTATGGGGAAGAAAGGTGATTTGAGTGACTTTGAACGTGGCATGGTTGTTGGTGCCAGAAGGGCTGGTCTGAGTATTTCAGAAACTGCTGATCTACTGGGATTTTCACGCACAACCATCTCTAGGGTTTACAGAGAATGGTCCGAAAAAGAAAAAATATCCAGTGAGCGGCAGTTCTGTGGGCGGAAATGCCTTGTTGATGCCAGAGGTCAGAGGAGAATGGCCAGACTGGTTCGAGCTGATAGAAAGGCAACAGTGACTCAAATAACCACCCGTTACAACCAAGGTAGGCAGAAGAGCATCTCTGAACGCACAGTACGTCGAACTTTGAGGCAGATGGGCTACAGCAGCAGAAGACCACGCCGGGTGCCACTCCTTTCAGCTAAGAACAGGAAACTGAGGCTACAATTTGCACAAGCTCATCGAAATTGGACAATAGAAGATTGGAAAAACGTTGCCTGGTCTGATGAGTCTCGATTTCTGCTGCGACATTCGAATGGTAGGGTCAGAATTTGGCGTCAACAACATGAAAGCATGGATCCATCCTGCCTTGTATCAACGGTTCAGGCTGGTGGTGGTGGTGTAATGGTGTGGGGAATATTTTCTTGGCACTCTTTGGGCCCCTTGGTACCAATTGAGCATCGTTGCAACGCCACAGCCTACCTGAGTATTGTTGCTGACCATGTCCATCCCTTTATGACCACAATGTACCCAACTTCTGATGGCTACTTTCAGCAGGATAATGCGCCATGTCATAAAGCTGGAATCATCTCAGACTGGTTTCTTGAACATGACAATGAGTTCACTGTACTCAAATGGCCTCCACAGTCACCAGATCTCAATCCAATAGAGCATCTTTGGGATGTGGTGGAACGGGAGATTCGCATCATGGATGTGCAGCCGACAAATCTGCGCCAACTGTGTGATGCCATCATGTCAATATGGACCAAACTCTCTGAGGAATGCTTCCAGCACCTTGTTGAATCTATGCCACGAAGAATTGAGGCAGTTCTGAAGGCAAAAGGGGGTCCAACCCGTTACTAGCATGGTGTACCTAATAAAGTGGCCGGTGAGTGTATGTTGTACATGAAAGTGTTAAATAAAATTGAATTGAATTGTTGTTTTGTGGGGGCGGCACGGTGGTGTAGTGGTTAGCGCTGTCGCCCCACAGCAAGAAGGTCCTGGGTTCGAGCCCCGGGGCCGGCGAGGGCCTTTCTGTGTGGAGTTTGCATGTTCTCCCCGTGTCCGCGTGGGTTTCCTCTGGGTGCTCCGGTTTCCCCCACAGTCCAAAGACATGCAGGTTAGGTTAACTGGTGACTCTAAATTGACCGTAGGTGTGAATGTGAGTGTGAATGGTTGTCTGTGTCTATGTGTCAGCCCTGTGATGACCTGGCGACTTGTCCAGGGTGTACCCTGCCTTTCGCCCGTAGTCAGCTGGGATAGGCTCCAGCTTGCCTGCGACCCTGTAGAAGGATAAAGCAGCTAGAGATAATGAGATGAGATGTTGTTTTGTGGCATCTCTATTGCCTCATCAAAATACTTTTGAATTATTTCACATGCATGTAGCTTGTGAATTATTTTGATATATTGGCTGTTATATTTCAGAATTGTAGACTTTTTCACAGAAACTGCAAGCCAAACAGACCCCAAAATTGGACGAAGAAATAAGAAGACCAGAGTCCATCTATCTGGAAAATCAAAATGTAAATTTAAATTCATGAATCAAAATTATATGGTTGTGATGTCATACCAAAAATATTTCTAAAAAGAATTAGCAATCCAGAACGACATACACTGATGTGACGTCACTCGCCCTAGCGGCAAAAACGGGTAAATGGCTCATGGCGCTTGTAGAAGCCGGGGCAAAAAACACAAAATCGGCTCTGAAATTCTTGATTTTCTACAAAGACTACCCTTTATTCAAGTTGAGGTTTGGATATTTTATTTCACAATACAGCAATAAAAATACATATTACGTGGTGTAAAAAGTTGTGTCAGTGGGTCTTTAACGTTCATGTGTGTTGTCCAAATAAGCCCGTGGTGAGCGAATTTTTAAACCTGGTTGACTCTTTTAATTTAACCCAATTAGTATCTGGCCCTACACATCAGAAAAGCCACACACTTCATTTTGTCCTGTCATCTGGTTTTCCTGTCTCACACTTCGTCACTTCTGACATCACTGTGTCAGACCATTTCTTGATACAGTTTGAATCTCTCTGGTCCTCCTCCTATCCCTCCTCCACCATCATCCCTTGCTCCTTTGCCTGATCTATAAACTTAGCCACTCCACAGCTTTTCTCCAATTCGTTTTCTGACTGCCACCTACCCCGAATCACTGAAGCCCTAGCCACCTGCAGCAACACCTCTAAGCTTGTCAATCTTTTTAACTCTACTTGCGCCAACATTTCAAATGATGTGGCCCTTCTCAAGTCTTGGAAAGTTAGGTCCAACACTACACCCTGGCTTAATGATTTCACCTGCGCTGCACGACATGCCTGTAGACGGGCTGAACGTAAATGGAAAAAAGACAAACTACAAGTATCATATGAAATCTTGCAAGACCACCTAAAATGCTACCAACTCTCTGTACAGATGGCACGAAAGGACTATTTTAGCAACCTCATAAACAAAGACGCAAATAGACCCAGAGTGCTGTTCTAGACAATCAACTCTCTTTTAAACCCAGCTGCTCCAGTTACCTCTGCTTCCAATAAAGAAACGTGAGGAATTTTTTTAATTCTTTACTGAAAAAATTGCCACTATAAGGGCAAACATCCCACAGTCACAGTCTGATTTCACAGATAGCCCCCATCCTGTTAATGTTCTCCAGTATTTTACACCAGTGACATCCTCCCAACTGTCTGAGGTGATCTCACAGATGAAGCCCACTGTCTGTCCCTCAGACATCATTCCTTCGCGTCTTTTTAAAGATGTTTCCCCTTCCATTTGGCCCCTGATTTTAGCCATAGTTAACAGCTCACTAAATAATGGTGGTGTCCCTTCTTGTTTTAAACATGCCACTGTACAACCACTTTTAAAAAAGCCAAGCTTAGATCCTTGTATCCTAAAGAATTACCGGCCCATATCCAAGCTACCTTTTTTTGTCTAAGATCTTGGAAAAGGTGGTTGCTTCTCAGCTTTTATCCTATTTGAACACGTTTGATA
Source organism: Neoarius graeffei (assembly GCF_027579695.1). Lineage (NCBI taxonomy): Eukaryota > Metazoa > Chordata > Actinopteri > Siluriformes > Ariidae > Neoarius > Neoarius graeffei. The sequence goes on along the minus strand of NC_083569.1, from coordinate 56,151,824 downwards.
TCTTTGACAAATTTCAATCTGGTTTTAGAGCTCTACGCAGCACCAAGTCTGCCTTGCTGAAGGTACTCAATGATATCTTGCTGTGTACTGACTCTGGGTCCAGTGCTGTTTTAGTCTTACTTGACCTTAGTGCCGCTTTTGATACAATTGATCATGACATCCTTTTAACTCGCCTGAAGAACTGTGTTGGTCTACAGGGCTCAGTTTTAAATTGGTTTACCTCATACCTGAAGGATCAAACTTTTTCTGTTCATTTGGGAAACTGCACATCATCCTCCACCCCCATCAAATGTGGTGCCCCCCAAGGTTCAATTCTAGGCCCTCTTCTCTTCTCACTGTACATGCTACCACTTGGCTCAATTCTACAAAATCACAACATTCAATACCATTGCTATGCAGATGACACACAGTTGTACCTGCCTGTGACAACAGACAACACCTCACTAACCAATCTGTTCAACTGCCTGGATGATATTAAAATCTGGATGGCTACTAATTTTCTTCAATTAAACGACAATAAAACTGAAGTAATGGTATTTGGATCCCCCTGTTCTGTAGCCAGCCTGACAATTGCACTTGGCCCCCTATCGGCGAATGTTCACAGTACAGTGAGAAATCTTGGCATTTCAATGGACAGTTCACCGAGTTTTAACAGTCAAGTCAGCAGTGTGGTGAAGGGAAGCTTTTATCAGCTCCGAACCATAGCCACTTTTATCTTCTACTGATCTTGAAACTCTCATTCATGCTTTTATTTTATCCTGTTTGGACTATTGCAACTCTTTGTACACAGTTTTAACCCAGTCTAACATCAATAGGCTACAAATGGTCCCAAATGCAGCAGCTAGGATTTTAACTGGTACTAAAAAGAGAGAACATATCTCACCTGTCTTGGCTCATCTCCACTGGCTACCAATTAAATATAGAATCGACTTTAAAATTTTACTTATTATTTTTAAAAGTTCTCAACGGTCTTGCTCCATCTTTTATAACAGAGCTTTTAACCCCCTACTCTCCCTCAAGGTCACTCAGGTCATCCTCCCAGCAACTCCTCACAGTCCCCCACTCACACCTCAAAAGCAGAGGTGACCGGGCCTTTTCTGTTTTTGCCCCAAAGCTTTGGAATAGTCTCCCACCCCACATCAAATCCTGCCCAACCATTGCCAGTTTGAAATCTAATTTGAAAACCGATCTTTTTACCCTTGCTTTTAGTTCAGTCTGACAGTTTTTCTTTTCTTTTTTATCCTGTTCTTATCTTAATCTTATTGTTTCTATTTATTTACTTATTTTAATTTGTGTATTTATTGATCATCTTTATCCTTGACTCTTAATATCTTTTTTTTAAACTTGTTTTATATTCCTTGCTCTTCTTATGTGTCCTGGCCTGATTTCTAAATGTCTTTTTACTGCCTTTATCTGTGAAGCACTTTGGGTCAACTGCTGTTGTTTTTAAATGTTATATAAATAAACTGACTTGACTTCTGTTGCTTGCCAGTTGACAGCACTTTCAGGGTTTTGTTTTGTTTTTTTTTAATTACACTGACCCCTGTATTACTGACACTGTCCAATGTGCTCGGGGACAGTAGGGGCTCTGAGTGTGCCTCCCCCGTGGATGTTTCGGCCCTTAAATCATCCTCAGTGCTTGGAAAATCCCGCCCAAAAAAACTTCATCAACCCAGACTGCGCCATTGTTCAGTTCACGTAGAGATGATTACATCACCACACCAGGCCGATTAAGACACACTGCAATTGGTCAAAAGCTTGGTGCTAATGTGGCGATTATGTGTAGTCGATTTTTATTGGTCACAAGCATGCGCTCATGGTTTACAGTCTGGCTTCCTGCCGTCTCTTCACTGGGGTTGGATTTCAGCAAACAGAGGGATTTCTATAAAAGATGACTTATGATAAATATGACAGATACATTAGTCACTGTGATGACTGCTCGTAATTTTCTCTTCATCACTGATGGATTATGTCAAGGACGAGCGTGAGGAGCACCAGCGGGAACCCTGTGTATGGAAAATCTTTCACCTATAAGGACCTGGTGTTTAGGGTATAGTTTGTATGTTGTCCATGGTGAATTTGAAACTACATTAAAGCACTGTCTTTTCGAATATATCTCCATTCAGCTGAAGCTATGAAGGACAAAAAAAAAAAAAGACCTGTGCAGGTCTGAGCTCAGCCTTTTTCTGATTGAGAGATAGAAGCTATAGTACATAAATAATAATAAAAAAAAAAATAGCCCACTCAGAAATACATTGACACCAGGACTCAAATCTACTTCTTTCTTGGACAGCACTCTAGATCACTAAGCCACAGAGAATTACACTGTGAACTGAGATTATGTAACATGGCATTTACATGGTGAGTACATAGTGGTGCCACACTGCAACTGTGGAATCGCTACCTGAGAGTGACCAATTACATCATTAAACATATACATACAGACAGGTTCCTCTAAAGGGAATAAAAAAATCAGGAGATACGGTACTTTTCTTGGGGCAAATTTGATCAGATACGATAGTTTAACACAAACGTTCACACTGCAGGCTGAAGTGACTCAAATCCGATCTTTTCGCCCATATGTGACCTGTATCCGATCTTTTATTGACAATATGAACGACACAGATCTGATTTTTTCAAATCCGACCCAGGCCGTTTGGATATGTGGTCCTAATTCCGATTCCTATCCGCTCTTTTCATATGCGACTTCAGTCTGAACCGCCAGGTCGCATTCATCCGACTTACACGTCATCAACAAGCCACAAACGTCACTATTCTGCGCTGAAGTAGGCGGCGGGTCTCTCAAAAAAAGTTACAACAACATGGCGCATAATCACGGGCGCAGATAGAGGGGGGGACTCGTCCCACCCAGATTTAAATTCACCTCGTTCGGTCCCCCCCACTTATAGGGAGGAAAAAACGTCTATGCTGTCTTTCTTTGCATAAGGCAAACCTCACGGAAAAATCAAAAGACTAATTACCATTCGGTTTATTGAGGTGCACAGCAGTGTATACATAGTTGCAACAACTCACATAAAACAAAACAAAGACTGATATTCGGTTGGTTGAGCTGCGCAGACTGCACAGGTTGCGAGCTCGAGCTTGGTTGCTATGGTAACCCACAACAAGTTTGACAGGCATATCGGGGTTGGGGTTGGTTTGCTGGCAGCTTTGTCCCCCCCAGTTCAAAAAACGTATCTGCGCCCCTGAGCATGACATCAATGCGAGGGACGCTTCGGGCTGTGAAGGTTCTGAATCTTCTCAATGGAAGGACGCAGAGGTTAGGGAGCTGATTTCCATTTGGGGGGGATACAGCCATTCCAGCTAGATTGGATGGGTCATACCGCAACCGGGCGGTTTTACTTCCGTAAACACTGGCCATGCTCACTGCGTGTGACGTCGTCGTATCCTGCAATGCGCATGCGGAACACTTTTAGGTTACTTTTCGTTCATACTGAGGATCACATACAAGTCGCATATATTTGTTCATGTGAACGACCTCACAAAAAAAATCGGATTTCACAAAAAAATCGGAATTGAGCATTAAGCCTTGCAGTGTGAATGTAGCGATAAGCGATGTGAGGAGTAAGATGGCAGCCAGATGGCTTCACTCATCTCTACAGCAGGGAATAGGCTACGAGTTCTCCAGATTTTTATGAAGAGCTCAGTGGTATGTTTATATTGGTGACACTTAACTTCCGGTACCTGGCTATGAATGAATTTCCGTCACATCCTGTGCACCATATTAGTTGCCCATGTGCAATGAAACTTGATGTGCTTTTGGACTTTTAAGCTTATAGCTAATGAGGCGGCTGTACTTGTGTGCAGTATTATAATTAGGGCTTGTACTATCGATATCAATCATGTTCAAATGTACCAGTACCCTTAAATTGGTTTAAACCACAATGTGGCATTTCTGTATGCACAGTATTGAGTGCTTTAGTTTTTTATGAAAAGGTTTTACTGATACAAATGAAACAAACTAGCCTTCTCTGATCCATGTAAACATATTTTTTCAAAGGCAGGGGAGATTGAGCAGACTGAGCCCCAAGACTGTCAAACAAATACTTCAATAAAAATCTTTAAACTCCCCGGGGTCCTATACTGTCACACAAGCATGTTTATTCATCAGTCACATCAGCAAAATATATTCTATTTTGACATATTCTGTTAAAAGTAACAATGAGTGCTCTGAGAGCACAATATCCCCCGCTAGCAACTATGCCATAACTCTGGTAAAATGTGACTGAATTGAACGAAACTGCAATGTGTGTGTGTATTTTTTATATATATATATATATATATATATATATATATATATATATATATAAACACATACACACACACAACCCTGATTCCAAAAAAGTTGGGACAAAGTACAAATTGTAAATAAAAACAGAATGCAATGATGTGGAAGTTTCAAAATTCCATATTTTATTCAGAATAGAACATAGATGACATATCAAATGTTTAAACTGAGAAAATGTATCATTTAAAGTGAAAAATTAGGTGATTTTAAATTTCATGACAACAACACATCTCAAAAAAGTTGGGACAAGGCCATGTTTACCACTGTGAGACATCCCCTTTTCTCTTTACAACAGTCTGTAAACGTCTGGGGACTGAGGAGACAAGTTGCTCAAGTTTAGGGATAGGAATGTTAACCCATTCTTGTCTAATGTAGGATTCTAGTTGCTCAACTGTCTTGGGTCTTTTTTGTCGTATCTTCCGTTTTATGATGCGCCAAATGTTTTCTATGGGTGAAAGGTCTGGACTGCAGGCTGGCCAGTTCAGTACCCGGACCCTTCTTCTACGTAGCCATGATGCTGTAATTGATGCAGTATGTGGTTTGGCATTGTCATGTTGGAAAACATAAGGTCTTCCCTGAAAGAGACGTCGTCTGGATGGGAGCATATGTTGCTCTAGAACCTGGATATACCTTTCAGCACTGATGGTGTCTTTCCAGATGTGTAAGCTACCCATGCCACACGCACTAATGCAACCCCATACCATCAGAGATGCAGGCTTCTGAACTGAGCGCTGATAGCAACTTGGGTCGTCCTTCTCCTCTTTAGTCCGAATGACACGGCGTCCCTGATTTCCATAAAGAACTTGAAATTTTGATTCGTCTGACCACAGAACAGTTTTCCACTTTGCCACAGTCCATTTTAAATGAGCCTTGACCCAGAGAAGACGTCTGCGCTTCTGGATCATGTTTAGATACGGCTTCTTCTTTGAACTATAGAGTTTTAGCTGGCAACGGCGGATGGCACGGTGAATTGTGTTCACAGATGATGTTCTCTGGAAATATTCTTGAGCCCATTTTGTGATTTCCAATACAGAAACATGCCTGTATGTGATGCAGTGCCGTCTAAGGGCCCAAAGATCACGGGCGCCCAGTATGGTTTTCCGGCCTTGACCCTTACGCACAGAGATTCTTCCAGATTCTCTGAATCTGATATTATGCACTGTAGATCTCATCTCATCTCATTATCTCTAGCTGCTTTATCCTGTTCTACAGGGTCGCAGGCAAGCTGGAGCCTATCCCAGCTGACTACGGGCGAAAGGCGGGGTACACCCTGGACAAGTCGCCAGGTCATCACAGGGCTGACACATAGACACAGACAACCATTCACACTCACATTCACACCTACGGTCAATTTAGAGTCACCAGTTAACCTAACCTGCATGTCTTTGGACTGTGGGGGAAACCGGAGCACCCGGAGGAAACCCACATGGACACGAGGAGAACATGCAAACTCCGCACAGAAAGGCCCTCGCCGGCCACGGGGCTCGAACCCGGACCTTCTTGCTGTGAGGCGACAGCGCTAACCACTACACCACCGTGCTGCCTGCACTGTAGATGATATGTTCAAACTCTGCAATTTTACACTGTCGAACTCCTTTCTGATATTGCTCCACTATTTGTCGGCGCAGAATTAGGGGGATTGGTGATCCTCTTCCCATCTTTACTTCTGAGAGCCGCTGCCACTCCAAGATGCTCTTTTTATACCCAGTCATGTTAATGACCTATTGCCAATTGACCTAATGAGTTGCAATTTGGTCCTCCAGCTTTTCCTTTTTTGTACCTTTAACTTTTCCAGCCTCTTATTGCCCCTGTCCCAGCTTTTTTGAGATGTGTTGCTGTCATGAAATTTCAAATGAGCCAATATTTGGCATGAAATTTCAAAATGTCTCACTTTCGACATTTGATATGTTGTCTATGTTCTATTGTGAATACAATATCAGTTTTTGAGATTTGTAAATTATTGCATTCCGTTTTTCTTTACAATTTGTACTTTGTCCCAACTTTTTTGGAATCGGGGTTGTAAATGCTATAAGTTTACACCAATTCTCTCAGTTTTTGTATCCTTTGTGCAACTTTCTTTGGGAAGCCACCTTCATGTTTAGGATGCCAGGAGAGGGATGTGGCTTAAGTGACCTCAAACTTGTGTAATTTATGGAAGCTTTCAGTTTTATTCTCAACCCATGTAGCTAATTTACCCTGCTGACACAGGCCAGATGATTAAAGAATAAACGGATAGCTGCTGGTGTGATTCTGCCACCTAGGTGCCACCTACCTCAGCACAGAGGAAAAAAAGACAAGCATAGAATCACATACCTGAATATAATACATAAATTTGACTTCAATGCTGAAATAAATGAAAAGTATGGCTTATAGGATTCATGATGATATTGAGCACTGTCTAGACTTTGCAAGGATAAAATAATCTCACTACAGGCATTAAAATATCAAAACATTTGACCTTTAATATTGTCTTTACCTCTCATTGGTGGTGAACAAGCGATATCATCTCATCTCATTATCTCTAGCCGCTTTATCATGTTCTACAGGGTCGCTGGCAAGCTGGAGCCTATCTCAGCTGACGACAGGCAAAAGGCAGGGTACACCCTGGACAAGTCGCCAGGTCATCACAGGGCCGACACATAGACACAGACAACCATTCACACCTACGGTCAATTTAGAGTCACCAATTAACCTAACCTGCATGTCTTTGGGGGAAACCCACGCGGACATGGGGAGAACATGCAAACTCCGCACAGAAAGGCCCTCGTCAGCCACGGGGCTCAAACCCGGACCTCCTTGCTGTGAGGCGACAGCGCTAACCACTACACCACCGTGACGCCCAAGCAATATCAGTGTATGGGAAAGATATTCTCAAACCATATACTCTTGAATTGTTCCAATGTTGGAAAGTTGGATAAAACAACATTAGCAAGACATTCTTGCATGTCTGTCTCTTAATTCTGAGTGTAGCAACTGTAGTTTTAAGATTAAATGTTTAATGAAAATGCAATGTTCAACATTCATTTTGCAATGACTTCCAGCCACCAACACACAGCTCATCCAGAAAGTAGTAAGAGATACGAGGGTAAGTCAAAAAGTTCGAAGACAGATGGTACAGTATAATTTCAAAAGGTGTGAAAGACATCCCCCAGAATTCTACAAAGAAGGAATTCTCCGATGGAAACACCACTTGCATAAGTGTTTATACTTAAATGGAGGATATGTAGAGAAATAGCTTTATTTTCATAAATAAAATATTTTTTTCAATTTGTCTTAGAACTTTTTGACTTACCCTCGTATAAGAAGGCGCTGCTACTCACAAAGGTCAGTTAAGCTCCGAATGTTGAAGGAAGCTGGTGTCTCCCCTCCCTCCTCAGGCTACCTCACAATGAAGACAATGAGGACAACATCCCCTGATCATTGAGAGCTCTCCTGGTCTTGCTCTCAAGCTTCAGCCCAATTCTGGCGAGCACTGGAGACCCGATCCACTCACCTCTCAGCCTGCCTGTGACCCACTGCCTGGCTGGCTCCTTCACTTTACCCCAGCATGACTGAGCACCAGATTCCAGCTGCCATTCCTTCACTGCCACTCCTGAACCTCCTCTCGCACTTCCTTTTCCCCCTGCTCTCCTCCAAACTCTAAATAAAAGCACCAAGTTTTCCACTACTCCAGGATCTGTGTCTGTCCACTGTAGCAGTGAGTTTACTACACTGGTGGAGAATGCTGGCATGAGCATGACACCCTCACCCACCTACCACATAGAGCGTCTTTTCTAGCACCTCCTCGAGGCCAGCATTCGGCAGCAGCAGGTGACCCAGTTGCTGGCCCATATTCTGCAGGCTGCCACATCACCAAGCCAAGGCAAACCTACTCTCCCACCAGCATCCAGGTCAACACCAAGAAGCCCTCTGTCTGCTACCTGAGCTCACCCCTGCCAATAACGTTAATGCTTGCATCTATATCTTCGAGCAGAGCACCATCAGGGAGGGCTGGATGGAAGAGGAGGGGGCTCAGACCCTGGCTCACCTCCTGACTAGCCTTCAGTCCTCATGTGCAGCAATGAGCCTTCAACACCCATGACCCTGTCACCAATTCACTGGCTGTCCTTCCTTGGATCGCTTTTGATAGGTACTTACTACTGCATACTGAACACCCCAGGATCTGCTGGGTTGGAGATGCTCTGACCTAGCTGTCTAGACACCACAACCTGGCCCTTGTCAAAGTCGCTCAGATTTATGCTTGCATATTTTTCCTGCTTCCAGCACAACTTTAAGAATTGACTTCACTTACAGCCTAATGTATCCCATCCCTTGACAGCTGCCATTGTAATAAGATCATGAAATGTTATTCACTTCACCTGCCAGTGTTTTTTTGTCTGTCGGTAATCAGTGTATATATTACATATTCAACCTGCACTTTGTTACTCTGCACAATGCTATTATTTGCAGTTCTTTTAAACTGCATTTTATTGCTGAGTACATGCACTGTGCAATATCAAAGTTTTAGTTATCACAGTGAAAAGTTGAAAAAAAACCCCTTTAAATTACTTAAATACTACTAATAAATACAGAAACCAACTGAACATTTACATAACAAAAGTTTAATTTTCTTTGGGTAAAATTCATATTTTTCAAAAACTAAAACCTCGAAACAGGAAATCTTGTTTATAAAATATTAACATAAAAATCAGCTTTGACAGGAAGCCTTTCAGCTCACCAATGCATTTAATCATTTTGAAGTTGATGAGCAAAACTGTTTTTATTCAAATAAAATTATAAAAACCTTATCAAAAAGTCACATTTTACAAACTATTTTTACATTCACTCTAATTTTCAGTTTAGCCATCCATGACATTGTTTCATAAGGTCATCAGTATGACACAGGATAAATCTATTCATGCTTTTTTAACATGCCCTGTTTGACGTATCATCATTTCCCCTTAAGAGAATCCTCAATGCCTTTTACATCCCAAGTGAAGTTGTTAAATGACCTCTGCAGGGTAAGGAATCTCGTCAATGCTGGTTTAGGCTTCAGGACCAGATTTCCTCAGAAATTAGTGCAATGTCACCCAATTTCATTGAGTAAATAAAAAAGTGAATTCACTTATGTGAATTATGCCCACTTATGTGCTATGGGTCTGAAGCACTTCGGAGTTCATGAAGGCATTTTAAAAGGGGTACTGAAAAAAGAGCTATAGTTTACTATCACTATGGGAAAAAGCAGAGAATACAGGATATTTAATCAAGAAACAGGTAATATTTCTCTACGGATTAAGGTTAGAAAAGTGCAGAAGCTGACAGCATCTTAGGATCACCAAACCTCAAAATTTATAATCAGACACCACCTCAATACCAGGAAGTTTTGCTCTGTGTGAAGTTTAAAATCAACTTCTGTGAATGTCACATTGCCAAAAGTCCGGTTATAAAATCTGGATTTAGATATCCATCTCTAGAGTGTTTCTATATCCAGAAATATATCTCCAGAGTTTGCATACACTTCTGGCAGGGAGTGCATCCACACATACTGTTTTCACTGGAAGCCCGTTAGAAATTAAAAGAAGGCCGATTAAAAGAGCACACTATGGTGCAGGATGATTAAACAGGTTGTTGTCTTCACAGCTACAGGGAAAAGCTGTACTTCATATTCTTCAAGGGGGTGTCTTTGAAGCCAGACAGTTGTGTAATATATTTGGACTAATCTTACACTGTTAATATATCCATAACAGCTAAAGATGACTGAGGCCAACTTCCACACATCTGCACCTCTTTATTGCAACTCTCAGACTGACACACACAGGCAACATCCAGGCATTACTGCATAACTAAATCACCACTAGATGGCTCTGTTTAACTACCAATAAAACAGAAGGGTCTCACTAAGCAGTTATAATATCAATATATTACACTCCTCCCCCTTAAACTATGAAGTCCCCACTAATAATAACTCATACTTTACAAAAAAAAAAAACATTTGTGCCGGCAATTTATTTTCAGAGATTTAACAAAATCATTACTGCCAACACAATCCATTAGACCCATTTTTGCCCCATTTCCATTTTAGTCCCAGGAACTCTTTTTTTTTTTTTCATAATTTTTTATGAACAGGAACTCTTTTTTGTTTTCAGGAACAATGTTTCTCAGGAACTGACTGATCACAAGGTGAGTCATTTAGGAGGCGCCCTCTCTCTCAGAGGGTACCTGCGCCCAAACACCTCAGGGGAGGTGGTTGCTCGGTTGTCAGGTGTCACTGCCTTGTCACAGGCCACTGAGCCTGATAAAGATGTTGCGAGCGTCTCCTTAGCCTGCATCCGAAGCAACGGTGTAGCTTCAGGTGAGTACGGGCTACCACCTACTGCTCCAGGTGTGCCTCCCCCCCAAGTCCACATGAACCACTGCAGGGTAGTTGCTGGTAACGTCCATCTGCTCATCCTGGAACTCAAATGTCTCCAGACTGGACAGCCAGTTGTACAGCAATGGTCAATGCGGACTGAGCGTCGGTTCACCCTGTTCCACACCAGGTAGGTGACTGGTCCGAGTCTCTTTTCCACTGTTCCTTTCGTCCACCTCTCCTTTCCTCCACGGAAATTCTGGATCAGAACTGAGTCACCCTCAGACAGATGTCTCAGCTTGGAGGCGGTTCGATCATGGTAGTCTTTCTGTTTTTGTTGTTTGGCTTCCACCACTCAAGCGAGATCTGGTTTCAGTAGGCTGAACCTGGTCCTGATCTGATGTTTTAAGAACAGCTCAGCTGGTGCGCAACCTGTAACACTGTGTGGTGTACTCCTATAGGACATCGGGAAGTTGGCTAGCCTGTGCTGCATTGTTATAGTGACGTTTTGTTTCTTCTCGTCGAGCACTTGTTTCAGCAGTGACGCTTTCACTGTCTGGACTGCTCGCTCTGCGGCTCCATTCGAAGCGGGATGGTAGGCTGGTACCAAGGTCTGCTTTATGCCGTTGCTTTGCAGGAATGTCTTGTACTCCTGCGAGGTAAATTGCGGACCATTGTCAGAAACAATCTCCTCGGGGAGACTGTAGGAGGAAAAAATGTTCCACAGCACCTCAATTGTTTTTGCGGCTGTGGTTGTTGCCATGTGGATTACCTCAAGCCATTTCGAATGACTGCCCACTAACACTAGGTGGTGTTGATCCTTCTCTGCAAAGTCAATATGTAGCCTCTGCCACACCCTAGTAGGCCACTGCCAGCAGTGTAGTGGTGCTGCCGCTGGTAGTTTCCTCACACTCTGACAAGCATCACATTGCTGGACTGCACATTCTATATCACTGTCTAACTGGGGCCGACACAAGTGGCTCCTGGCCAAGCTCTTCATCTTGCACCCTCCAGGGTGCCCTTGGTGTAGGTCGTGCAGTAGTCGGTCTCGGTGTGCTGATAACTCGAATTCCCCACAGAATGCATCCTTGTTCCACAGACAGTTCATTCCTTCGGGTGAAGTATGGTTTCAGTGTGTCCTCCTTGATATAACTCGGCCATCCAGAACGAGTCAGCTCCAGTACCTTGCATAGGACTGGGTTCTTTAGAGTGCTCTGTGCAATCTCTGTAGCCTGCACGGGAAGCTCATCTACTAATGAGAAATAAAAGATACTGTTCTCCTCCGCTGTATTATCCTTTCCCTCCGCTGGCAGTCTAGATAATGCATCTGCGTTTGCATTTTCCGCTGACGTTCTGTACTCTATACTGTAGTCATAAGCCATCAGTCTCAGCACCCATCGCTGCATATGCAAAGCGGCCAGTGTGGGGATTTCAGACTTTGGTCCTAAGATGGCAAGGGGAGGTTTGTGGTCAGTTATTAAACTGAACTTGCGGCCATACAGATATTTATGACATTTGGTCACGCCAAATACTATGGCCAAAGCCTCCTTCTCTATCTGACTATATTTACTTTCCACCTTTGTCATTGTGCGCGACGCAAAAGCGACTGGCTTCTCGTCCCCATTTTCCATTACGTGTGACATGACCGCACCTATCCCATAAGGGGATGTGTCACAAGCTAATCTCAGGGGTTTCTTGGTGTCATAGTGAACTACTACTGAGCTCTTCACTAGCTGTTCTTTTGCATTTTTGAATGCTGCTGCGCACTCTGGTGTCCATTTCCAGTCAACTTCTTTCTTTAGAAGTTGGTGCAGCGGCTGCAGTATGATCGACAGGTCTTTCATGAACCGGCCATAATAGTTTAAGAGTCCTAAAAATGACCATAGCTCTGTGACGTTTGTGGGCTGGGGTGCATTTCCTATGGCAGCAACCTTTGTCTCAGTGGGGTGAAGTCCCTCTCTATCTATCAGATGCCCCAGGTATTCTACTTTCTCCTGCATGAAAGTACATTTTGCCCTTTTTACTCTCACCCCGTAACTCTCCAGCCGGCTCAGTACCTCCTCTAGGTTCCTCAGGTGCTCCTCTCTTGTTCTGCCTGTGACCAGTATGTCATCTAGGAAGCAGGTCACATGCTCTAAAGCTTGTAGGATCTGATCCATCACATTCTGGAACATTGAAGGCGCACAGGACACCCCATATGAAAGTATGATAGACATACAGTCCTTTATGCGTATTTATTGTCAAATACTTCTCTGAGTCCTTCTCTAACTCAAGCTGTTGGTAGGCATGTGACAAGTCTAATTTGCTAAAGAGAGTGCCTGCAGCCAGTGTGGCAAAGAGATCTTAGGCATTCGGTAGTGGATAGTTCTCCTCCTCCACACTCTGATTTACCGTGACTTTGTAGTCTCCACAGATAAGAATTGACTTGTCTGATTTGGGTACAACTACTATCGGGACAGCCCACTGACTATGTTCTATCTTTGAGATAATACCCGCTTTTTCTAACCTGTCTAACTCTTTCTCGACTGCATCTTTTAGTGCATATGGCACTGGTCTTGCCTTCCTGAAGACTGGTTTGGTCTCTGGTTTTACTGTGATGCTGGCCTTAAACTCACGAATAGTGCCAGTCTCCTCAGAAAACACTGCTTTGTGTCTCTGCAACACTGCCTCCACATTTGCATTATTACTGCCCCCTGCTGGTATAACTGAGAATATGTTTGCCCAGTCTAGTTTGAAGTTTGTGAGCCAGTTACGGCCAAGGAGGGCTGGTCTGTCACCTTTCACTATCACAAAGGGTAAATCACCACTCTGGTTTCCATATTTCGCATTGACAGTCACTTGTCCCATCAAGGGAATGTTCTCACCGGAAAAGGTTGACAGCCGCACTTTACTTTCCTTCAGAGGCAGATGAGAGAGATGTTTCTTATACGCCATCTCAGAAACAAGTGTTACGGCAGCTCCTGTGTCAAGTTGCATAGCTACCGGGGTTCCTTCTAACTTGACATTTACTCTAATGTCCTTTTTCCCCATTACCAACTGTATTAGTGGTGTACACTGTATTCATGGAATACGACCCGAACAGTTCATCATCATTTCCATTTCCTGCTGTGTCATTTGGATTGCTGTTTTCAGCAACATACTGTGTGTGGGGCGGCACGGTGGTGTAGTGGTTAGCGCTGTCGCCTCACAGCAAGAAGGTCCTGGGTTCGAGCCCCAGGGCCGGCGAGGGCCTTTCTGTGTGGAGTTTGCATGTTCTCCCCGTGTCCGCGTGGGTTTCCTCCGGGTGCTCCGGTTTCCCCCACAGTCCAAAGACATGCAGGTTAGGTTAACTGGTGACTCTAAATTGACCGTAGGTGTGAATGTGAGTGTGAATGATTGTCTGTGTCTATGTGTCAGCCCTGTGATGACCTGGCGACTTGTCCAGGGTGTACCCCGCCTTTCGCCCGTAGTCAGCTGGGATAGGCTCCAGCTTGCCTGCGACCCTGTAGAAGGATAAAGCGGCTAGAGATAATGAGATGAGATGAGATACTGTGTGTGTCCATGACTATTTTTAGTTTTACACATCCTTGCTATATGTCCTACCTTTGAACACTTGTGGCATGTCTCTGTTATATACCTGCATACTTGCGCTGCATGATTGCTACTGCCACAACGGTAACAGGGATGGTGCGTTTTTGTTCTCTGTGGTCTGGAACTGTCACTTGTGACCTTATCTTTCCACTCTCTGGTGTCTGGTTTGTTTCTCCACGCACCCTTACTTGCTCTCTCCTTGTCTATCTTATTCACCGTGACAGGTCCTTTCATTTTGCTGGTGAACTCCATCGTATTCTTCGATGCCATTTCCATCGATAGACAGTTCACATGCTTTTGCAAACGTCAAATTTTGTTCCATAAGCAACTTTCTCTGAATAGCCTCCACCCTCAAACCACTAACAAATCTGTCCCTCAGTGCTTCGTCCAAATGCAGACCAAATTCACAATGTGTGGCCAGGTGCTTTAACGCCACCACATAATCCGACACGGACTCATTTTCCTGCTGGTTCCTTTTTTGAAATTTAAACATTTCAGCGATAACTAGTGGCTTGGGCTTATAATGGGATGTTAGTTTCCCACTCAGCACTTCATATGAGAGGCTACTTGGTTTATCTGGTATGCAGAGTTTTTTTTTTTTTAAAACAGTCCATAGGCTTCTGCGCCTATTACAGACAGGAAAACGTTGGCCTGTTTACCTTCCTCCACTTCATTGATGATCATCCATTACTCAAACCTCTCAAGGTATGACTCGAAGTCTTCTTGACCTTCCTTGTACTTGCCAATGTTTCCGATGAAAAATGCTATGCTGCACCGCGCTCCACAGTCCACGTTAGCTCGGCTCGTCTTGCTAGCCGCTAGCTATCTTGTAGCATCCCGTTACTTCATGTTAGAACTTTAATATACTAGCTCTGCAACTGGAATTCCCTTCCACTTAAAAGGGATCCCATCCTCGTCGCCACTGTAATTTATTTGGACTAATCGTACACTGTTAATATATCCATAACAGCTAAAGATGACTGAGGCCAACTTCCACACGTCTGCACCTCTTTATTGCAACTCTAGATGCCCCTTTTCCACCAAAGCAGTTCCAGGGCTGATTCGGGGCCAGTGCTTAGTTTGGAACCGGGTTTTCTGTTTCCACTGACAAAGAACTGGCTCTGGGGCCAGAAAAAAACGGTTCCAGGCTAGCACCAACTCTTTGCTGGGCCAGAGGGAAAAAAATCGCTCACGTCAGTAGTGGTGGTGGAGTATTAAGACCGACAACAATAGCAAGACCGCGAAAGGTCGCCATTTTTAAGCGACGAGAAACAGCAGCTGTACAAACGCGAAGTCATCCATTATTGTTGTTGCTGCTTCTCTTCTCCGTGTTGTTGTTACTTCGATGTTCATGCCAAGGTTTATGCAAACGCAGTGACGTAACTGACATATACAGCGACGTAACTGACGTATACAGTAACGTAATGACGTGGCTCCCCTTAGCACTCCGAGCTATGGAAAAGCAAACTGGATCTCAGCTGGCTCGCAAGTTGAACAAGTTGTGAACCAGCACCAGCACTGGCCCCGAACCAGCCCTGGAACTGATTTGGTGGAAAAGGGGTAAGACTGACACACACAGGCAACATCCAGGCATTACTGCATAACTAAATCACCACTAGATGGCCCTGTTTAACTACCAATAAAACAGAAGGGTCTAACTAAGCAGTTATAATATCAACATATTACAAGTTGTCTCCTATATACTCCTATACGAGTATACACTGTCCAGTTTTGTCCTGTTAAAGCTCTGGTACTGAGCGAAGCCATTTTCTCAGACGTGGTCTGGTGTGCCATCCTCTCTTTTTGGCAAACTTGAAAGCATTTCCAAAAAGGTCAGGGAATGACGTCATCAGATTTAACTTCTCGGCATCTTCAGGACTATTCAGACAGAACAAAATTGGCTTTAACACAACACAAACAAAATCATATGAGAACTGTATATTTTCTATACAACTCACTAATGCTCATGCAGATTCCGGATGAAGCGCAGCAGGCCAAGTGTGTTCTCTGGGTAGGGCTTTTTCTTACCATCCATTTTTTGCACAAGCTCAGAGGGCAACTGGAGAAGCAGGTATTATAGAAAACCATTTAAGAAAACTTTACGATGCACAAACAAGTATTCTGTAGTCGTCTCATGAATGACATTTGCATGGTGAGATCACTGATGCAGGCTATTGCATGATATAATCCCTCATAATAAACAAAGCAGAAACATGTTTGTAAATCTCTGAGCAGAAACAGTTTAACAGTTGACTGTTACAGGTTTTTTCCAACAACTACTATAAAAGAAATTGTAACTACCAAATTCATGGTTTCAAAATTTGCACGTCTTTTCACAATCACATAGTTGCACATGTTTCATGACGAAAATGATTCTATTAAAATACAATAAACACAATATAAATGAAACACAGTGGCACATCAGTATTGTCTACTGTAACGTGACTGAGAGACTTAAGTCAGTATTCAAGAGTGAAATCTGGTTGGACTCACTTTTGTTTTCCAGTCTGAGAAGCTTTTCCCTGCTGTAATTTCCTCTATAGCAGAAAGGAGGTCTGGCTCAGCATTGCGGCAGTTCTCCACATCCTTTTCATTCCCCAGCCTTTTTAAGTACTCCACTTTCCTGAAAATTTGAAAAAAAAAAAAAAAACTGTAAAAAGCAACACAACATGCAAAATTCAGTTTGTGAAGTATTTCCAATTAAAAAAAAAATCTAACTATATACAATGCAATTTCAGTTTGTATTACAGATTTTTCTTTTTACAGTTGCAAACAAAAGAAATTATAAATAAAAACTCGATAAAAAACTCGAAGATCTTTATCTAAATACATGACCTACTCATTCTAAACCTGCCGAGCTTCGCCACCGAAGCTCTCAAAACTCGTAGTATTTTACTTCCATTCAAGCCTTGTTTCGAAGTCTGGCCAATAAGAATGCTACATTTTTGGTGGTAAATTTGATTTTCTTGATTTAACTTCCATATATGGAAAGCACACGCGTCGGGCACGCCCTGGGAAACAGCTGACTGTCGACAAAAATGCACAAAATTATTTGACAAAACAACAAAATTTTGGTGAGCACGGATTAGTATAAAATTTATAGGCCATGTTTTTTTGAGAATTGGCTGTGTAAAACACGGCTGCATGGCTCGCTAGTCAAGCCTATGTCCTACAGGCAGTTTTTGGTGCAAAAATGATCGCTGGAGATGTAAATCGCTCAAACCAATGACCGGCTCAATGTCCGGTATAGCTCTTAAAACAATTGTTAACTCACCCTTCGTGATCTTTTTGAAGTTTGAGATAAAGTTAATTTGCATAACTCAGCATACGCCATCTTGTGTTTGCTTTGAATATGTTTTCTTAGGTTTGTAGTATTTCCATATTCTGCACTAATGGCCTTCTGTCATATGATGCAAACTGCATACTTCTGTTTCTTGTCTTCTTTTTAAAAATATTTCCAGACAGAGCTTCTGTCTTGAGTGTCTTCTTGCGTTTGGTTTGCGTTGTCCTTGTCAGACATTTCAAATTTTCGCTACCACATAAGAATACATGGGGACCGAGACTTCCGGTATTTTTGCACATGCTCGGTTATGATTTTCGGTGGTTAAAAAAAAAAGAACCGAATTGACTGAATTTTTGTGTGGCAGTGGGGGCGTGGTCAAGCGTCAGTCTGTGAAGGGAGGGCGGAGTTAGGGAAGGTAAGTGGCAGAATCACTACACCTGATGGGAATTAACCTGTGTTTGTGTGTCTTCCCCAGTGACCGTGCCCTATAAAGGAGAGGGAGAGCAGAGGAAGGGAGCTCTTCCCCAACCTGGACACTTGTGTGCGTGCGTGCGTGTGTGTCAGAGTGAATATAAAAGCTGAAGAGCTAAATAAACAAGTTTTTGAGAACTCACTTCTGGCCTGCTGTGCTTCTGTGCTCCACCCACCTAGAACTCTTGCTACAGTGGTGCTGAAACCCGGGACTCGGAGTACGGAAGAGAACAGCCCCATGGAGTCCTCCCCCTTCAAGGACCTGGTCCATGCCCTTGCCACGGCCCAACAGAGCCAGCACCAGGCGCTGGTCGCCCTCCGGAAGGAGCAAGAACAATGATTCAAAGCCCTGGTGCTGGCGCAGCAGGAAGATCACCAGGTGTTCCGGCACCGGCTCGCGTCGGCGGGGTCCACCATCACCACCAGCGTGGACCCTCCCCACCTCACCCTAACAAAGATGGGTCCGCAGGACGACCCCGAAGCCTTCCTCACTCTTTTTGAGCAGGCAGCAGAGGCATGGGGTTGGCCAGTGGAGTAGCGCGCGGCGCGCTTCCTCCCCCTGCTAACGGGTGAGGCGCAGCTGGCCATGCTACAGCTCCCCGCCGACAGCCGGCTGGTCTACACCAACCTCCACAAGGCCATCCTCCAACGTGTGGGGCGCACACCGGAACAGCAGCGGCAGCGCTTCCGCACGCTGCACTTGGAGGAGGTTGGCCGGCCATTCGCGTTTGGCCAGCAGCTCCGGGACACCTGACGGCGGTTGCTGAGGGCCGACAACCGCGACGCCGAGGGAATCATCGACCTGGTGGTGCTGGAACAATTCGTCGCCCGACTTCCGGGAGGAACCGCGGAGTGGGTCCAGTGCCATCGCCCGGCGTTGCTGGATCGGGCCATCGAGCTGGCGGAGGACCATATGGCGGCTGTTCTGACGGCAGGACAGCGTGTCTCTTCTTCTCCCCTCTCTTCTCTCTCCCCCTGTTCCT
Source organism: Neoarius graeffei (assembly GCF_027579695.1). Classification (NCBI taxonomy): domain Eukaryota; kingdom Metazoa; phylum Chordata; class Actinopteri; order Siluriformes; family Ariidae; genus Neoarius; species Neoarius graeffei. The sequence goes on along the minus strand of NC_083569.1, from coordinate 56,132,880 downwards.
CGTCCTTGCCCCGTTCCCCCACCGTGGAGGTGGGAGCCGGTTCCACCCCAGCCAGCCCGCTGCACTCGCGGTGCCCTACTGTTTACTACTTCCGTGTCTGTGTCTTCCCCCCCCCCAGGTGAGTGAACTCCGAAACACTGGTGCAGAGAGAGAGCCTGGGCCGGTATGCTGGCGCTGCAAGGAGCCAGGGCACCTCCAGCATCAGTGCTCGGCGATGGAGGTGGGCATGGTGGTCTGGATCCCCGATGCGCCAGAGACCGCCCTTGATCGGGCCAGAGCGTATCGCGTACCAGTGAGTATCCAAGGGGATACGTATCAGGCTTTGGTGGACTCCAGCTGTAATCAGACCTCAATCCACCAAAGCCTGGTGCAAGACGAGGCATTGGGGAGAGCACAATTGGTGAAGACGTTGTGTGTGCACGGGGATGTTCACAACTACCCTTTAGGTGTCGGTCCACATTCTATTTCGAGGGGAGAAATTTAGAGTACAGGCGGTGGTTAATCCTCGCCTTACCCACTCGATAATTTTGGGGACTGATTGGCCGGGATTTGGGGAATGAATGACTCATTTAGTGAAGAGTGGGGCCTGCCATAGTTTAGCAGGGGGAGGTCCCGGTGTGGCATTGGTGGGAGCAGCTGTCACAGAGCTGTCTATGTCATCACCGCGTCAGAGTGAGGAGCCACAGGCTCCTCCTCCCTCTCTTGGGGAATCCCTCGCGGATTTCCCGTTAGAGCAGTCGCGAGACGAGACTCTGCGGCATGCATTTGACCAAGTGAGAGTAATCGATGGTCAAACGCTCCAGCCAAACGCCACACCGTCCTTCCCCTATTTCTCCATTATTAAGGATAGGTTATACTGAGTGACGCAGGACACTCAGACTAAAGAACCGATAACTCAGCTTTTGATCCCAAAGAGCCGCCGGGAATTTGTATTCCAGGCGGTTCACTTTAATCCCATGGCTGGACACTTGGGGCAGGATAAGACACTAGCCCGAATAATGGCCGGGTTCTATTGGCCAGGGATTCGCGGCGATGTCCGTAGGTGGTGTACGGCGTGCCGTGAATGCCAGTTAGCAAATCCAGCAGCCATTCCAAAAGCGCCTTTGCGCCCTCTGCCATTAATCGAGACCCCATTCGAAAGAATTGGGATGGATCTTGTCGGGCCATTAGATCGGTCAACACGAGGATATTGCTTTATTTTAGTTCTGGTGGACTATGCAACGCGATATCCGGAAGCAGTGCCTCTTCGCAATATCTCAGCACGCAGTATTGCGGAAGCACTCTTCCGCGTCATCTCCCGAGTTGGAATCCCCAAAGAGATTCTGACTGATCAAGGCACTGCGTTTATGTCACGTACGCTGCGAGAACTGTATGGGTTACTGGGAATTAAGCCTATCCGCACCAGTGTTTATCACCCACAAATGGATGGCTTAGTCGAACGGTTCAATCGCACCCTCAAAAACATAATTAAAAAAATTGTAAGCGAGGACGCATGCAACTGGGATAAATGGCTCGAGCCCCTGTTATTCGCAGTGCGAGAGGCCCCACAAGCCTCCACGGAGTTCTCCCCATTCGAATTATTATACGGGCGTAAGCTGCATGTCATTCTAGATGTGCTGCGTGAAAATTGGGAGGAGGGACCTTCAACAAGTAAAAATGAAATTCAGTACGTTAATCGACCTGCGCGCCAAACTCCACACCCTCATGCACTTAACCCAGGATAATTTGCGGCAGGCCCAAGAACGTCAAGTCCGTCTGTACGACAGGGGCACACGCCTTAGGGAGTTCACACCAGGAGATAAAGTACTCGTGTTGTTGCCCACGTCGAGCTCCAAATTAATCGCCAAGTGGCAAGGACCCTTTGAGGTCACACGGTGAGTCGGGGACGTCGACTGTGAAGTGAGGCGAACGGACAGGGGCGGGGCGTTACAGATTTACCACCTCAATCTGTTAAAACTTTGGAGCGAGGAGGTCCCCGTGGCGTTGATGTTGGTGGTTCCAGAGAAGGCGGAGCTGGGGCCAGAGGTTCAAAAAGGAAAATTGACATCGCCCACTGCTCTGGTCCCCTGTGGAGCCCACCTCTCCCCAACCTAACTCGCGGAGGTCACCCAGTTGCAAACAGAATTTTCTGACGTGTTCTCGCCCCTGCCGGGCCGCACCCACCTCATAGAACACCACATTGAGACATCCGCGGGGGTAGTAGTGCGCAGCTGCCCTTACAGACTGCCCAAACACAAAAAAAGGTGGTTCGGGAAGAACTCGAGGCCATGCTCGAAATGGGCATCGTCGAGGCCCACAGTCCACAGTGACTGGAGCAGCCAGGTGGTCTTGGTGCCCAAGGCCGACGGGTCGGTCCGGTTCTGTGTGGACTATAGAAAAGTCAACGCGGTGTCTAAATTCGATGCATACCCAATGCCTCGTATTGATGAGTTGTTCGATCGACTAGGCACGGCTCATTTTTATTTGACACTGGATTTGACAAAGGGATATTAGCAGATCCTCTTGACTCCACTATCCCGAGAGAAAAGGGCCTTTTCCACAGCGTTTGGCTTACACCAGTTCGTCATAATTCCTTTTGGGCTGTTTGGGGTGCCTGCTTCGTTCCAGCGGCTTATGGATGGGGTCCTCCGCCCCCACGCCACCTACGCGGCTGCATACCTAGATGACATCATTTACAGTAATGATTGGCCGCAGCACCTAAAACACCTGAGGGCCATCCTTGGGTTGCTGAGGCGAGCAGGTCTCACAGCCAACCCGAAGAAGTATGCAATTGGGCGGGTGGAAGTACGGTATCTGGGCTTCCACTTGGGCAATGGGCAGGTGCGTCCCCAAATTAACAAGACAGCAGTGATTGCGGCCTGCCCAAGACCAAAAAGGGGGTGAGACATTTCCTGGGGCTGGCTGGCTACTATCGTAGGTTTATACCTAATTATTCGGACGTCGCCAGCCTGCTGACTGATCTCACTAAAAAAGGGGCACCAGATCTGGTCCAGTGGATAGAGCAATGCCAGCGGGCTTTCTCTGAGGTAAAGGCTGCACTGTGTGGGGGGCCACCATTACATTCCCCTGACTTCACTCTCCCCTTTGTTTTGCAGACGGACACGTCGGACAGGGGGCTGGGGGCTGTTCTGTCCCAGGAGATGGAAGGGGAGGACCATCCAATACTGTACATCAGCTGGAAGCTGTCGGTGCACGAGGGTCGCTACAGCACAATAGAAAAGGAGTGCCTTGCCATCAAGTGGGCGGTCCTCGCCCTCCGCTACTACCTGCTGGGGCGCCCTTTCACCCTCTGTTCAGACCACGCACCCCTGCAGTGGCTCCACCGCATGAAGGATGCCAATGCGCGGATCACCCGTTGGTATCTGGCACTCCAGCCATTTAAGTTCAAGGTGGCCCACAGGCCGGGGGCGCAGATGGTCGTGGCGGACTTCCTCTCCCATCAAGGGGGGGGGGGGGGAGTCGGCTTCAGGCCAGACTGTTCCCCAGCCTGAGTCGGGTGGTGGGGGTATGTGGCAGTGGGGGCGTGGTCAAGCGTCAGTCTGTGAAGGGAGGGCGGAGTTAGGGAAGGTACCGGTAAGTGGCAGAATCACTACACCTGATGGGAATTAACCCATGTTTGTGTGTCTTCCCCAGTGACCGTGCCCTATAAAGGAGAGGGAGAGCAGAGGAAGGGAGCTCTCCCCCAACCTGGACACTTGTGTGCGTGCGTGTGTGAGAGAGTGAATATAAAAGCTGAAAAGCTAAATAAATGAGTTTTTGAGAACTCAGTTCTCGCCTGCTGTGCTTCTGTGCTCCACCCACCTAGAACTCTTGCTACATTTTGGTTAACCGCACAGCATATCCATTAACATCCGTTAACATCAGCATATCCATTCATTTTGTCACCTAAATGCACATCTATCAAATCAGAATAAAAATGCCTCATAAGAAACTACTTTTTTCAAAAGAACACCGTCAGTCAAAACACTATGATTTAAAAAAAAAAAAACACTAAAGACTGGAGGTGTTTTAGCAGGTACACTTGTATATTTAGATTTATATTTGAGATATAGGGGTGGCACGGTGGTGTAGTGGTTAGCGTTGTCGCCTCACAGCAAGAAGGTCCGGGTTCGAGTCCCGTGGCCGGCGAGGGCCTTTCTGTGTGGAGTTTGCATGTTGTCCACGTGGGTTTCCTCTGGGTGCGCCGGTTTCCCCCACAGTCCAAAGACATGCAGGTTAGATTAACTGGTGATTCTAAATTGGCCATAGGTGTGAATGGTTGTCTGTGTCTATGTGTCAGCCCTGTGATGACCTGGCGACTTGTCCAGGGTGTACCCTGCCTTTCGCCCGTAGTCAGCTGGGATAGACTCCAGCTTGCCTGCGACCCTGTAGAACAGGATAAAGCGGCTAGAGATAATGAGATGAGATTTTAGATATACACTGATCAGCCATGACTTGTCCAGGGTGTACCCCGCCTTTCGCCCATAGTCAGCTGGGATAGGCTCCAGCTTGCCTGCGACCCTGTAGAACAGGATAAAGCTGCTAGAGATAATGAGATGAGATTTTAGATATACACTGATCAGCCATAACATTATGACCACTGAGAGGTGAAGTGAATAACAGTGATTATCTCATCACAGTGGAATCTGTTGAGGGGTGGGATATACAACCCCGATTCCAAAAAAGTTGGGACAAAGTACAAATTGTAAATAAAAACAAAATGCAATAATTTACAAATCTCAAAAACTGATATTGTATTCACAATAGAACATAGACAACATATCAAATGTCGAAAGTGAGACATTTTGAAATTTCATGCCAAATATTGGCTCATTTGAAATTTCATGACAGCAACACATCTCAAAAAAGTTGGGACTGGGGCAATAAGAGGCTGGAAAAGTTAAAGGTACAAAAAAGGAACAGCTGGAGGACCAAATTGCAACTCATTAGGTCAATTGGCAATAGGTCATTAACATGACTGGGTATAAAAAGAGCATCTTGGAGTGGCAGCGGCTCTCAGAAGTAAAGATGGGAAGAGGATCACCAATCCCCCTAATTCTGTGCCGACAAATAGTGGAGCAATATCAGAAAGGAGTTCGACAGTGTAAAATTGCAAAGAGTTTGAACATATCATCATCTACAGTGCATAATATCATCAAAAGATTCAGAGAATCTGGAAGAATCTCTGTGCGTAACGGTCAAGGCCGGAAAACCATACTGGGCGCCCGTGATCTTCGGGCCCTTAGACGGCACTGCATCACATACAGGCATGCTTCTGTATTGGAAATCACAAAATGGGCTCAGGAATATTTCCAGAGAACATTATCTGTGAACACAATTCACCGTGCCATCCGCCGTTGCCAGCTAAAACTCTATAGTTCAAAGAAGAAGCCGTATCTAAACATGATCCAGAAGCGCAGACGTCTTCTCTGGGCCAAGGCTCATTTAAAATGGACTGTGGCAAAGTGGAAAACTGTTCTGTGGTCAGACGAATCAAAATTTGAAGTTCTTTATGGAAATCAGGGACGCCGTGTCATTCGGACTAAAGAGGAGAAGGACGACCCAAGTTGTTATCAGCACTCAGTTCAGAAGCCTGCATCTCTGATGGTATGGGGTTGCATTAGTGCGTGTGGCATGGGCAGCTTACACATCTGGAAAGACACCATCAATGCTGAAAGGTATATCCAGGTTCTAGAGCAACACATGCTCCCATCCAGACGACGTCTCTTTCAGGGAAGACCTTGCATTTTCCAACATGACAATGCCAAACCACATACTGCATCAATTACAGCATTATGGCTACGTAGAAGAAGGGTCCGGGTACTGAACTGGCCAGCCTGCAGTCCAGATCTTTCACCCATAGAAAACATTTGGCGCATCATAAAACGGAAGATACGACAAAAAAGACCTAAGACAGTTGAGCAACTAGAATCCTACATTAGACAAGAATGGGTTAACATTCCTATCCCTAAACTTGAGCAACTTGTCTCCTCAGTCCCCAGACGTTTACAGACTGTTGTAAAGAGAAAAGATGTCGTCTCACAGTTGTAAACATGGCCTTGTCCCAACTTTTTTGAGATGTGTTGTTGTCATGACATTTAAAATCACCTAATTTTTCTCTTTAAATGATACATTTTCTCAGTTTAAACATTTGATATGTCATCTATGTTCTATTCTGAATAAAATATGGAATTTTGAAACTTCCACATCATTGCAATCCGTTTTTATTTACAATTTGTACTTTGTCCCAACTTTTTTGGAATCGGGGTTGTATTAGGCAGCAAGAGAACAGTCAGTTCTTGAAGTTGATGTGTTGGAAACAGGAAAAATGACTTGTCAGAGTCACTCCGTAAGGATCTGAGTGACTCTGACAAGGGCCAAATTGTGATAGCAAGATGACTGGGTCTGAGCATCTCCAAAATGGCACATCCTGTGGAGTGTTCCTGGTATGCAGTGGTTAGTACCTACCAAAAGTGGTCCAAGGAAGGACAACCAGTGAACCAGCAACAGGGTCATGGGTGTCGAAGGCTCACTGATTTGCATGGGGCATGGAAGGCTAGCCCATATGGTCTCATCCCACAAAAGAGCTACTGTAGCACAAACTGTTGAAAAAGTTACTGCTGACACTTTTCTGTTTTAGCGACCATTAACTTTTTCAGGAGTTTATGAGATAATGAATGTTATTCATTTCACCTGTCAGTGGTCATAACGTCATGGCTGATCAGTGTATATTATTTGTATTTACATGTATCCAATCACCAGCTTACGTGGAATTTTATATTTCACATTCACTGGATTTTGAGAAAGAGCATTTTTATTTTTTGCAAATTCAATAAATAAAAATTTTATACAAAACATCAACAAAATCATTTCTGCGTAGAATGTAGTAGCAATTTGTGAAAAATGCTATAATTCTTGAAAAATAAAAGATATTTTCATTCCATGTTTTATTGATTTTTTTTTTTTTTGTATTTTTTGGGGTTTTGTTTTCAAGTGGAGTTTTTATTTCGTCCTCGGTTGGTTCAGCAACACGCTCCGCCATTTTGTTTTTCTCTACTCACAGTATATGAGCTGATAGCCTAGTAGTAGAGTAGCCAATCAGAGCGTGCGATTGCTCATATCCAGTGAATGTGGATAGAATAAATATAATACACACACACAGAAAATAGTATACCTACAGTGCAGTGCAACTTATAGGAAAAGGTATGCCATTATGTCAGTCAGCAGCGTTGACAGAGCCTGGGAGATTAAAGGGTAACATTTCCAAAGGTGTTTTTCCACATCAGTTTCCCACAGAAGAACCAGTTTCAGTTCAGTGTAGATACAGAATAAATAAAGCGTGGATTTGCAATATAATGTGAGGGTTAATTTAATATTAATGAGTTGATTTAGTATTACTGCCCAGTCTAAACTGCAAACAGAGCTCTCTTTATTATGTCTTTCTCTGCAGCAGTGACTGTGATGCACAAATTTTTATAGGTTATCATAAATAACTTACTCAAGCAATTTCTTATGTCTTTTTTATTAGCACTTTATGCTGTCTAATATTGCCCCACCTTGTCCATATAATTTATTTCTTTTTCTTTTCTATAAAAAAGTATACTTTTGATAGTGCAACTAGTCTAATAAATTAATATCAGCTGCACTCGTAATTATTTTTTTTTGAAGAAGTGTCTTTGCTCTGTGTGAAATAAATCAGTTTCATTATAGACATTGCATGCAAACATCCTTGAACCAAATTAGAAATTCAGAATCAAATTAAAAATCAGCCGATGTACACTGAAAGTGAGGCTCAGGTCAATATTTTGGATCTCCTGAAAAGCATGAAGCAAAACAGAGTAACATAGTACTGCATGTCCACAGCATTCTCGAGCTGTCTAATGAGTTTCAGCATGCGTAGTCAAGACCTATCAATTTTTCTGTTTCACTGAGCTGATGGAAATATGGTCCAATACGGTTTTAGTGGACTTCTAAGAGATATAGTAATATGTTCTGGGCTGCACTAGTATTTTCCCAGGTCTTCTGTGTAGTTAAGTTGTACTAAATACTGGTGTTGAAAATGTGACACTATTTTGAATGGACTGAAAATCAGCACATGCAATGCAAACGTATACTTTCTTACCCGTTTCTTTCCCCCACAGAACATCCACAATAAAATGAGGCACTATGAATTATATTTAGTACTAGCAGTATAGTAATCTTCTGGGTGATATTCCTATAGATAACTTTTGGTCCCCCTCTGAGCCAAAAGATTCACCATGACCTCTTACTCTCATTAATAATTTTGAGGGTTTTGTTCAATAGCTTGTTTATTTCAGTTTGATATCTCATAAGTCATATTTGGTTTTGAACTTCAGGCATGCCACTGGGGATATCTAAAAAAAGTGAATGTCAAGCCAGGGGGGTGTGGGGGCAGGCTACGCCCCCACTGGGGTGCAGGGGCAATGCCCCGCTGGGGGGTTTGGGGGCCTTTGGCCCCCAGAAGCCAGGACCTTTTCACAGAATTCATAGCACACATTTTAAAATTTGAGAAACTTTTAGAATAAAATGCATGCAAACTTTCAAATTACAAGAACATAATTTTTCACACTTTCAAAAAAATCTCATGAGGGGTATTTCATCTGACTGGCTCCACTCCTCTGACTAGTGGAGGGCTACTTAAACTTATCAAACATCACCATTTTTAATAAGTTTATTTTCAGTAAATATTACTGAAACAGGATAGCATTTTTGAAAATTAGTTAATACAAAAACAATGTACATATTTCATAGCTCATAACTTTATTATATTGCTGAAAAATTACACATCATAAGTTGGCAGCATGCTTTTTCTTTTTCTTGGGTAGTTCACCGTCTTAAAGAAATGACTGTCTGTCTGATTCAGTCCATGAATCAGCTTGTAAGTTGCATTACTTCTTGCCATGTGAAGTGCATCCAAGGCTTTTTTATCTTTAGCTACTTCTTTACACGAGGCTACAAGATCTTCTACATCACTCATGGCCAGAGTTTTCTCTGCAGCAAAAGCCAAGATTAAAGCCTGAAAAAATAAGTTTTAAAAGAAGTTAAAATCACAGTACATATCTGCTAATATCAACATGTACAATATTTAAATTTGAGAAGCATTAAACCACAACATTAACAGTTTCATGCAAAAGCATATAGGCCTATAGTCTATCAGATTCACTAACTGTTCTATTGTGCATTACGAAGACTCATATGTACACGAAACTACATTTGATTAATTAAACTTAGCCTGCAGTAGATCTAAATATTTAATAAGTTTTATCTGTATAAAATTACTTTAGTGAGGTATTTTCATGATTTTGCAATTGTAAGCAACTCAAAACTAGATCTAAATGTCAAATCAGTTGTATTTCATTCTAAATTTGAAACTTTTCTCTGTAATTAGGATATATTATATTCTTTGCATTGTTTGACAGTTAAGAGGAAAGTGCCAAAAACTTCAGCAAAAAGTGGTTTCTTACCTCAATATGTGCTTTCCTGTCCACAAATGGTGTCAGACGCTTAGACTGTGTAGCTGCAGGCTTTTCCGAGGCCTGTAAGTAAACAGGGCTAATGCCATATGTCAAATCTTGTTTTTGTGCATCTTCCTGGTGACGAGTGAAAAAATTACTCGGCAGTTGATGATTTGACTGCTTTTCATACAGTTTCCGTGCATGTCCTATTGTTTTGATATGGTCGACCATGGCAAAGCAACCATGATCAGCATACACTGGTGCTTGAAAGTTTGTGAACCCTTTAGAATTTTCTATATTTCTGCATAAATATGACCTAAAACATCATCAGATTTTCACACAAGTCCTAAAAGTAGATAAAGAGAACCCAGTTAAACAAATGAGACAAAAATATTATACTTGGTCATTTATTTATTGCGGAAAATGATCCAATATTACATATCTGTGAGTGGCTAAAGTATGTGAACCTTTGCTTTCAGTATCTGGTGTGACCCCCTTGTGCAGCAATAACTGCAACTAAACGTTTGCGGTAACTGTTGATCAGTCCTGCACACCGGCTTGGAGGAATTTTAGCCCATTCCTCCGTACAGAACAGCTTCAACTCTGGGATGTTGGTGGGTTTCCTCACATGAACTGCTTGCTTCAGGTCCTTCCACAACATTTCGACTGGATTAAGGTCAGGACTTTGACTTGGCCATTCCAAAACATTAACTTTATCCTTCTTTAACCATTCTTTGGTAGAACGACTTGTGTGCTTAGGGTCGTTGTCTTGCTGCATGACCCACCTTCTCTTGAGATTCAGTTCATGGACAGATGTCCTGACATTTTCCTTTAGAATTCGCTGGTATAATTCAGAATTCATTGTTCCATTAATGATGGCAAGCCGTCCTGGCCCAGATGCAGCAAAACAGGCCCAAACCATGATACTACCACCACCATGTTTCACAGATGGGATAAGGTTCTTATGCTGGAATGCAGTGTTTTCCTTTCTCCAAACATAACACTTCTCATTTAAACCAAAAAGTTCTATTTTGGTCTCATCCAGCCACAAAACATTTTTCCAATAGCCTTCTGGCTTGTCCACGTGATCTTTAGCAAACTGCAGACGAGCAGTCATGTTCTTTTTGGACAGCAGTGGCTTTCTCCTTGCAACCCTGCCATGCACACCATTGCTGTTCAGTGTTCTGATGGTAGACTCATGAACATTAACATTAGCCAATGTCAGAGAGGCCTTCAGTTGCTTAGAAGTTACCCTGGGGTCCTTTGTGACATCGCTGACTATTACACGCCTTGCTCTTGGAGTGATCTTTGTTGGTTGACCACTCCTGGGGAGGGTAACAATGGTCTTGAATTTCCTCCATTTGTACACAATCTGTCTGACTGTGGATTGGTGGAGTCCAAACTCTTTAGAGATGGTTTTGTAACCTTTTCCAGCCTGATGAGCATCAACAACGCTTTTTCTGAGGTCCTCAGAAACCTCCTTTGTTCGTGCCATGATACACTTCCACAAACATGTGTTGTGAAGATCAGACTTTGATAGATCCCTGTTCTTTAAATAAAACAGGGTACCCACTCCATACCTGATTGTCATCCCATTGATTGAAAACACCTGACTCTAATTTCACCTTCAAATTAACTGCTAATCCTAGAGGTTCACATACTTTTGCCACTCACATTTATGTAATATTGGATCATTTTCCTCAATAAATAAATGACCAAGTATAATATTTTTGTCTAATTTGTTTAACTGGATTCTCTTTATCTACTTTTAGGACTTGTGTGAAAATCTGATGTTTTAGGTCATATTTATGCAGAAATATAGAAAATTCTAAAGGGTTCACAAACTTTCAAGCACCACTGTAGTTCAGTGTTTCGCAAAGTGTGGTCCGTGGACCACTGGTGGTCCGCGAGGTGATCTACAAATGTAGTCAGCATTTTCAAGATAAGCTAGCATATGCTTTGTAACATTATTAGAAAGTTAAATTTATCCAATCTTGTTTTTAACGGCAATCAAACGGGCCTATAATTTCATCATTATTATTAAAAAAGCGTTCTGCATCTGAATTTGCACCACATAAAACTTGTAGTGTGCACGTGCTCTTATTCCACCTCTCGTCTCTAGGCAACAGTCACCTCACAAATCTCTGCCTCACAGGCAAACAGGCAGGCAGACCTGAAAACAAGCAAACGAAAATTCTGAACATATAATAGGCTAATCCTAACTAGCTCGTGTTCGTGGCGATTTTTTAAAATTTACTGAAAGTGAAACAACAAGGATGGAGAAGTGGCTGACAGGTTCAGTTAAGAGGAAAAACCTGACACTACCGACACAAGCATCAATAAGGAGAAAATGCAAAGAAAAGAAGATTCAGTTATCACTGAGTCCCCAACACAGAAAGAACAAGAAAAACAAGCTCAGCAGACTAAACCAACGGCAAAGGTGAAAAGAAAATACCACAATGAATATCTAAAGTTGGGATTTTTCTGGACTGGGGATTCTGAAGATCCCAATCCCCAATGTGTCCTGTGCTATGAGATTTTAGCCAACGAGGCAATGAAGCCAGCAAAACTCAAGCGCCACATTGAGACGAAACACAAAGAATGCCTTGGCAAACTTTTGCCTTTAAAAACCACGGAGGATATGGAATGGATAGGCCTTTAATGTATTTAGTTAACCATAATTTTTTCAATTAAAAACACCTAATAGTACACATCTCTGTATGGTCTGTGTGTGTGTGTGTGTGTGTGTGTGTGTGTGTGTGTGTGTGTGTGTGTTGTGTGGGGCGGGGGGGCGGGTGTTGACAGGTGGTCCTTGAAATTTTTTTTGGGGACAAAGTGGTCCTTGGTCTGAAAAAGTTTGAGAAACACTGGCATAGTTAGTCTCTGCATCACACAAGACGCACCTGCATTTACCAGCAATGTTAACTTTCCGGTAATATTCGCCCACAGTGGTGTCCGTTTCTTTATCTTTATAAACGACTTTTAATGGTTTTGAACACCATTCCCAATTCCATTTCACTCTGCACCCACTATCAACTTCCCTTGCTCGGTTTTCTTTTCAATTAATAATTTTTGCCATTGTTCAAAATATTCGCTTTCTAACTTCGAAATGCGGTTACCACATTGAAAACAAGCAAGAACGAGCTACAATATATTCACATTGCCGATTGGCTACATTACTAACGCTTGACACGTTTTCTTCCAATCACGAACCTCATTACACATGAATAATCGGAGTCAAGGTCAGTCTGTAAAACACGGAATGGGACATGGAATCGGATGCAAAATAGCAAATATTATGTTTGCACATTTACCGCAAGTCAACACCTCTCCCGATTTTTGAGTATTTTGGCATTTCACAAAATTTTCAAAATGTACACAAATCCGCAAATTTTCGCAGATCCGCGACCAAATAGCATGCCTGGAACTTGAATGCAATCTTTTGGGCTGTCGAGATTCATGGTTTTGCTGGTGATCTGCATAACTTTTGCAAATTATGCTCAAGGAATGCAATAAATGAATTCTTTCATCGACGGTATCTACTTTCCTGGTAAGCTGAATAATTTATGTTGTGATTTGTTAGATATGGCTTACCGTCCATCTGTCCAAAAGAACGGGTGGCAAAGAGTCTCCTCTACTTTAGGTCTGTCCTTTGGATCATGACTGATCATCCACTCCACCAAGTCCTTTGCTATTTCATCCTCCAGGTGTTCCAGAGAGTACTTCCCACGAAGAATATTCACCTCACACCAGACACTTTTGCCAAACGGATGATGTCCAATGGAGAGGATGTAATACACCAACATTCCTGCAACCTAAAAGAGTTTTCAAACCAAAAATGATTCTTGGATTTTAATTTTAACATTTATTATGGATTCTGCTTGATATCCAAAACCTGAATGTCAGAACTCCTCTTGTAGCCATGGTTACTGTCCTCATCAAGTGTTTCGCTGGCTTTCCAGCACTTTGTCCCAGCAGGATTAGTGCGGCAAGTCGTCTCCCCCAACTTCAGTTTTCGACTTATGCCAAAATCAGCCAATCTCGCCTTTCCAGTTATATCTGTTAAATAATAATAATAAATAATAATAAAAAAATGGGTTAAAGGGCCACTGAAGTATGCACCAGTTATAAAATAATTAGACAGGCCTGATAATTAAATAATGATTCCTACCAATCAGAACATTTTGAGGTTTCATGTCTCGATGAAGCACAATGGTATCTTGGCTATGAAGAACTTGTAGGCTACGGAGTACTCCTTTTACAATTTTCTTCAGGACCTGTAGCTGCAGAGAACGGTCTTCTGGCAAACGGTTTAGGATGTACTCCTCCAGTGTGTATTCACAAAGTTGAAGGACAAGATACCCAAATTTGTCATCTTCTGCAAAGTCCACATATCGCACAATCCAAGGATTGTCGAGCTCAGGAAGCCGTAGAAATTCCTCTTCATTTTTGAGGTCTTGATAATTGGACTTTAACATTCGTTTGACAGCTACCTCAGTGCCGTCATCTCTCAGTCCAAGAAAAACCTGTGTTCCATCACTTCCTTTAGCTATCTCAAATTCAGGGATATCACCAATTGTGAGATTCCTCAGGCGATAAACCTTACTTGCTTCCATGCTAGCAAGTTTCTCTAGCTTGGGCTTCCAGCGTTGGCTGATTGAATGCCATTTTCTTGGCACTGATGAATCCTCAGTATGTGCTGCAAATGGATGCACGGTGGAGTTTGACTCCTCAACTGAAGTCTTTTCAGTACCTGAATCAAGTTTTGATTTTTGTACAGCATCTTCTTTTGAGCTTGTCTCTTGCTGCATGCCTTTCCTCTTTTTTTTCTTCTTTTTCTTCTTTGATGATGTGCTGTCTGCTACATTACCTAAGCTTGAACTTTGGGGAAATCTGAGATTTGTGTCCAGTTTTCGCAGTTCATCTTTAACGACATTATTTGTTCTGATGTCTACAGCAAAAAGAACCCTCTCAGGCACTGAGGTTAATCCACGAGAATGAATGTGCTCTGGGACAAATTCATACAGGGCAGCAAACAAACGGTAAACAAGAACGATGACATTAGTTGAGCAGTTAGGCTCAGTGAGAGGCATAAGTGCATTGCAAAACTCTTCAAGAACAACAGGGTTAATACCATCAGCTGTAGGTTTTCGCTTAGAGAACTTGTCCATAGTCACACAAAGAATACTGAGTATTTGGGGATTGAACACATTTCCCTGCACTGTATTAGTGAGCAGTAAACCTTGGATCAGAATGGGTACGAGCTCATTAAATATCTGAGGGGATATTTCTCTCATCATGCAAATTACAGCATTTAGGCTGTTCAGTGCCATCATCCTATATTCATGAGGAATTCTGGGAAAGCGTTTGATAAATCCCTGGATGTAGGTGTCCGTTTTCTTGGAGTCTTTCAACCACTTTATGCTACTTTGTTGATATTGTTCTGCTGATCTGCCCATAACATTAAAGTATCTTTCAAAAAGTGCAAGAAGGGTAAAAGGATGTTCCTCAAGAAAATGTTCCCTACAGAAGTTAAAAACCTCTGGCTGAGTTTTTTTGAGAACCATAGTAGTAAAATTGAAAAACATTCTGCATTTCTCTACAGCTTCATTTCCTGCAGGTAATTTATTCATAAGAGTCTCTACTTTTTTATCAAGATCAGGAATTATCCTATAATTTATTTCAGGGTCAGCACCAGCTTCTATAAGTGTTTTGAATATGTCCACTCTGTTTTTCCTGGCAGCACACTGTAATGGTGTCATTATTTGCTGACGATGACCATTTGGATTAGCTTTTGCAGCTATTAATTTTCTCACAATATTCAGTGGAACTCCTGCTGTATTTGCAGCGTAGTGGAGAGATGTTAGGCCGTTTGTGGACAGTATGTTGGGATCTGCATTTTCTCCAAGTAGAAAGTTACAAATCTCTTCATTCCCACACACAACTGCTGCTGTCAGCAGGGTAACGTCATCATTCCAGATTGCAGAAGAATACAGTCCATTAATATTGATTCCTCTAACTAGTTTCTTCAGTTTGTTTGATTTGTTGTCAACAATGCATTGTATTAACGGATTTGTTTTCCTTGGCTCCAATTCAGGAATGGGAAATGATATAGGTATTTGGAATGCCATTGGTTCTCTCAACAGGACATTTGACAAATTGCGATGGCCTGGGTTATCACTTCAGCTGTCACTTCACATCCATACATTTTACTTTCAAGAAAAATCTGCATGCTACTGTAAAAGACACAGAAATAGACCATGATTAGTTCACAAGCTGACATCATACCACAGAATTTATAGATTGAGATATACACTTACTTACAGAGTGCAATTACTGGACACATTATTACAATTCTCTTTGTTTTTAATCCAATTTCCTAGCTTACGAAATGATTTCCAATTGAAAACCTTTCTAAAAGGAAAACTATTTGTTGTAGTGTTCTTCCTACAACCTTTACAAATTGCCCTGAGGAGACAAACTGAAAATCTAAGGGTAGTATCTCACTGGGCTGCGACAGCCTGCGACAAGTTGGAGACACAACAACTGCAATAAAATATGCAAATTTTCACTTGGAATCACACTGAATTGATATTCGCATATTTTATAGCAATTGTTGTGTCTCCAACTAGTCGCAGGCTGTCGCAGCCCAGTGAGATACACTCACACTTCCTGTCTCAGGGAAACTGACTTGAGAAGGGTTTGTGACGGCTTTGCGACACCAGCGACGCATTTGCGGCTATTTTGAGAGAAATTTTGTCGCACGAATTTTTTGAACATGTTCAAAATTTCAGCGACGAAGGAGCGACACTTTGCGACTCATGCGAGGAAACTGAGAAGCCCCGCGAATGTTTCAACACACTTTTGAAACTCTCTCGTGAATGATGTTCGCAATTTGTTGCAAGCTGTCGCAGCCCAGTGAGATACTAGCTTAGATGGTAAAAAAGAACATGTATTGGTACAAACTGCAAATGATTTAAATTTAAATTATTTGGTTTATTAGTTCGGGAATTGCTCATCATTTTATCACCATGTATGGAAAATTTTTCACCTCTAAGGACCTGGTGTTTCGTGTGTATTTTGTATATGCTGAATTTGACACTGCATTAAAGCACCGTCTTTTCAAATATCTCCATTCAGCTGAAGCTATGAAGGACAAAAACCACCAGAAAGTATTATAAACTTATGATCAAGCATAATGAGACTGTTTGTTTACCGTTATGCCATGGTGTAAATAATGCCTTACCCATAAAGTTTGATTTTGACCAGGGTCTGTGTGGCAGAATTACTCTCAGAATAGACACCGAGCTCGCCACTGATCATTCATACAAGTTTAATGTGGTTAACAAGCATCACATTATAGGCCGACTTCCATTTGATCATAACTAATAGTAGAGACCCAGCTAACTATGGGCGAAAGGCAGGGTAGCTGGGATAGGCTCCAGCTTGCCTGCGACCCTGTAGAAGGATAAAGCGGCTAGAGATAATGAGATGAGAATGAGATGAGAATAGTAGAGACTTGTGCAGGTCTGAGCTCAGCCTTTATCTGATTGGGAGATAGAAGCTAGTCAAGTCAAGTTTATTTGTATAGCGCTTTTAACAATAAACATTGTCGCAAAGCAGCTTTACACAATTTGAACGACTTAAAACATGAGCTAATTTTAATCTCTAATCTATCCCCAATGAGCAAGCCTGTGGCGACGGTGGCAAGGAAAGACTCCCTCAGACGACATGAGGAAGAAACCTCGAGAGGAACCAGACTCAAAAGGGGACCCATCCTCATTTGGGCAACAGCAGACAGCATGACTATAATATTAACAGCTTTAACAAGAAGTCAGTTTCGTTGATGTTATAAACTCTTCATTGATGGAAACTTGAGTGCAAAACTGTTCATGACAACTGCAGTCCTAAAGTTAGCAAGTCAACTGTAGTCCTCAGCCGTAAAAGCATTACTGTAGGAGTCCAGAGCATCTTCCAAGTGCGACGTTCAACTGTCCTCATGGGGCCGTCCTCCACAGGAGCAATGTGATGAGACTCCGACCAGACACAGGGCATCAGGATGGATCAGGCAGGTCTGAGGAGCAGAAGAGATCAGCATCTCGATCCCAGGACCAACATGTAACTCAGAGGGACATATTTGGGGGGGGGGGGGGGGGGGAGACACAGGTTGTTAAGTATGCCCAATGTCACCTGAATAAGTAGGAACAGTATACATATTGCACTGAGTACAAGCAGGGACTCCGGCAACTAACTATGACAGCATAACTAAAAGGGGAGAGCCAGAAGGTAACACAGGCATGAGGGAGCCCAGGGACATAAAGCAGCCAGCCACTACACCGTCAACAAACTCGAGTGAGCAAGCGAGTGGGGGACTGACAGCATCCATGCATCCCAGTTTACCAAAACACTATGTCTGAGGACCCTCCAGATCTACACCTTTACCTCAAACACCATTAACAAAAGGCTTGACTAAACAGATGTTTTCAGCCTAGACTTAAACACAGACTGTATCTGAGTCCCGAACATTACTTGGAAGGCTGTTCCATAACTGTGGGGCTTTGTAAGAAAAGGCTCCGCACCCTGATGTAGCCTTCACTATATGAGGTACCAGCAGATAGCCTGTACCTTTTGATCTAAGTAGGCGTGGCGGGTCATAGAGGACCAGAAGTTCACTCAGGTACTGTGGTGCGAGACCATTTAGTGCTTTAAAGGTCAATAGTAGTACTTTCATTCATAATCAATACGAAATTTGATTGGGAGCCAATGCAATGTGGATAAGACAGGGGTGATGTGGTCATATTTTCTAGTTCTAGTAAGGACTCTTGCTGCTGCATTTTGAACTAACTGGATCTTGTTTATGCACTTATTGGAACATCCAGACAGTAAGGCATTACAATAATCCAACCTGGAGGTAACGAAGCATGAACTAGTTTTTCTGCATTGTGTAGTGACATTAAATTTCTTATCTTAGCAATATTTCTGAGATGAAAGAAAGCTATCCGGGTAATGTTATCAATGTGAGTTTCGAATGAAAGACTGGGGTCAGTAATCACCCCGAGGTCTTTTACTGCTGCACGTGAAGAAACAGAAAGGCCATCCAGAGTTACTGTGTAATCAGAAAACTTACTTCTAGCTGCATGTGGTCCTAGTACTGTACAAGCACTTCAGTCTTGTCAGAGTTAAGCAGAAAGAAATTAATAAGCATCCAGTGTCTAATGTCCTTTAAACATTCCTCATTTCTATTAAGCTGGTGTCTTTCATCAGGTTTTGCAGAAACATACAATTGTGTGTCATCAGCATAACAGTGGAAACTAATACAATGTTTACGAATAATATCACCCAGAGGTAACATATATAAAGAAAAAAAAAAGCAGTGGACCCAAGATAGAACCTTGTGGAACACCAAACTTAACCTCAGTACGTCTAGAAATATCACCATTTATATCAACATACTGATAGCGATTAGTTAAATAAGACCTGAGCCAGGAGAGGGCCGTTCCCTTAACTCCCACAACATTTTCTAGTCTATCCAGAAGAATGGTATCAAATGCTGCACTAAGGTCAAGCAACACAAGTAGTGAGACACAGCCCTGATCAGACGCCAACAGTAGATCGTTTACTACTTTAACTAAAGCTGTCTCTGTGCTATGATTAGGTCTAAATCCTGACTGATACATTTCATGGATGTTATTCCTATGTAAATATGAGCACAACTGCTGTGCCACAGCTTTTTCAAGGATCTTGGAGATAAAGGGGAGGTTTGATATTGGCTGATAATTGGACAGCTGACAGGGATCAAGGTCAGGTTTTTTAATCAGGGGTTTGATAACTGGTAGTTTAAAGGATTTGGGTACATAGCCAATCGTAAGAGAAGAATTTATTATTTTTAGAATCAGTTCAATTACTTCAGGTATTATCTGTTTGAATAGACGTGTAGGTAAGGGATCTAGTACGCAAGTTGAGGCTTTTGATGCCGAGATTAATGAAAGTAATTCAGTTTCTTTTAGGGGAGTAAAACATTCAAATTGATGATCTGATACAGTTATATTGTTAACGACAGGGTCACTTGTGGGCGGCACGGTGGTGTAGTGGTTAGCGCTGTCGCCTCACAGCAAGAAGGTCCGGGTTCGAGCCCCGTGGCCGGCAAGGGCCTTTCTGTGCAGAGTTTGCATGTTCTCCCCGTGTCCGCGTGGGTTTCCTCCGGGTGCTCCGGTTTCCCCCACAGTCCAAAGACATGCAAGTTAGGTTAACTGGTGACTCTAAAAAATTGTCCGTAGGTGTGAATGTGAGTGTGAATGGTTGTCTGTGTCTATGTGTCAGCCCTGTGATGACCTGGCGACTTGTCCAGGGTGTACCCCGCCTTTCGCCCGTAGTCAGCTGGGATAGGCTCCAGCTTGCCTGCGACCCTGTAGAACAGGATAAAGCGGCTAGAGATAATGAGATGAGAAGAGAGATGAGACATGGTCACTTGCATTGTCTGACCTTAAATTAGTAGTTTGAATTTTTTGTCAGATATTCTCAATTTTGTCATTAAAAAAAAAAAATCATGAAATCGTTGCTACTACAGGTATGCATGTGTCTATAGTGGACTTATTCCTGGTTAATTTTGCTACAGTATTAAATAGGAATCTAGGATTATTTTTGTTATCTTCTATTAGGGAGGAGAGATATGTTGATCTCGCAGCACAGAGCTTTTCTAAACTTCAGGAAGCTCTCCTTCCACGCTAATTTGAACACTACCAATTTTGCTTGACGCCATTTATGTTCCAATTTTCTAGTGGTCTGTTTTAATGTGCGAGTGTCATCATTATACCAGGGTGCTCATTTTTTGTCTCTGACTATTTTCCTTTTAAGAGGAGCTACATTATCTAAGGTATGGCGGAATGTTGACTCTAAGCATTCAGTTGCCTGATCAAGTTCTGCAGGGGCTGACAGTGACCCAATCAAAGTTGATAACTCTGGGAGATCATTTATAAAGCTCTGTGCAGTAGTTGATGCGAATGTACGTTTAATACAGTAGCGTGGTGAGGTGCATATATTATTACTCAGACATAGTTTGAATGAGATGAGATAATGATCTGAGATAACTTCAGACTGTGGAAGTATGACTATATTGTCTGTTTAAACCGAATGTTAGTATAAGATCGAGGGTGTGACCACCATTATGGGTCGGTCCTATGACATTCTGATTAATCCCTACTGAATCTAAAATGGACACAAATGCTGTTCTTAAAGGGTCTTCTGGGTTATCGAAGTGAATATTAAAATCTCCGACAACTAAAGCTTTGTCTAAGGAAATCAGGGATGTGATTGGCCAAGGACAAAAAAAAGCAGGAAAATATATAGACCCATAATGCGACACAGCAGCAGTGTGGTGTGGTATGGCGCGGCAACAGTGCAGCCACTACACACAGTAACCTCATTTTGACACTTTTAATGAAAAGTGCAATACGCAAACATTTAGTGCCAATTTTCATCATTGGAAAACAATTATTTTGAGGGCAAACAACCTCAAACAATAGGTGCAGATATTAGAACAGGTGATGAGCACACACTGTCATTTTTTTCAAAATAGGCACAATAACAATGTCAGTAAGTGTAGTATAAAGTCAAGAAGTGTAACAAAGTACAAAGTCAGGAAGTGTAACATGGACATACAAGTGAAAAAACACTAAACTCCCTCATCAACAGCTTTAATGTCAGGGCTATTCACTGCAAGTCTGGCCATAAGTCCAAAGTATGCTGGAAAAGATATAATAAAATAAATTATACAATTATGACACAATCCCTGCATATTTTAGCCAATAAACACAAACTGCAGTACACATGAACTTGGTCTATCACCAGTATACGGACATTGTTATTATGCAGCATGTATGATAATGTGCTATGCAGCCAAGATGGACTATAATAATAGTTCAAGTTTTTCATCAGCATCAATGTTGATGTTGATATCATGTTGCCTACACTGTTATGTTATTATGAACCACATTGAACATTCTGTAATTAAGCAATATAACAAGGGTGGGAGTGTGGCTGTTCCTGGATATCCTCACAGGTGTGGTTTAGCTGCAGGCATGAAGCCGGGGCTGAGAGTAATCAATGAGTATTGCTATCTTGGCAAGGCATTCCAATCATCTCTACCAACTCAACTACAGAACAGGGTATACTGTACAGCAATCCTTAAATTAAATTTAATACCTTTTTTTTTTTTTACTACCTTTAGATTTTTACACCATCATGACAGAGTTGCAAGTGTTAATCAGCGACCTTTTGTAATGTGTACACAGATTAACATATATGCTATACATACTAGTGTTTCAAATGACAAACAACCAGTGAATTGCTATGACGTCGGCATCAAACTGTTGAGACCTCAGGTTTGAGACGATAATCTTGATAGGCTAAAGCCCACCATTTAAACGAACTGATGCGAATTGTAGCAGACAGAATTTCAATCAAATTAGGACACCTCATAGTCAAAAAAAAAATACCTCTACAACCAAATTTAACACTTAATTGCCTTGTTCACTTAACGTTCACTTAACGCTAACATTCTAAAACCTTAGTAACATTAGGAAGCCATCTCATGCGAACGGCTAGGCAATTTCTAGGCAAATAATTTTGTTAGCTGTGGCAAATCATGTTGAATGCTGACACGCGAAACTTTCCTTTCCCAAAAACAAAAAAATGCCTTTTTCCAACTATACAAGTAAATCATCTAAACACTTTCAAGAGGAGAAATGTTTACTCACTGATACCTGCAGTTTTCATTTTTTTTTCAACCTAGCCTGGTAGCTACACATTGACTAACCTGGCTAGTACCATAACTGGCTAACTAAGAAACATTTGATTAACGTTAGCATTAATACCACCATGGCAAATCTTGGACATTGAGATCAGTGAAAAACTATTAGATAATAGGCATGCAAACAAATACATGAAAACAATATTAGCATAGGCCTACCTGAATCATCCAAATGTCGATCCTATTGACAACTGAAGACATCGAAGACACTGGTATGCTATGTCACACACGAGAGTAGGGTGACGGCTGCATCCATTCCAACAACAAACTGACTACTAACGTGCGTGCATCTTACATTACTTGACTCGGGTCACATAAAGGTTACTCTCGCGTTATGCATAATGGGCTTTTTTTTATTATTATTGGTACCGCTTAACCTAGGGTAGGTTATTATGCGCACGCGTGGCTCATTGGAGTTGCCTATGGGTAATGTGGTCCTACCCCTCCCAAAAAAAAAAAAAAACGAATTTGCATGATTCACGAGGGTCACATTTTTATGCCTGAAAATCCGGAATTCCGGAAAAATCCGGAAGAATCACATCCTCGGGAAATAACCAGATCTGAGGTAAAATCTGCAAATTCAGAAAGAAACTCAGAATATGGCCCTGGGGGCCGGTAAATAATAAGTAATGGAATTAACTGGGTAGACCTATTTTTCGAGGCTACATACATTATGAGTATGAAGAACTTCAAATGTATTAAATTTATAACCAAGTTTTTGTGTTACACCTAGATAATCATTATAAATAACCGCGACGCCTCCTCCTCTGCCAGTTAGACGAGGCTGGTGTATATAACTGTATCCAGGAGGACTCGCTTCATTTAATGCTATATATTCATTTGGCTTAATCCATGTTTCAGTTAAACAAAGTAGATTAAACTCCTGATCAGTAATGAGTTCATTAACCATTAGCGCTTTAGATGCAAGAGATCTAATATTTAATAGCCCTACCTTTAGATTAAAAGGTGCTGGCAGCAGCTGTACAGTCAGTATGATCTAATTTTATATTGATTAGGTTACTGGAACAAACTCTCTGAATACTTCTACCTTTTTGTTTAGCTCGGGGAACAGACACGGTCTTGATGTAGTGGACCAAGTGATGACTCTGTGCAGCTAGCAGACAGTCGGTTTAGCCTGTTCGTCTGCTCCCTGGCCTTGGCTCTGGATTGTCAGAAATTAACTAGGCCTGTTCTGAGACTATGACCTATGCTGCAGGAAATGAGAGCAGCACCTTCCCGAGTGGGATGGATACCGTCCTGCCCTAACAGGCCAGCAGTGCCCTCAAAATTAGCCCAATTATCTATAAAGCCCACACTGTTTTCAGAGCACCACCTGGACAACCAGCAGTTCAGTGACCATACAGTGGGGCAAAAAAAGTATTTAGTCAGCCACCAATTGTGCAAGTTCTCCCACTTAAAAAGATGAGAGAGGCCTGTAATTTTCATCATAGGTACACTTCAACTATGAGAGACAGAATGGGGGGAAAGAATCCAGGAAATCACATTGTAGGATTTTTAATGAATTAATTGGTAAATTCCTCGGTAAAATAAGTATTTGGTCACCTACAAACAAGCAAGATTTCTGGCCCTCACAGACCTGTAACTACTTCTTTAAGAGGCTCCTCTGTCCTCCACTCGTTACCTGTATTAATGGCACCTGTTTGAACTCGTTATCAGTATAAAAGACACCTGTCCACAACCTCAAACAGTCACACTCCAAACTCCACTATGGCCAAGACCAAAGAGCTGTCAAAGGACACCAGAAACAAAATTGTAGACCTGCACCAGGCTGGGAAGACTGAATCTGCAATAGGTAAGCAGCTTGGTGTGAAGAAATCAACTGTGGGAGCAATTATTAGAAAATGGAAGACATACAAGACTACTGATAATCTCCCTCGATCTGGGGCTCCATGGAAGATCTCACTCCGTGGGGTCAAAATGATCACAAGAACGGTGAGCAAAAATCCCAGAACCACACGGGGGGACCTAGTGAATGACCTGCAGAGAGCTGGGACCAAAGTAACAAAGGCTGCCATCAGTAACACACTACGCCGCCAGGGACTCAAATCCTGCAGTGCCAGATGTGTCCCCCTGCTTAAGCCAGTACATGTCCAGGCCCGTCTGAAGTTTGCTAGAGAGCATTTGGATGATCCAGAAGAGGATTGGGAGAATGTCATATGGTCAGATGAAAACAAAATAGAACTTTTTGGTAAAAACTCAACTTGTCGTGTTTGGAAGAGAAAGAATGCTGAGTTGCATCCAAAGAACACCATACCTACTGTGAAGCATGGGGGTGGAAACATCATGCTTTGGGGCTGTTTTTCTGCAAAGGGACCAGGACGACTGATCCGTGTAAAGGAAAGAATGAATGGGGCCATGTATCGTGAGATTTTGAGTGAAAACCTCCTTCCATCAGCAAGGGCATTGAAGATGAAACGTGGCTGGGTCTTTCAGCATGACAATGATCCCAAACACACCGCCCGGGCAACGAAGGAGTGGCTTCGTAAGAAGCATTTCAAGGTCCTGGAGTGGCCTAGCCAGTCTCCAGATCTCAACCCCATAGAAAATCTTTGGAGGGAGTTGAAAGTCCATGTTGCCCAGTGACAGCCCCAAAACATCACTGCTCTAGAGGAGATCTTCATGGAGGAATGGGCCAAAATACCAGCAACAGTGTGTGAAAACCTTGTGAAGACTTACAGAAAACGTCTGACCTCTGTCATTGCCAACAAAGGGTATATAAAGTATTGAGAAACTTTTGTTATTGTCCAAATACTTATTTTCCACCATAATTTGCAAATAAATTCTTTAAAAATCAGACAATGTGATTTTCTGGATTTTTTTTCTCATTTTGTCTCTCATAGTTGAGGTATACTTATGATGAAAATTACAGGCGCCTCTCATCTTTTTAAGTGGGAGAACTTGCACAATTGGTGACTAAGTACTTTTTTGCCCCACTGTAGCCTGCTGTAAGCTACATCGTCATGCCGCATTGGGATGGGGCCAGAGCGTACTACAGCATCGGACATTGCCTTCGCTAATTTAAACACCTCTACAAAGTTACTCTTAGTAACCTCAGACTGACGAAAGCGTATATCATTAGCTCCTGCATGGATAACTATCTTTGAGAACCTGTGCTTGCCTAGGACCCTAAGATTACCTGCTCTGTCTGGCGCCCTGGCTCCCGGTATACACCTGACTAAAGCTGCTGGTGCCCCAAAGGCTGAGCTAATTTCACATGCCGTATGATAGAGTCCCCTATAACCAGAGCTCTTTCAGGTTTCTCAGTGGGTGCATCACTAAGGAGAGCAAACCTGTTCTACACGTGACGTGGAGAGGAGTGGTGCTCCCGTGGGCGAGCCTCAGCGGTAGCTCTGGCTCTACACTTATGCCTCCGAGCAGTCAGCCATTCGCCCCGCTGTAAGGGCTCTAATGCTGGAGCTGGGGGATTACTAACTCCACCTAGGGCATCCAGACTTTCCCCTACAGAAACTACACTGTTCTCACGCTCACTGACCTTCTCTAAAGCCTGGATACGCGCTTCTAGCACTGTAATCTTCTATGTCAGAAAGCTAACTAATCTGCACTTATCACAAATAAAGCTATCGCTAGCGACAGAAGAAGAATGACTAAACATCCTGCACTCAGCACACTGAACAGGCCGAAGGTGTGCCATGATGAAAGGATTCACGTACCTTAATCGAAGATCTGTTGATATTAAAGCAGATCCGATGTGGATAGCCTCCGCTTGTGGTCTTTACGCAGGAGGAGAAAAAAAAGAAAAAGAAAGCTTCTGGTCTCGGCGTTCTTCCGAAAAAAAGAAAAAAGTGGAAAAAAGAAAGCGAAAGTGGGAAGTACAAAAAGGAAAGCAACAGTACAATAAAAATGAAGATGATACTGGAAAATTATTTGTAGAATTTAAAAAAAAAAAAAAGATTAGCAATTAACGCCAACACTCGCGGAAAAAAAAAGGACTCGTCGCAAACAACTCAGGAACCAGGAAGTGCCTGAACAAATGTATAAATGCACATGCTACAGTACAGAAATGAAAAAAAAAAATATAGCCCACTCAGAAGTAAATTGACACCAAGATTCGAACCCATGTTCATTTTGGAACATGGGTTCGTTCCTTTCCTGGACAGCGCTCTAGATCAGTGTTTCTCAACCAGTGGGCTGAAAATTTTTCTTCAAGTTGAAGCTAATTTTTACTTATCCTAAGGTACAATTGCTGGGTCGCATCCGATGTCACATCCGCCTCATTAAGCTACGGTCAGACTACAGCTCGCGATAGGTTCTTGATGAGAATGAGGCATTTTGGTGGCAATGCATC
This sequence comes from Neoarius graeffei, assembly GCF_027579695.1. Taxonomy (NCBI): domain Eukaryota; kingdom Metazoa; phylum Chordata; class Actinopteri; order Siluriformes; family Ariidae; genus Neoarius; species Neoarius graeffei. Next base: position 56,106,290 of record NC_083569.1, on the reverse strand, counting down.
ATGATATACATGTGAGCTAAAAGTTATGGTCACACAGTAGGTGAACACTTGACTGTCACGCCTTTGCGCGCTTGAGTCTGGTGCAGCTCGAGCAACCGCGCTCGCTCACGGAACATGCTGTGTGCGCACTTGGGACCCAGTCATTATGGGAAACACCTGATGCTGATTTGAGCACAATCAGCACATACAAATACGGACGCTGTTTACACAGAGATTTTGAAGTAATTATCATTATCACGGTCACGTTTGTTTCGGCAGGCCAGGCGTGCTGCAGCTCGGGCAGTTGCGGAGGCAAAAACTCGGAACTGGGAGGAGTTCGGGGAGGCCATGGAGAAGGACTATCGGTCGGCCTCGAAGAAATTCTGGCAAACCATCCGGCGCCTCAGGAGGGGGAAGCAGTACTCTGCCAACACTGTTTACAGTGCGGGTGGGGAGCTGTTGACCTCGACTGGGGACATTGTAGGGCGGTGGAAGGAATACTTTGAGGATCTCCTCAATCCCACCGTCATGTCTTCCACTGAGGAGACTGAGGCTGATGACTCAGAGGTGGACTCATCCATTACCCAAGCCGAAGTCACTGAGGTGGTTTGCAAGCTCCTCGGTGGCAAGGCACCGGGGGTGGATGAGATCCGCCCTGAGTATCTCAAGTCTCTGGATGTTGTGGGGCTGTCTTGGTTGACACGCCTCTGCAACATCGCGTGGCGGTCGGGGACAGTGCCTCTGGAGTGGCAGACTGGGGTGGTGGTCCCTCTTTTTAAGAAAGGGGACCGGAGAGTGTGCTCCAATTATAGGGGAATCACACTTCTCAGCCTCCCAGGGAAAGTTTACTCCAGGGTACTGGAGAGGAGAATTCGACCAATAGTCGAACCTCGGATCCAGGAGGAACAATGCGGTTTTCGTCCTGGTCGCGGAACACTGGACCAGCTCTATACCCTTCATAGGGTGCTTGAGGGTTCATGGGAGTTTGCCCAACCAGTCCACATGTGCTTTGTGGATCTGGAGAAGGCATTCGACCGTGTCCCCCGTGGTATTCTGTGGGGGGTGCTTCGGGAGTATGGGGTTCGGGGCTCTTTGCTAAGGGCTGTCCGGTCCCTGTACGAACGGAGCAGGAGTCTGGTTCGCATTGCCGGCAGTAAGTCAGACCTGTTCCCAGTGCATGTTGGACTCCGGCAGGGCTGCCCTTTGTCACCGGTTCTGTTCATAATTTTTATGGACAGAATTTCCAGGCGCAGCCAGGGGCCGGAAGGAATCCTGTTTGGGAACCACAGGATTTCATCTCTGCTTTTTGCGAATGATGTTGTCCTGTTGGCTTCTTCAAACCAGGACCTTCAGCATGCACTGGGGGGGTTTGCAGTCGAGTGTGAAGCGGCTGGGATGAGAATCAGCACCTCCAAGTCCAAGGCCATGGTTCTCGACCGGAAAAGGGTGGCTTGCCCTCTCCAGGTTGGTGGAGAAGTCCTGCCTCAAGTGGAGGAGTTTAAGTATCTCGGGATCTTGTTCACGAGTGAGGGAAGGATGGAGCGTGAGATCGACAGGCGGATCGGTGCAGCCTCTGCAGTGATGCGGTCGCTTTACCGGTCCGTCGTGGTGAAGAAGGAGCTGAGCCAAAAGGCGAAGCTCTCAATTTACCGGTCGATCTACGTTCCGACTCTCACCTATGGTCATGAGCTTTGGGTAATGACAGAAAGAACAAGATCGCGGATACAAGCGGCTGAAATGAGTTTCCTTCGCAGGGTGGCTGGGCACTCCCTTAGAGATAGGGTGAGAAGCACAGTCACTCGGGAGGAGCTCGGAGTAGAGCCGCTGCTCCTCCACATCGAGAGGAACCAGCTGAGGTGGCTCGGGCATCTTTTTCGGATGCCTCCTGGACGCCTCCCTGGGGAGGTGTTCCAGGCATGTCCCCCCGGGAGGAGGCCCCGGGGAAGACCCAGGACACGCTGGAGGGACTATGTCTCTCGGCTGGCCTGGGAACGCCTCGGTGTTCTTCCCGAGGAGCTGGCCGAGGTGTCTGGGGAAAGGGAAGTTTGGGCTTCCATGCTTAGACTGCTGCCTCCGCGACCCGGTCCCGGATAAGCGGAAGAAGACGAGACGAGACGTTTGTTTCTAGCCATGTTTAACACCGCTTAAATACTCTGCTTTATGATTCTGCTTTGCTTTCATTTGTGTTTTGTTTCTGTAAATATCACACCTGTTCATAAACACTTTCACTTCACTCCGTCTACCCCGTCTATCTTGTATCTTGATCCCCAGATCTTCAAGCAGAGATGAGAATGGGTCCTGATGAAAAAAAGCAGAAAATCTCTAAAATGTCCCGAGGGCGTCAAAGGCGCCTGAAGTAATAAGGGGGGTCCAGGGGGGACACCTCCTGGGAAATTTTTTTCAAAATGAGACCTTACCCTATTTCCTGCAATCTGAGCTGTAGTTAATTAAAACACCTGATGCCTATTTTCATACTTATTGAAATAAAAACACTATTATATAGAACAATATGCATCAAAATCAATGTGTATTGTATTAATTCAAAATAATATCCACATGAAGGGGACTGGTTATTACTCTGTCAACATCACTTGTTTTTCTAAAAAATGTCCATTAAAATTCATAGTTATTTACAGTTCCATTAATAATTAAAATTCATATATTCAATATATTGAATTAAAAAAAAAAAACATTCATATCTTATGGAGACTGACCTTTTCCTAATGTCCACATTACTTGTATATGATTTTTTCACAATGTCTATTTAAACTTTAAAAAGTTATACAATTATCAACACTGTCAGCTATAATTCAAATTATCATATATTCAATGTATTGAATCAAACAAATGCATATTTTATGGGGACTGTCTTTATCTTATTGTCCACATCTTCAAAAGGAAAATGTCTATTTACATTTTTTACAGTTAAAAGTTATTTACAGTTCCCAGTTATTTTTGAAACAAATTTATCATTTAGACTACTTCTTCAGCTTCTTGGCCAAAGCCAAAAGCTCATCAGTCCTCTCTTTTTTCCTTGTTCTTTCATTAGCCAGCTCCTCCTGTGTTTTTACATGCTCTAACCTGGCTCTCTTCTGCTCTCACACTCCTCTCTTGCTTTCCTTTTGCTTTGCTAAACTTGTCTTTTATACCAGCATCAATTTCACGTACCTTCGCTTCATCTCGCTTGTCAATAGTATTCGGCATCTTGAGAAAACACGCCGATTAGAGGAGCGTATTTTTGATATGCAGCTCACAAACGTGTAAGTTTTGATAAAAGAAAGCGGATGTGGGTGTCTTTGTAAAAACTGTTTTGATCGGCCATTATGGTCTTGACATTGATGTTTTGACCAATAACAATGTAGATAACACGAATTTTACATCACATTAAATGAGACTAAAGATGGCGATTTACAAATAATGTGTAAACATCGTTGGAGTTAATTAAGTTTGAACAGCATGAAGGAACATACCCCAACCCCCTGAAATTAATTTTTTTAAAAAAATTCTCAACGGATTTGGCATAATATAAAAAGGTCGTTTTTTACTCAGAAAAAGCGGAAAACTCTCATCCCTGTTTAAGCCAGCGACATATAAAAAGTTGTACGCGTCCATGCTCTTCCAGGTTTCCACCTGTTTGTCCATGTAGAACGATGTCTGCAGCACCAGGTAGTTTGAGATATTGGGGAACTCAATGGATGGATAATTTTCCAACTTGTAGGAAAAATCCCTTCTTTATTAAATGTGTAAGCATCCATCCCATTGAGTAGTTTTTACATCCACTTCTTTTGAATGTACTTCTCGGTTTGAATAACTTGCTTGTCTGCTGTACACAAATATGGCAATAAGTTCTTGCATTAATGGACCAGACTCCACTTCTGGATCATTAATCCCTTCTGAGTGAGAATGCCCTGCATGCATGGTTTTATTTTGGCTTATGGAACATCCATACAGTTAAATACAATACCTACAATTAAAAACAGTGCCACTTGCTTTTATTATTACAAGAATGATTATAGTTACTGCCCTGTAATGACCTGGCGACTTGTCCAGGGTGTACCCCGCCTTTCGCCCGTAGTCAGCTGGGATAGGCTCCAGCTTGCCTGCGACCCTGTAGAAGGATAAAGCGGCTAGAGATAATGAGATGAGATGAGATTATAGTTACTATATGACTATAGCTACAACTGGAACGTGCTGATTTAGGTTAGCGTTTGTAATTATTGTACCGTTCACTATTAGATAAACCCCGGTAGATGGCTGTACTTTGGCGCATAGGGGGTAACAATAACATTTTTAAGAAAATTGTTTCACTCAAACAACTCGGATGCACCGGCATTAGGAATACTGTCCAAGCCAGCACTGAATCCAGATGCGGTTCCCACAATTTTTGGCCAAAAGCGGACAAGACAAACGAAACAACGCGGTCAGTAGTCCGCAAAAGAGAAGTTCAAAGGGTAAGAAAACACTTTTTAATGGCTTCCCTAACTTTTTTATTAAGCGTGATGTTATTTCGAGTTCCTTTGTGCATCAACGTAATTGCTGATGCAGCTAAGCAGCTTGATGTTTGTTGGGTGTCCTGGTTTGATTCAATGTCAGAAAAACCTCGGTAATGACTAAAACAACTCTATAAATATTGTTCACTTGTGTGTAACTAATTGATATGGTAATGCTTGTTTTTCATGATCATCATCATCGCTATTCGTGTCATTGTCTGAAATACTCAAGTGAAGAAATGTCACTGGCGCTATGGTCCATTTTGTCAAATGTGGCTGTGTATTGCAAGTGACGTCACACTTTACGGAAACCATTCGGAGTTCTTTTAGGTATACAGGAACTTGTTTGTGGAATAGCCAGCCTCGATCACTGCAGTCTAGTCAAACACGTGATAATTTTAAGAAACAGGTGAAACAGTTTTTATGGAGTAAATTCCAAACCCAGTTTTATGATGTGCATATAACTAATTTTTAATCATTTTGGTGCCATTTCCGTAATCTAGTTGTCTCATCTCATCTCATTATCTCTAGCCGCTTTATCCTTCTACAGGGTCGCAGGCAAGCTGGAGCCTATCCCAGCTGACTACGGGCGAAAGGCGGGGTACACCCTGGACAAGTCGCCAGGTCATCACAGGGCTGACACACAGACACAGACAACCATTCACACTCACATTCACACCTACGGTCAATTTAGAGTCACCAGTTAACCTAACCTGCATGTCTTTGGACTGTGGGGGAAACCGGAGCACCCGGAGGAAACCCACGTGGACACGGGGAGAACATGCAAACTCCACACAGAAAGGCCCTCGCCGGCCCCGGGGCTCGAACCCAGGACCTTCTTGCTGTGAGGCAACAGCGCTAACCACTACACCACCGTGCCGCCCTAATCTAGATGTACTCTGATAATTACAATTCGCATTTTATTTTTGGTTTATGACTATCATTGTTTATACAATTTTGTCAATTTATTATTGTCTCTTATATTTTATTGTTTCCTGTTGTCATCAAGAGGACCACATTGGAAATAAGTGTATTTTATACTTTGTGTTATCCTCGGTGCTCTTTATACTGTATCTTTTACATGTACAAATTTTACCAAATAAATCCATACCATACCAGCAGCTCAGGTGTTTCTGGCAATATTTCTGCCTTTTTCTGTACAAGTGCATCCTCCTGTAATGTTCACATGAATCCTGTATAGTAAAGCAGTGTTTGTTTACCCTCTTTCTGCATTGCCGTGGGGGTTGGACTGCCTACTACGGTAATTACGGTAGGCTAGCCTGGGGACGTCTTGATGAGAAAGTTTTTCATGAAGGAGTCCAGAGCATGCTAATAGAAGAAGAAAGAAGAAACCTTTATTTGTCACATGCACACTTCAAGCACAGTGAAATTCAGCCTCTGCATTTAATCCATCTGAAGCAGTGACCAGAGCAGTGGGCAGCCACACACACCGCCCTGGGAGCAGTCAGGGGTTAAGTACCTTGCTCAAGGGCACCTCAGCCCAAGGGTGCCCCACGTCAACCTAACAGCATGTCTTTGGACTGTGGGGGAAACCGGAGCACCCGGAGGAAACCCATGCAGACACGGAGAACATGCAAACTCCACACAGAAAGGCCCCCGCCGGCTGCTGGGTTCAAACCTGGAACCTTCTTGCTGTGAGGCGACCATGCTAACCACTACACCACCGTGCCGCCCAGTATAACAGTTTCAGCAGTGTTTTACAGGTAAAGAGTTCAGGTTTGTCCATAAGTCACGGTTGTAGCTCATTAATACACTATTTCAGATGTATAGTGAATAAAAAACAAGCAAACAAAAACATGATGTCACTTTAGTAGGGCTTTCGCGTTGCCTCTTCAGTACTGAAGTATAGAGGATGTGCAGTCACGTGACCCGTCCGTGTATACTCCGCCATATTGGACAACTTCAGGATTGTTTACCTTGCGCGAGCGTAATGGATCCAGGGAGTAATCCCCAAGAAAATTTGGAAAATACCCCATCTACATCGCGCGATAACTTGTCTAAGTTTGTTCAGCATCTTGAAGGTGACGTGAGGCAGCGTTATGTGGAAAAGTGTTCCAGGTTGGGGATTGCAGATCCGTACAACTTGCCGCAATCCTTGTTCAGGGAAATTCGGAGCTGCGGTGCCGGCGATTTGCCCGATCTGGCCTACCACGACATTTACAATTTTCTTGTTAATCATGAATCGTGTTACACTGGCAAAGCCCTCAAAGCTTACAAGAGCTTGGAAGCTTATAAATATTTTGTTGCGGGATGGGTATCCCAACTATACCTCTGGAAGGTTCCGAAGAAGAATGTCTACTTGATAACCTCACGGGTAAGTGGCATTAAGACGTTTATCATAAAGAGAACATGCAGGACGTTTTATCGTAAGAATGTTCGAAATCTAAACTCAGTTCCAGATAATGACAGGGTTGTAAATATGTATGTTTTTGTGTGAAAAAAAAAAAATCACAAATCACCGCTATCTTTATCTGTGCAGAATTATTATTCAATATCAGATATAAATGTATAGGGGTCACAGATATGTCCAGCTTCTATATTCAAACAAATTAAAAAAATATTTTCTTGCACCTCTATGTGCCTAAAATAACATACATATTCTTTTTCAGTACTTTACACAATCTGATAGGAAGAACTTTATAAACAAGTTATGCATTTGTATACATATTTTATTAAGAACATTAATATTACACGTCCATGTGATCACAACTTGGTGATAGGTGGTGCAGTATACTACAATTATACAGCAAGTTCTAACTAACATTTTGAAAAGACCCCAATGGTCCAATAAAGTGTGCAGTGACTAAAAACAGTGTCTCTCCTCGTCTGCGGGGAATCTATAAAATGACAGGCCCTCCTTTTGGCACAACCAAATGCTGAACAAGATATAACCATTCTCGAAAGATCTACTCCCACACACTTGATAATCAGAACGGGTTCGTCTAAGTTCTATGCAGTGTTGCCAGATTGGGTGGTTTCCCGCCTAGTTGGGGGATTTTAGTGCATTTTGGCGGGTTTTGAACATATTTGGGGCCAGAAAACGTCAGCAGTATCTGGCAACACTGGTTCTATGCGCGGCCATGCTGTCCAAGATGGCAGATAAACAAATATCACGTGACGTCACGTGCACGCTCTCTATACACTCAGCCTTGCGCCCAAATGACGTCATGCATCGCCCTTCCAACAGACAACATGGCAGCCTCCTGGTGGCATTACAGCAGTGATACAAAAACGCTCACAACTTTCTTATAAATGGTCAAACATGCCTGAAACTTTTCTTACGGGCTCTTAATATTACAAGCTACCAATCCATGCATGTATTTACTTTGCATTTTTTTATTCCTTTAACAGTAACAAAACATATATATTGGCCTCTGCTATTAATTTTTCTTACCATTAGGGGCCGCTAGCGTGCACTGTGTTAAACAAAGCTTTGAGTCATGAATCTTTATTCGACTCATTTGGATTCGGAGCTTCACTGGTTCAGAAATCTTCATTGCAGCTTCACCAGTAAGCATTCATAATAACTTAGAAACAGTATGTTTCGATTATTAATTGAAAACATTTAGTAGACCATTTTCCCAGCTGTAAATTATTTTCCAGTTTCTTTATTACTTGACTACACTGAACAAGAAACTTCAAGATTTTTTTTTTTTTAGTTGTCGGAGTGTTGCTTTTATCTTTAAAACAACACCATCTTGTCTGTGATTAGTAGCTGTAATTCAGGTCTGGTAGGTGTAGCACTGCAGGGTGGATTCACTACAGAGTACATCCTGTCTAACCTGTGTTACAAGCAGGCTGTCAAAAGATGATAGCCTGCTTGTAACGCAAGCAGTCGATTTACATTTAATCAGTGGCTTGTTGTAAATAACTTGTGCACAAAATATATGAGAAAACCACACCATCAAAGGTAATAATAAAAGGAGTGAGAATGAATCAGTAGAAGAAGTGAGTTTGTTTTATCTCCAGCTGTCGGTTTCCAACAACTTGGAGAGAAAAGTAACATTTTCACAAGATTTTCAGATCTGAGTTTCATTTGATAGCAAACATCATAAACGGATATAAAAAAAACATCCGTTTTATATAAAATAATTAGTTCAGGCGAAAATAGTTGTTTGTGTGGGCTCGCTCCCTAATATAAACTAAATGTTCATTATTTTGTTTGGTGTCGAACATAAAAACGGAACAGATTTAATTATCATAGTATTTATAATAAGCGTACTTACTTATTTTTCAGTGTGTTGGGTGATTCAAAAGAAAAGTATCGCTGAAGGTAGAATTCCAAACTAACTACCTCCAGTTCTCTTCAGAAAAGAGGAAACGATACTGGTAGGTCTGGGCAAAGTTTAGACCACACCCTTCCAGCGTCCGGCACAGAAAGCGCGTGAAAAATGTGCTGCAGGAGCCATGTACTGCATGATTCAGATCTTTCAAAAAAAAAAATTTTATCTCCTCAAGTGAAGCTACACTCGGGAACCGGAAGAAAGTGTGAGAAGATCCGTGTGACCGATAACGGGTGTGTCGGGAAGAATACGTCGACACATTTTGTGTGTGTATGACTGGCAATTACCTTTTTTTCATGGTTTTTATTTTATTTTATTTTTTTAAACGACAAACTCTCTACAATACTTTGAATAAATCTATCAGAAACCAAAATCCCACCTCCTCTAATGAGTGGATTAAATATGTAAGATAAAAGAAAACAAATATAACAAGGGGTTATCACAACTGATGTGAAAAAGTGTTTCATCTCATTATCTCTAGCTGCTTTATCCTGTTCTACAGGGTCGCAGGCAAGCTGGAGCCTATCCCAGCTGACTACAGGCGAAAGGCGGGGTACACCCTGGACAAGTCACCAGGTCATCACAGGGCCGACACATAGACACAGACAACCATTCACACTCACACCTACGGTCAATTTAGAGTCACCAGTTAACCTAACCTGCATGTCTTTGGATCCGGAGGAAAGCCACGCGGACACGGGGAGAACATGCAAACTCCACACAGAAGGGCCCTCGCCGGCCCCGGGGCCCGATCCCAGGACCTTCTTGCTGTGAGGCGATAGCGCTAACCACTACACCACCGTGCCGCCCAATAGTAACTTATTCTGGTTTATTTTTCCTCACGTTGCGCGCCCCACAATTTGAAAAGCCCTGCTCTAGCCTGATTACTCCGAGATTTTACGGCAGCCACCACGGCCTAGTGGTAGCGTGTCCGCCTCTCGATCAGGAGATCGGGAGTTCTCGGTCGGGTCATACCAAAGACCATCATAAAAATGGTGCCTACTGCCATCTGGCAAGGCACGCTGCAATACAGATGTGCATGGGGAGTTAAACTCTCGTGGTTACCAGAGGACTAGCCCCCCACTGTAACCCTAGCTATGTAATAGGCGAGAGGCCGAGGGCTATGGAAACGGAGATCGGCGCCGCCCGATGCGCCACCATACAGGCCTGGTTAGTACTTGAGTGGGAGACTGCCTAGGAATACCAGGTACTGTAAGGCGTGGGAAGGACTTTTACGGCAGCCGGCATCCAAAAAGTTGCATTGCTGCCATCTACAGGACTACCACCGTAGTGCATTATATCCTGCTATATACACCAGTGTCCGTTCAGAACTTGAAAAAACATCGTCTTCCCCTCCTGCTTGACCCTATTTCTAAAATACCTTTCAGAGATACTTTTTCCAAGCCAATCTCCCGCAGCTGTCTAATTAAATCTTGCCTTTGGCGGTCATAATTTCTACAAGAAATCAAAACATGATGCACTGTCTCGCACTCTTGGCAAGCACACAGGCCATTTTGATGCTTTCCCGAAATAAATAAAGTGCTGTTCAGAAATGGGTGACCAATCCTCAATCTAGAAATAATCACCTCTTCCTTACATCTAGCTCTCTCTCCCCCCCCCCCCCCTTTTACAGTCATTAACTGAATCAGTTACCCTACCGACAATTGAGAATAGATGCCTCCCTTTGTTTTCTTGCTCCCAAAGCTGTTGCCATTTTAAAATTGTTTCCTGCCACACAATAATTTTTTTACCCTTTGCCTTGGACCATAGTTAATAGAGGGAAATGGTTAGGAAACTCGGCAAACTTCAAAGGATCGTCCTATTGTTTCATATTTGAGGTTGAACTGTATAGAAGCGAAAGAAAACTTAAAAACAAAACATTTAAAACTATGTATATGATGAGTGAAAATCATTTAAAATAAGTCTTAATTATTGTAAAAAAAAAACAAACGCCGTCAGTTTACCTATTTTCTAACCATCATCGTTTTACGATACGGCAATCAAAACCAAACACTGAAGGCTTATCAAAAATAAATAAATCTTTGCCCCAGATTTCCTGGTTGTTATTTCTTTAAGAAGAATAGTAATAAAAGCCAGAATCTTTCAAATCAAGCGATCTGAGAAATAGGGAAAATTTGGCATCTCGTAGAGGTGAGCTTCAACTGTTCGAAACTGAGTACAAGTTAAACAATCCTAAAATTGTAAAAAACGTCTGAGATTTTTATTTTTTTTACTTCGATTTCAAAAGATAAAATATTGATACTCAATGTTTTGGGACCTTTTATTATCCCAGTAGCTTTTAAAGTACATATAGCGTTATTCAATTTGTGCTCATAATATTTTCAGTGAGCTTCGTGCTACTTTACTCTTGTTGCGAAATGTAAACAAACACGGAATCAAAGCAGGAGCATGTTGCGGTTTGAAAACGTTGATTTTAAACCAAAATTCTTAGAATATTCTCAATAAACTGTAAAAATACATCGCATGCATAGTCTTTTCTATTGAGGTTTTTCACCCACGTGACCAAGTCATGTGATGCATCGTTAGGCTGCCATTTTGGATGTCACGGCTCGAATCAGTTTGAATGCGAGGAAGGCGACAAACGAAAAACATAAAAGAAAATGGAGCGAGATGCAGAAAACACCTTCACTATCCAGCGACGTAGGGCATTTACAGGGCGAGCAGAGGGAGAGGTATTTGCAAAAATTGAGGTTAGCAGGCTTAGAGAACGACGTTTACCTGCTTCCACCAGGATTGTTCACTGACGTATGGAAGTACACGAAGCCCTCGTCTTTACTTGACTTCGGCCCACATGATCTGTATACCTATGTCGTTAAAAACCCATCGCCATACACAGGTATTGATCTGAAAGCGTATAAGAGTTTGGATGCCTACAAATATTTTGTGTCAGGCTGGGTAACATGCCTACATCAGCGGGTCGTCCCTGGAGCCGGTGGTCGCCATCTTATTACAGCTAAGGTTTGTTCACATTTTCATTTACTTTCGGTCCTCAGGATAAACAAAATGTTATTAAATGTCATTGAAATAACTTCTTAGTCTGTTGAGACATGGCCCGTTATAAATTTGCTGTTACCAGGCAATGACCAAGAACTGTATTATTAGGGTCGGTGTCTGTGTTGTAGCAGTGTACTAGCAGCTAGCTGTTAGCACTAGCTAATGTCAACAACATAGTAGCTAGTATGTTACTGTAGCAATGTTTACGTTCAGTCATTTGGATGACTGTTAAAACCTTTCAGTCTCAAGTTTTTCCTTTACTGTATTTACTAGTTTACTGTAATTATGATCCGGCAGCTATTTACACCGGATCCGGAGCAAGCCGGAGCGCGCTGCTTAATTTGAGGGGGAGCAAGCCGGAGCGCGCTCCGGAACCTCGGCCGGAGCACTCCGGGAGCAAGCCGGAGCGCGCTGCTTAATTTGAGGGGGAGCAAGCCGGAGCGCACTCCGGCAGCTATTTACACTGGATCCGGTGTAAATAGCTGCCGGGTCATAATTACAGTAAACTAGTAAATACAGTAAAGGAAAAACTTGAGACTGAAAGGTTTTAACAGTCATCCAAATGACTGAACGTAAACATTGCTACAGTATCATACTAGCTACTATGTTGTTGACATTAGCTAGCTTGACCTTCAAAATGGCGGACACCGGGGCGTCACGTGACCCTGTGACGTCAGGTGAAATACCTCAATTAACTATGCTTGGACAGATTTATGTTGACATCTTTGGTTACCTTTTGAGCAGCTTCCTTCGCCAACTTAACCTTTTCATTTGATGCTATACTTACATGTGCTGGGACCCATACAAATGATATTTCTACCCCTCTCCTTTTCACATCTCTAATTGCCAGAAGGTCTTGTCGGCTCTTTGATGACCCTTTCCCAATACTATTGATTGCTGACACAGAGTCACTACATATCAATACTTTATGGTTCTGAGGTGGTGTTTACATTAGACCGTATCCGTCTCATTTTCGTCGCGGATGCACTGTCTGTTCACATTAAAACACCAGGAAACGACTCCACAGGCGGAACAACTTGAATCCGCCAGGGCCCACGTATTCAATCCATTACGTATCTGATCCGGTGCTGTGTAAACATTGAGAAACGAGGATACGCTGTGCTGAGCTCTAGCTGACGTCATCATTGGACAACGTCACTGTGACATCCACCTTCCTGATTCGCTGGCGTTGGTCATGCCACGTGCTGACGTTGTCATTGGACAACGTCACTGTGACATCCACCTTCCTGATTCGCTGGCGTTGGTCATGTCACGTGCTGACGTCGTCATTGGACAACGTCACTGTGACATCCACCTTCCTGATTCGCTGGCGTTGGTCATGCCACGTTGGTCATGTGACGCGACTGCTGAAAAACGACGCGGACTTTCACTTCCTGCTATTTGTCCCGAATCACTGCTCGTGCGCTTCACTCGCGCGCTCTGTGAGCTGTGCAGGGCCGGAGTGCGCACCCTCCAGAGGGCACTCACTGTTCAGGGTGGAGTGATTTGGAGCGCAGGATGCCTGCAGGATGCCTGCGGAGCCAAGCGTATCCATGTATTGGCGTTGCTGTGTGCACGCGAATCGTGTATTGGCGTTGCTGTGTGCACGCGAATCGTTTTAAAAACGTTAATCTGATGATCCGCTGATACGGTCTAATGTAAACACCACCTGAATCTGTTCAGCCCATTGTACTGCCATCAGGATTGCATATAATTCCACTGTGAATACACTTAGAAAGTTTGAGGTTCTCTTAACAGCTTGGATATTCAACCTCTGAACAACAAAAGCTGCTCCTGTAGCACCCGTTTCTTGATCCTTTGAACCGTCAGTAAAAATTAATATGTATTCCTGATACCTTTCTCTTACATGACATTGAAATTCATGCACCAAATCTGCCTCAGGATTATCTGACTTAATCCCAAGCAATTCAGTCTTTGGGAACTCCAATTGCCATAGAGGAACTGATGGCCACATTACTCCTGGACAAAAGTTCTTGTCAAGAATAGCCATTTCCTGTGCCACTGTCTCTCCTATCCATCCAAAACTTGGACGTCTCGCCACCTCTCTCTCCCAGCTTGTCTGAATTATACTTTTAACTGGGTGATCACACCTTTGACCCAGTGCCGTATTAAGCCAATGCGGTGCCCCTGGGCACTATACCTCATGTGCCCCACCACCACCACCACCCTGCGCGCACACGTTCAGTAACCTCCTGCACACACTCACAAACCTTGCCCTTTGCTGTCAAAAATAGTAGCATATACTACATAAACAATAGTACACATAAACAAGGTCATTCTTCCTCATTGAAAATGTATTAAGTAGGCTACATCATCCCATCAAATTCACTGAAAACAACCAACGATATGCATGTAGGCATATTGAAATGTCTTATTCAAAAATGAGCAGCATATATTTGTATGTCTCAATAAAAACCTTCAAAGCATCCATACTCTATTCTATCCATATTAAAATGTCTCAATTCAAAATGTGTATCAATTCAAACAGCATCAGCAATTTAAACAGCATCCATCTATATACAATACAGCCTATTCAAATGTGTCAATTCAAAATGTGTATCAATTAAAATAGCATCGATCTAGGCAACATATTCAAATGTCTCAATTTGAAATATAAATTCAAATAACATCCAGTATGGCATATTCAGATGTACAATGTACATACAGTTGTGTTCAAAATAATAGCAGTGTGTTTAAAAACGTGAGTAAAGCTCAAAATCCTTATAATAGTTTTTATTTCCATGCATTGGGAACACTGCACGTTATATTCTATATCAAAACATGAAGAAAAATGTATCAATATTTTAATTACTTTACAGAAAATGAAGAAAAATGAACATTGGGCTGTTCAAAAAAATAGCAGTGTCTGCATTTTTCATTACAAACTCCAAATATTTACTGTATAAACTGAAAAAATGTTAAGGATTTAGTATTCCTGTGAATCACTAAACTAATATTTAGTTGTATAACCACGGTTTCTGAGAACTTCTGGCACCTGTGAACAAGTATTCCAGCCCAGGATGATTTGACAACATTCCACAATTCCTCTGCATTTCTTGGTTTTGCCTCAGAAACAGCATTTTTGATGTCACCCCACAAGTTTTCTATCGGATTAAGGTCTGGGGATTGGGCTGGCCACTCCATAACTTTCATTTTGTTGGTCTTGAACCCTGATGCTGCTCACTTACTGGTGTGTTTGGGGTCGTTGTCTTGTTGAAACACCCATTTCAAGGGCATTTCCTCTTCAGCATAAGGCAACATGACCTCCTCAAGTATTTTGATATATGCAAACTGATCCATGATCCCTGGTATGCGATAAATGGGCCCAACACCACAGTAAGAGAAACATCCCCATATCATGATGTTTGCACCACCATGCTTCACTGTCTTCAGAGTGTACTGTGGCTTGAATTCAGTGTTTGGGGGTCGTCTGAAAAACTGTCTGCGGCTCTTGGACCCAAAAAGAACAATTTTACTTTCATCAGTCCACAAAATGTTTTTCCATTTCTCTTTAGGCCAGTCGATGTGTTCTTTGGCAAATTGTATCCTCTTCAGCACGTCTTTTTTTTAACAGTGGAACTTTGCGGGAGCTTCTTGCCGATAGATTAGCTTCACACAGGCATCTTCTAATTGTCACAGTACTCACAGGTAACTTCAGACCGTCTTTGATCACCCTGGAGCTGATCATTGGCTGAGTCTTTGCCATTCTGGCTATTCTTTGATCCATTCGAATGGTAGTCTTCTGTTTTCTTCCACGTCTCTCTGGCTTTGCTGTCCATTTTAAAGCACTGGAGATCATTTTAGCTGAGCAGCCCATCATTTTCTGCACTTCTTTACAGTATACGTCTTACCTCTCCAGTCAACGTTTTAATCAAAGCACTTCTGAACAATGTCTGGAACGACCCATGTTTCTCAGGTTTTCAGAGAGAAATGGATGTACAACATGTGCTGGCTTCATCCTTAAATTAGGGCCACCTGACTGACATCTGTTTTTTCACAGAATGAATGACCTCACTAATTAAACTCCACACTGCTATTATTTTGAACACGTCCCTTTCACTTAATTATTCGATTACACAGACTCAGGAGCATGCATATCATGAATGTTGGGTCTGTTGGTTTTCTATGACTCTACTACACCTACTGGTAAATTATTTGCCATGTAGTAATATAATTTCCACCAAAAACAGTGATTGATCTGGTTAGTTGTGTTGGACTGCTATTATTTTGAACACAAGTGTATGTGTATCAATTCAAAGAGTATCTGTTCTGTATGAACCTAGACATGTTCTCCCCATAGCGCAAGATCAGTTGAAATAGAGAAGTGTTCTACTGGCGTCGGCTGCGCTGGGTTGACATCCATAACACCCTCGTCTTCCTTCTCGTCACCATGGTGTGAACTGATCTCTACCTGGCTTAAAGTGGCTTCGCACATATCCTCCTCCCCGGGGTCTCCCTTGCTCCCATCTTCCTCAAGGGGATCCTCGTCGTCGCCGACCCCTCGGCTAACACTGGCTGTGGTTGCATCTCCCCGGCTAGTGCTAGCAGGGCCCTCTCCCTCACTAGCATCGTTGATTTCACTAGCTTCGGCTTCAGCGCTGGTAGTGACAGCAGTTGTCGATGTTTTTATAAAAAAAAGATCTAACACTGGAACATTTTTAATTGCAGCTACACGCCTGGAGTCTTTCTCTTTTTTTAATTTTCTCTTCGCACAACCACTCAATTGATGTCTGTCCATTTTTCATTTCTACCGCGGTTTTTAAAAAATTGATACATTTCACCGTAGTTGGACTGGCTCAACTGACAGGTTGAGGAAAGGGGGGTTAATGGTCACATAGGCCACTCTTGCTCAGAATTATGATTGTTGTTGTTCTTATGAAATTATTGTTCATAATGAATTATATATGACTATTTAACAATGTCAAGTGTATAACCATTTTAAGTGTACAAACATTCACGAAAAATATTTTTAAAGTTTCTGTCATGTGGTGCCCCCCCACTGGCTGTGAGTGGTTAGTGCCCCTGGGCACTGTGCCGCAGGCCCATATAGTTAATCCAGCCTTGCTTTGACCCATCAGATTAACCCAATAGTTAGCCTGAAGCTGCTTTCTCCGCAAACGGAGTGGCATTTCTCCTGTTTCTACCTGTAAGGAACATACTGGGGAAGATCGCACGGCTCCTGTACATATTCTCAGTGCCTTAGCTTGAACTATATTTAACCCGGCTAAAACTGATTTGGCTGCAGATCCATAAACCAAACATCCATATTCAATTCTTGCTCTAATTAGATAGGCCTATATATATAAATTTGCTTCAAAGAAGCTACATCTGCTCCCCATTCTGTGCCAGCAAGGCATCTCATTAAATTCATAACCCTTTTACATTTGTCTATTGCTTTTTATACATGATCTCTCCATGTAAGTCTTGTGTCAAAAAATACACCAAGAAATTTTAAACCTTTAACCCTTTCCAAAGTCCTACCATACAGTTCCAGTTTTAAACTTTCATCTATTTTCTTCCTAGTAAAGAACATCACCTTAGTCTTTTCAATAGATAGTCTAAAACCCCATTTCCTTCCCCAATCCTCCACCAGGGTTAGAGCTTCCTGCACCTTCTTCAGGGTGTACTTCACATTCTTCCCCCCTTTTCCATATGCTGCCATCGTCTGCAAATAGCAACTTTTCAATCCCTGGCTGAACATTCGAAAAATGTCATTAATCATTATATTGAAAAGTAATGGATTAATAACACTGCCTTGTGGAATCCCATTTTCAACCACACACCTTCTAGATATTTCTTTCCCTATTTTCACCTGAATACTTCTATTACTTAAAAAGTCCATTACCCAGTTAAACAAATTTCCCCCAATCCCTAGCATATGCATTTTGATTAAAAGACCCTCTACCCATAGCATATCATATGCTTTTTCCACATCTAAAAATACTGCCACAACAGTCTCTTTCTTTACTTGTGCTTTTCTTATTTCATCCTCAAGACATACAGAGGTGCTTGAAAGTTTGTGAACCCTTTAGAATTTTCTATATTTCTGCATAAATATGACCTAAAACATCATCAGATTTTCACACAAGTCTTAAAAGTAGATGAAGAGAACCCAGTTAAACAAATGAGACCAAAATGTTATACTTGGTCATTTATTTATTGAGGAAAATGATCCAATATTACATATCTGTGAGTGACAAAAGTATGTGAACCTCTAGGATTAGCAGTTAATTTGAAGGTGAAATTAGAGTCAGGTGTTTTCAATCAATGGGATGACAATCAGGTGTGAGTGGGCACCCTGTTTTATTTAAAGAACAGGGATCTATCAAAGTCTGATCTTCACAACACATGTTTGTGGAAGTGTATCATGGCACGAGCAAAAGAGATTTCTGAGGACCTCAGAAAAAGCGTTGTTGATGCTGATCAGGCTGGAAAAGGTTACGAAACCATCTCTAAAGAGTTTGGACTCCACCAATCCACAGTCAGACAGATTGTGTACAAATGGAGGAAATTCAAGACCATTGTTACCCTCACCAGGAGTAGTTGACCAACAAAGATCACTCCAAGAGCAAGGCGTGTAATAGTTGGCGAGGTCACAAAGGACCCCAGGGTAACTTCTAAGCAACTGAAGGCCTCTCTCACATTGGCTAATGTTAATGTTCATGAGTCCACCATCAGGAGACCACTGAACAACAATGGTGTGCATGGCAGGGTTGCAAGGAGAAAGCCACTGCTCTCCAAAAAGAACATTGCTGCTCGTCTGCAGTTTGCTAAAGATCACATGGACAAGCCAGAAGGCTATTGGAAAAATGTTTTGTGGATGGATGAGACCAAAATAGAAATTTTTGGTTTAAATGAGAAGCGTTATGTTTGGAGAAAGGAAAACACTGCATTCCAGCATAAGAACCTTATCCCATCTGTGAAACATGGTGGTGGTAGTATCATGGTTTGAGCCTGTTTTGCTGCATCTGGGCCAGGCTGGCTTGCCATCATTGATGGAACAATGAATTCTGAATTATACCAGTGAATTCTAAAGGAAAATGTCAGGACATCTGTCCATGAACTGAATCTCAAGAGAAGGTGGGTCATGCAGCAAGACAACGACCCTAAGCACACAAGTCATTCTACCAAAGAATGGTTAAAGAAGAATAAAGTTAATGTTTTGGAATGGCCAAGTCAATGTCCTGACCTTAATCCAATCAAAATGTTGTGGAAGGACCTGAAGCGAGCAGTTCATGTGAGGAAACCCACCAACATCCCAGAGTTGAAGCTGTTCTGTACAGAGGAATGGGCTAAAATTCCTCCAAGCTGGTGTGCAGGACTGATCAACAGTTACCGGAAACATTTAGTTGCAGTTATTGCTGCACAAAGGGGTCACACCAGATACTGAAAGCAAAGGTTCTCATACTTTTGCCACTCACAGATATGTAATATTGGATCATTTTCCTCAGTAAATAAATGACCAAGTATAATATTTTTGTTTCATTTGTTTAACTGGGTTCCCTTTATCTACTTTTAGGACTTGTGTGAAAATCTGATGATGTTTTAGGTCACATTTATGCAGAAATATAGAAAATTCTAAAGGGTTCACAAACTTTCAAGCACCACTGTATGATTGAATCATTAGTACTTCTCCCCTTTCTAAAACCACTCTGATAGCTAGCCATCAACCCCCTTTCTTCAATAAAGTGCATTAACCTTCCATTAACCAACCTTTCTATTAATCTACCTAAATGGGAAGTTAAAGCTATTGGCCTATAAGGTGGGGTTTACATTAGACCGTATCAGCGGATCATCAGATTAACGTTTTTAAAACGATTAGTGTGCACACAGCAACACCAATACACGATTCGCGTGCACACAGCAACACCAATACACGGATACGCTCGGCTCCGCAGGCATCCTGCGCTCCAAATCACTCCGCCCTGAACAGCGAGTGCCCTCTGGAGGGTGCGCACTCCGGCCCTGCGCAGCTCACAGAGCGCGCGAGTGAAGTGCACAAGCAGTGATTCGGGACTGAGCCGCTGTGTGTGTGATCCCAGCACATATCACTTACCACTTGCAAGTGGAAGGATGGCAAGCCTAAAGACAATCATAACTACACAATGGGCAGTATTTGCATCAGTATTTGCAGTATTTTCATACTTTTATACTCTTTAATGAAAGGTGATACAAGGCGGAAGTCCGCGCCGTTTTTCAGCAGTCGCGTCACATGACCAACGCCAGCGAATCAGGAAGGTGGATGTCACAGTGACGTTGTCCAATGACGACGCCAGCTAGAGCTCAGCACAGCGTATCCGCGTATTCTCAATGTTTATATAGCACCGGACCAGACACGATCTAGATTGAATACGTGGACGCTGGCGGATTCCCGTTTCCCAGCGTTTCCAGGCATTTTAATGTAAACGGACAGTGCATCCGCGAAGAAAACGAGACAGATACGGTCTAATGTAAACTTGGCCTAATTTGCTGGGTTACGAGCATCTTTTCCTGGTTTTCTTATTGGAACAATGACTGCCTCCTTCCACCCTGTAGGAATCTTTCCTTCCTCCCAAACTTTATTAAATACATTTAAGACCTTTTGAATTCCTTTATCACTTAAATGTCTTAACATGCTATAACAAATTTCATCTTTACCAGGGGCTGAATTCTTACACCTATCCAATGCATTTCTTAATTCTCTCAGTGTGAATGGAGCATCATATTTATCCTCTAATTTTCCCTTCTTTTGAATAACCTCTGCATAAATGCTCCTTGTTTCTTCCCTACCTCTTCTTTCTTCTTCTGATAGATTACCAGAACTATGCACCTTACTCAGTGTGTTTACCATCATTTCTGCTTTCTCTAGGTTTGATATGGCCAACTGATTTCCATCTGAAAGGATTGGGTAATTCCACTCTTTTCTATTACCTTCCATCTTTTTAATCATTCCCCATACGTCATTAATATTAGTAGTATTTCCAACTGAACTACAATAATCCCTCCAGTATGATCTCTTCCTTTGTCTTATCATCCTTCTTACTATTGCTTATAATCAATCATATGTTGAAAGTTATAAGTTCTTTTTAACCTTCTAAAGGCTCTATTCCTTTCTCTAACACCCTCTTCACATTTAACATTCCACCATGGGACTGCTTTTCTTACTAGTTTTCCTGAACTTTTTGGTATTGTAGCCATTGCAGCCATATTAATACTCTGTCGCAACTCAATTTCATCAACATCATCTGTTTCTTGGACTGAACTAATATACAAATCACTTATTTCCATAAATCTCTCCCAGTCTGCCTTTTTGAAAATCCACCTTCCATGACTATCTTCTGTGCTCAACCTTACATCAACATCCAGTTTACATATAATTGGGTAATGGTCACTTCCAATAGTGCTTTCTCCATACACTTTCTACTCACACTTTGGCGCCAATTTACTAGACAAAAACGTGGGGTCTAGTACTGATTCTTTACCAGTTCTTATATCAATCCTAGTCCCTCTACCATCATTCACACAAACTAAATTCCTATCATTCATTATCTCCTCAATCACCTGTCCATTATTGTCTGTCTTTTCCCCTCCCCACATTGTATTATGAACATTAAAATCTCCACACCATATAACATTATCTCTATCCTGTCCTTCTATTTCCTCTAGTTCATTTAATTCTAACAGTTTACAAGGGTTATAATAATTTATTACTACTATTTTCTTTTTATCAGCCCATACTTCCACTACCACATATTCTTGTTCCTTATCTGTACCCAACACCCTATGAGGCACACCCTGCCTTACTAAGGTAGCACAGCCCCCACCACTTCCTTGCTCTCTGTCTCGTCTAATGACAATATAATTAGCTAAAACAAAATCAAATCTAGGTATTAACCAAGTTTCTTGAATACACATTACATCGGATTTCGCACTCCTGTTATCTATACAACTGTTTAAAATCTTACCCATTTGCTAACAAACTCCTTGCATTCCATTGTAAAAGTAACATAATCAATATGATCATCCTACACTACTTCCTTCCTGGCTTGCTGATGTCACACTAAGACCACACACCTGTTCTCAATCAAGAAATCACTTACTGTAAATAGGACCTGCCTGACAAAGTGAAGTAGACTAAAAGATCCTCAAAAGCTAAATATTATGCTGCGATCCAAAGAAACTCAGGAACAAATGAGAAACAAAGTAATTGAGATCTATCAGTCTGGAAAAGGTTATAAAGCCATTTCTGAAGCTTTGGGACTCCAGCGAACCACAGTGAGAGCCATTATCCACAAATGGTGGCAACATGGAACAGTGGTGAACCTTCCCAGGAGTGGCTGGCCGACCAAAATTACCCCAAGAGTGCAGCGACAACTCTTCCAAGAGGTCACAAAAGACCCCACAACAACATCCAAAGAACTGCAGACTTCACTTGCCTCAGTTAAGGTCCATGTTCATGACTCCACCATAAGAAAGAGACTGGGCAAAAATGGCCTGCATGGCAGAGTTCCAAGATGAAAACCACTGCTGAGCAAAAAGAACATAAAGGTTCGTCTCAGTTTTGCCAGAAAACATCTTGATGATCCCCAAGACTTTTGGGAAAATACTCTGTGGACTGACGAGACAAAAGTTGAACTTTTTGGAAGGTGTATGTCCCATTACATCTGGCGTAAAAGTAACAGCATTTCAGAAAAGGAACATCATACCAACAGTAAAATATGGTGGTAGTGTGATGGTCTGGGGCTGTTTTGCTGCTTCAGAACCTGGAAGGCTTGCTGTGGTAAATGGAACCATGAATTCTGCTGTCTACCAAAAAATCCTGTAGGAGAACGTCTGGCCATCTGTTCGTAACCTCAAGCTGAAGTGCACTTAGGTTCTGCAGCAGGACAATGATCCAAAACACACCAGCAAGTCCACCTCTGAATGGCTTAAGAAAAACAAAATGAAGACTTTGGAGTGGCCTAGTCAAAGTCCTAACCTGAATCTGATTGAGATGCTGTGGCATGGCCTTAAAAAGGCAGTTCATGCTCGAAAACCCTCCAATGTGGCTGAATTACAACAATTCTGCAAAAGATGAGTAGGCCAAAATTCCTCCACAGCGCTGTAAAAGACTCCTTGCCAGTTATCGCAAATGCTTGATTGCAGTTATTGCTGCTAAGGGTGGCCCAACCAGTTATTAGGTTTAGGGGGCAATCACTTTTTCGCACAGGGTCATGTAGGTTTGGATTTTTTTCCCCCTTAATAATAAAAACCTTCATTTTAAAAACTGCATTTTGTGTTTACTTGTGCTATCTTTGTCTAATATTTAAATTTGTTTGATCTGAAACATTTAAGTGTGACAAACATGCAAAAAAATAAGAAATCAGGAAGGGGGCAAACACTTCTTCACACCACTGTAAGTGAGCATAAGTTCTTAGCCTGGGCATTGTTAATTTTCTTGAGACATTCGTGAAATAGAGAATTCCTGTTTAAGTACAGACCATAATGGAGAACACTTTCTAAATCGACATTTGTGTATGTACTATTTTGTAACTATAATAAGATTATTCACTAGAAACTCAAATGTTCTTATTTTTCAGAATCACACCCATCTGAATATTTTGGAAGGAAAAGAAATCTATACTTATGGATTTGGAAGATATCCAATTGTGAAGGGATTTCCATAAGTTCAGAACTACCTCACAAGCATAAAGCAGGTGTTCTGTCGTTTTCTATGTTTGTGGTACAAATGTAGCAATTTTCTACTTCTAATTGAAATCTTTTTTTCATAAATTCATTGGAGGGATATCACGAATTGTTTTAAAATGTATTTCTTTATTGGGGGGATTGGAAATTAAGAAATTTGTTCTGATAGTTGACATTTTAGATTTGTCATCATTTTGAAGACTGTGCTCCTTGTTATACCTGGAAATAGTGTTAACTAAATATTTTCTCAAACTTATTGTTGCACTTTTTGCTCACCAGGTCCACATCAATCTTAATATTGCGTAATCTCGGTGTCGGTATGTTTTAATATATTTTTTTATTAATTAAGGGCTATTGGAATGTTCTGGGTCACTTGAGTCTCGATGGAGCAATCCATATCATATTTAATATTAAATTCACTTAATTCAAGTATATTGCCATTTCCATCCATAATATGTACAATAGACCATATCTGTTTTTCCATCCATTCTTCCATAAATATAGATTTCCTCCTACTTAATATAACTCTATTATTCCACAATGGAACATTATGAGGGCTGAAGTTATGTTTAAAGATCAACTTCCACTGTAACAATACCTGTTGATGAAGGGTGGAGAGTTTAATAGGCAATTTAGGTATTTCGAAATCGCATGTTAATAGAAACTTGATACCTCCGACTTTACTAAATACAAGTGTAGGTAATGAGAATCATATCTTTTCACCATTTTTTAAAAAGGATTGGAGCCATTTAATTTAAGGTTCCATTCATGATTTTAAAATCAACTGCCTTTATGCCCCCCTCCTCATAATTTTTTAGCAAGTCCCCCTTTTTGATGTAGTGATGTTTGTTTCGCCAAATGAAATTAAAGTTCATTCTATTAATTTCTTTAATGATCTTGGGAGGAATCTCTAGAGAGTATGCTGGATAAATTAGCCTAGATATAGATTCAATTTTAGTTAATATTGTCCTTCCAAATGTAACCGGGAGACCGCGGATGGGGGCGGAACCATGGTGAGTGGTGAAGTGTTCTCCCGGTCCTATTTAAGCACCGGACTTATGGCATTTCCAGGGCTGTAGCCGGTGGAGCTACGAATAGTTGGCTGTCTTCATGCTGTCCGCTTAAGCTTGTTGTGAGCTGCGCTGCTCCGCTACGGTTGCCGTGGTGGACTTCATGCACTTTATGCGGTTACAACAGACTTGGGCGTTGCAAACTCGGAAACGTTGTGCGTAGTCATGCAAGAGACTGTGAAATGCGGTGCATCCAATATTTAATTAGCAAGCAGTATGACCAGCTTCAACCAGAGGTCTAACCCCAATAGAGGGCTCCGAGATGATGCTAAAAATAGTAACACTGCGCGTGCACGGCCATCTTGGAAGTCACTCGCTCCAGAGCGCTCATAGAGTACACATCATAGAGTACACATTCACCGATTCGTTTCCGCGTTAGAGGGCTTAGAAGCTTGGATTTTTTAAGAATTTAGACATCAGAAGTGATGGAGCACTACTGTGAAAGTTTGGATAAGCAGGCACGGGAGCGTTATGCTGAGAAGATACGTTTCATTGGGAATGTAGATCCATACACTGTTAGTGAGAAGGAATGGAAAGCTGACCCCAGCTTGTTGCCGCATTTGACATACATCGATCTTGTGAACTATCTAGTGTTTCACCCAAGTCCATTTTGTGAACTAAGGATTTCCAGAACTACAAGAGCATGGAAGCATACGATAGATTTGTGTCCGGTTGGGTCCGCGATGTGTCGGTGTTGACTGCTGAAGACGGAGAGACAAAAGTGATCAGAGGGAAAGTGTTACACTCGCAGAGTCTATCCCAGCCTAGTCTACACCCCTGGATAATAGTTGACAAGAGACAAGCTATTTTGTGTGCACATTGCAACTGCATTGCTGGACTTGGGGAATGTTGCTCCCATGTTGCTTCCCTGTTGTTTTATGTTGAAGCGGCCACGAGACTGAGGGAAAGAACGACGGTCACACTACAGCTGGCATACTGGATACTACCTTTAACTATGAAATTAAAATAACTTTTAGTAACTATGAAATTCAAGACAATATTAACCTACCTGTCACAAAGTGATCAGAACAAATCCGGATACAGTCAAGTTGTCCTAAATTTGATCGGTTGATGGCAGCCAGCCACTGTCGTCTCCTCCGCTCGCTTTTCTCCTGTGCTGCAATTCCCTGGTTAGTCACGACTTTGGGGAGTCTGTGGAAGCTTTTGCCACCCTTTTCCCCTCGGTTACTACAGCCAACAATGACGCACGTATTCGGCATTGTCACCCCTTTTTGCTTCACTGAACAACAACAATGCACTGACACAGCACGCTTTGACTTCCAATATGGCCGCCGCCGGGTGCGCGCTGACCTCGAAGCACTCTATAACCACTGCCGTTTTGCCTGGAGTGAGTGATTGCTGTTGTTGTTTGTTTGCTGTGGCCCTTTGTTGCTTCTTGTTCGTCACAGTTCCCAGTTTGGTGTGAGAGACCTGTGCTACTGTGGAGCTGAAACTTGTGTGAATGTGTGTGTAATTGTTGCTTTGTGTTGTCTTGAGTTTGTGTTTTTGTTTGCTTTAGTTCTATGTGTCTGTTGCATAGTGTTTTATATTGTGCTGCTTGAATGTACGTTAGTTTGTTTTCTTTTGTTTCGTTATGCATTGTTTGTTTTTATCTGGGTAAGCCTATTTTGTATTGTATGTTCTTTTTTTTTTTTTTTTAGCAAGCAATCCAGTTACTCCAGTAGTGTAATGTGGGACTATCTTTCCCCTTCCTCTAGCTCTCCTCCACCTGGCTCCCGTGTGGAGTGATTAGGCTTATAGAGTGCAGACGTAAATTTTCCTTTTTCTTTTCTGTGTATTTGATTTTCTTTATTGTAGTGTTATTGTCTTTTTTTTTTTAAATATGGTTTTTTCTCTTTTTTTTTTTGCAGTGCAGGTTGTGGTGAATTTCGGTGTGGTGTGCACTGGTGGTTTCCTGTTTAGTCTGCCTAATAGCTTCCTGGTTTATAGTAAGGTGAGTGTGAGGGAGGTAAGGGAGGTAAGGGACGTCCCCCTTTTTAATTAATTGCCATTCGGTGTTTGATTTTAATGAATTCATGGTTAATTATTTATAGTTTTCCAGTTTGTGTTTGCCTTGTGTCTCCATTTTATAATTACTCTGTGAATAAATAAAGATATTTTGTATTGGCATTTTTCTGTTTGTCTTTTATGATTCTAGAGTATTTTTGCACATACGAATCTGTGAAGTCCTTGGGTCAGTGTTTTAGTCTTGGGGTAGTGTCCCCAAGTGGCGTAGTCGGAAATTTATTGTATCTGCCACTGGTTACACAATGTTAAATCTCTTTGCAACCATTTACTTTGTATTTTTTGACATTTATCAACGTTATTTTGGATATTCTTTTCCCCACTTGTATCTGAGCATTGTGATCCAAATACCTAGGTATCTAATTTCTTTTTTGACTGGTAAATTATATAGTGAAGTCTCAGAGCAGTCATGTATACTCATGTTTGCATTTGTCCAGATTCAAACGCAGACCCGAGGCTTGAGAGAAAAGCTCTATTGTTTCTAAGGCCAGTGGTATTTCTTTATTTTTTAGGAAGTCTGTTGTATCAGCGAACTGACTTATGATTAATTTGTGGTTATTTATGTCTAATCCTTCAATTTTTGAATTTCTAACAATTATAGCTAATAATTCTGTTACTGCAATGAATAAAAGGTGAGATGCTGCATCCCTGTCTTATACCTCTTTCTACTTTGAATCTCGGACATGTGCCTTCTGGTAGGGAAACACAGCTGTTAATATCAGTATGTAACATAATGATCATGTCAAGAAACTTATTACTGAATCCAAAATGTCTGTTTACATGTTCAACTGAATCAAATGCTTTGTGGAAGTCCAAGAATAACATAAAACCATCATCCTTAATTAAATAGCAAAAATCAATAAGATCCACCACCAAGCGGATATTGTTATGGATAGATCTTCCTTTGAGAACCTGATTGTGTTTAGCTAATGACTTTGGATATGCCTGCTCTTAATCTTGTTGCTAAAACTGTTGTAAAAATCTTGTGTGTTTAAAAGAGTAATGGGTCTTAGGTTACTTACAATTTTCTTATCTTTTCTGGGTTTTGGTATCAATTTTATGAGGCCTTGTTTCATTGACATTATTTCTTTTCGATAAATGCATTCTGTTATAGCCTGGAACAATAAGATTTTTATATCTACCCAAAAATGCTTATAGAAATTGGCTGTTAAACCATCTGGCCCAGGTGAGCGATCAGATGCCATCTTTTTTTTTTATAGCGTAGTCAAATTCAGCAACCCTTAGCTCCTCATCACAAATTTCTTTAAAATTTATATTAATTACAGGAATCAAGTGATTTATCTTATCAAAGAAGAATGTGGCACTCTGTTCCGAGTATGAAGATTTGTAATGGTTCCTGTAAAAATAAAAAACTTCTTTTGTTATGCGTTTGGGTTCTGTACATTCCATTAATTATTAGACTACCAATTGAATTATATTCTTGTTTACGTTTTTCTAAATTGCAGAAATAGGCTGTGCTTTGTCTCCCTCTTCTATCCACTTGGCTCTGGACCTTACATATGCTCCTTTTGCTTTATTTAAATACATCTCATCCAGTCTGGACTGCAAGCTATTTATTTTTTCTCTATTGTCTTCACTCCAATTTGGTTTAGTGTAGAGTGTCATGAGTTCTTTGATCAGATTTGCTTCTTCTGCTCTCATTTTCTTCAATTTTTTTTTCCAAAAGCTATTGACATTTTTCTTATACTGAATTTTAGGTATTCCCACTTCAGTATTGATGTATTGATTGAATTATCATTTTTAATATCCAAAATTAGTTTATTAATAGGGCGGCACGGTGGTGTAGTGGTTAGCGCTGTCGCCTCACAGCAAGAAGGTCCTGGGTTCGAGCCCCGGGGCCGGCGAGGGCCTTTCTGTGTGGAGTTTGCATGTTCTCCCCGTGTCCGCGTGGGTTTCCTCCGGGTGCTCCGGTTTCCCCCACAGTCCAAAGACATGCAGGTTAGGTTAACTGGTGACTCTAAATTGACCGTAGGTGTGAATGTGAGTGTGAATGGTTGTCTGTGTCTATGTGTCAGCCCTGTGATGACCTGGCGACTTGTCCAGGGTGTACCCCGCCTTTCGCCCGTAGTCAGCTGGGATAGGCTCCAGCTTGCCTGCGACCCTGTAGAAGGATAAAGCGGCTAGAGATAATGAGATGAGATGAGTTTATTAATATGATGACAATACTCATTCTTTAGCAACTGTGAATTACATTTCCAATAATTTAATTTATTGCTTCTACTTTTGTTTGTCAGCTTGACAACCATCCTGCTAAAAGTATTACAAAAGTTTGCTGGGAACATCATGAATCTAATTTCCAAAGTTTTGGATGGATAAGTGATGCTAAAGCAGAGAGTATTGGTCTACATCAACTACAGTACTGTCCAACAGTCCCATTATCACCAGTCCCACCATGGTTATTCCCATTACCAGTTGTAGATTTAAATATTCATCAGGAAATAAGAAATAGATCCTTTTGATTTTGGGGATATTGTACAAAATTATTTTGATTTTTATGTTTCTAAATCATACATGTATATTTACAGATGGTTCTAAAGGGACCCCCCCAAAAAAAAAAAAAAAAAGTGCTGGATCAGCAGTGTATTTTCCAAAGAATGGGCTAAGTATTAAGAAAAGAGTGACTGAGAATGTGACTGTATATATTTGACATGATGGAACGGAGAAAGAGAATCATGATGGGAAATGAATAAATATGCTTGTGGGTAAATTATATGAATCTATGATGCCTGCTGAAAGAGAAGAGCAGGGAGGGTTGAGACTCGAGCGGCTGGGGTTTGTTTACACCTGATACCAAAACTTGTCGCGTCCTAGCAACCATCGCAAAGACGTGTACAAAAAGCCCAGAAACTCCTATTTACCCGGGCAAAAACGATACAGGATTTATCCTGTGTCCTGATCCGCAGATCTTTAACCCAGCCACATATAAAAAGTTGTACGCCTCCATGCTCTTCCAGGTTTTCATCTGTGTGTCCGTGTAGAACGGTGTCTGCAGCACCAGGTAGTTTGAGAGGTCGGGGAACTCAACGGATGGATAATTTTTCAACTCCTAATGAATAAATAACTATTTAAACACGATAAGTTGATCAGCTGAGCTGGTGGGGTTGTGTATGTACAGATACAAATAATTACAAATACAAAACACTAAATATACACAATCTTTGAAAAAA
This sequence comes from Neoarius graeffei, assembly GCF_027579695.1. Taxonomy (NCBI): domain Eukaryota; kingdom Metazoa; phylum Chordata; class Actinopteri; order Siluriformes; family Ariidae; genus Neoarius; species Neoarius graeffei. The sequence goes on along the minus strand of NC_083569.1, from coordinate 56,076,534 downwards.
CTTCAACTGTTGATTATCTGTTAATTATCTTCACATTAAGTTAATTAATAGTATGCATAACTATTGTCTTTGTATTTAGTTATGGCTAAAATAGGATCAAAATTTATTCTACTAATGTCAAATTTAGCTCAAATTTTTTATTTCAAAGGAAAAATCCTTCTTTGTTAACATGTAAGGATCTATCCCATTGAGTGGTTTTTATATCCACTTCTTTTTAGTGTACTTCTTGGTTTTAATAACTTGCTCGTTTGTTGTACACAAACATGGCAATAAGTTGAAACGAGGATGGCCAGTTACATCCTTAAACACACTCGAACTCAGTTAAACATACAGACAGGTGCCTCTATAGGCTTCAGCCAAAGGCTGAGCCAACGAAAACGGTTACTGGGGGCCAAGCAGCGAAGCTGCGAAGGCACCCATAGTGATGATTCTATTTTTTTTTAATTATTATTCAGTCCACTTCCGCCTCTGCAAGTCTATGGGCAGCCCATAGAACCGTCTGGTAAAAAGTTGCACAATTTTGCACACTGATTCTAGACAGTCTCAACATTCCTCTCAGCAAATTTCAGGCCTCTACCTCAAATCCTCTACCGCCACCAACAGGTCAAATTTGGAAGTACATTTCTGCTTGTAACTTTTGAACCGTACGTCCGATTTTCAAAAACTTGGTATCCCTGGAATCCTTGGGCCAAGACGATTCCAACGCACCCTATGACGTCATTTTCCGCCAGGATAGTTTTCCCGCCATTTTGAATTTTGTGAAAATCAATTAAAATGCTTCTCCTCCCTCAATTTTTGACCAATTTCTCCCAAACTTGGTAGATGGCAACTTTGGACTAAGCTGCACAAGGGCATTACCCGGTGTTTTGAATGCCATAAGCGTTTGGCCGTGGCAGCCAATCAAAATTGGCTGCACAGACGCGAAACAGGAAGTGTGCTCATATCTCGGCCGCCCTTTGGCATATCTTAACGAAACGTGGTGGCATTATGCCCCACCCCTCCAAAAAGGCCCACAAAAAAATTGGAACAAATTGGCCGCTAGGGGGCGCTATAACTAGGAAAAATGACTTTTGGCTCATATCTCATGATGCGTTTTGCGGTCTCAAAAGTAGCCGGTCACCGGCGGCAAATCGCCGGCTATGGCTTGTTATGCCGCCGGCTATTGTCAGTCGAGTCACAAAATTTAGTATTAAATATTTCTGATGGCAAAAAAAAGTTGTGAACGTAAATTACATCCACTATGTCATGTATGTCCGTTGCCGCGTCAACTTTGTTTACATCCTCAACACGAGTGCAGCCATTACTGCCGCCTGTGTTGCCAGATTGTGTTTACATCCTTGACATGAGTGCAGCCATTACTGCCCCTGTGTTGCCAGATTGCGCGTTTTCCCGCCCAATTTGGGCAGTTTTAAGTGCATTTTGGCGGGTTTTGAACATATTTTGGGCTGTAAAATGTCAGCAGTATCTGGCAACATATTTTTTTTCCTTAATACAAGAAATTAATGGATGCCAACATTTTTGCCAAAATGGTATTTTATTTTCCATTGTTTAGGCAGCTTCAGCATCATACTGTGAGATTCTGTTCCAATTGTTTTTTTTTTCTTCTATGAAGCCTGAGCCATTTATTTTATTAGTTTATAATTATTGTTTAATTTAGTCTTCAGGAGAGACTGCCTGCACACAGTACTATTATTAATAGTTTTTTTTCTTACATGAAAGCTGAGGCATTTATATTATATTTTAAGGTAACTTCATGTTGTGCTGTGAGGTTCTCTGCACTTTAACTTTTGAACCAACAGGTGCATTTGGATAAGTAAAGCCTAATTATGCATTTTTGTAGTCCTGGTAATCTTTTATATTGGTAAAGTTGTTTATAGGACCATTTCTCAGTGTCTGTTTTTTTAATCAATAGTTTTTCAGTAATAACTTTATATTTAACATGCCACTCAATTTTAAACTCCCCCCCCCCCCCCCCCATGGGCTGCCCCCATAGTCTCCAAAATTTCTGTGGGAAACACTGGCGTGCGTAACAACGCTAATCAAGCTTAAGCTAGACGACCCGCCTCAAATACCCGTCCTGGGTAAATGTTATCCCAATTTTAGATGGCCTGTTCTAAACCATCCCGCCCCATGAAAAATTCGTACTTGCATCTATCTATCCATCCATCCATCCATCCATCCCTGCACGCTTTGCGTGCATTATGTCTGCCGCTGGCAGACATTTTACCATTTTGCACCCTGCTGTAAATTATTTGTACCCTGCTATTCTCCCAAACTTTGAAGCCCCTGGGGTAGAAACAAAATTCCACGATCTCTGGAATCCTTGGGTCAAGACGAATCCGTCGCACCCTATGACGTCATATTCTGCCTTGAGGATTTTCCACCATTTTGAATTTTGTTAAAATTAATGAAAGTCTATGGCAACCCATAGAACCCCATCTGTCTGGCCCAAATGCATTCTGCTGGCCTGACGACTAGGCTCATATTCTGCTTGGCTCCCACATTGCTGCTTGCAGCTATATTTATTTTTACAGTTTAAAAGCTTTCCTGTGTCATGTAGCATGAACTCCTTTATATTGCAGCATCAGGTAAATGAGGACAGTATAACTTAGCAGCATTTGTTTTCTGGTTTGACAAGTGAAAGTCAAAGTTCATGATATTGTTATTTATGGGCTGTTTCACAATCATGGCAGGCTTTTCGGGTCCACAATAGTCCAAAAATCCAACCTCAGATTTTTGCTTCTCTCTGCTGCCAAAAATGACCTTTTGAGATGGAAATTAACTGGGCAGAATTTCAGAGCTACAGGTCATATACTGGGCATGTTACTTGTGGTGAGAAGACAGCAGCATATAGTGTATTTCTAAAACTGATCCACTTTCTTATAGTCCACAAGAGTAAGGTATACAAAGTGAAAAACTGTTGAAATGAATGTGATTTTAAGTACCAATGTTCAAGTACTGTGCAGCGGTGTTTGTACATGGAGGTAACTGTAATAACTGAAGTGGGGACAATCCTTGTGGCTTCCGGAGGACATTTTTTTTGTGGGACACACATTTCAACCACATGTGAAGCTCTGCTGCAAATATGTTTCACATCTGTTTCAAGTCCTGTTTTTACTCTGCAACAACAGAGTATTCTGTGTCAAAAGAGACACATTTTCTCAAAAAATTGTTTACAACTTCATCATATGGTGAGTGTCTTCTGGAGAGGACATTTTTGACAAACAAAGGATCCTGTCGGAGGCACTTAGTTTACAAAAAAAAGTAACTTCCATTTAAATATCTTTCTATTGTGAATGAAAATATACATCCCAAAGTGAAACCTAGTTAGTGCTGAAAATACAATTCTGATTTCATCTCATTATCTCTAGCCGCTTTATCCTTCTACAGGGTCGCAGGCAAGCTGGAGCCTATCCCAGCTGACTACAGGCGAAAGGCGGGGTACACCCTGGACAAGTCGCCAGGTCATCACAGGGCTGACACATAGACACAGACAACCATTCACACTCACACCTACGGTCAATTTAGAGTCACCAGTTAACCTAACCTGCATGTCTTTGGACTGTGGGGGAAACTGGAGCACCCGGAGGAAACCCACATGGACACGGGGAGAACATGCAAACTCCACACAGAAAGGCCCTCGCTGGCCCCGGGGCTCGAACCCAGAACCTTCTTGCTGTGAGGCGACAGCGCTAACCACTACACCGCCGTGCCGCCCACAATTCTGATTTAACCAGTAAAATCTAAGCGTAATCATCAAATTAAATAAAATGACAAGGTCAAAACTGAGCCCACATTTGACTCTTACAAACATATTTATAAGAACTTATAAGAGACATTACTGCTGTCGGTTGGGCTGAAGTGTACCTGTAAAATCAAGTATGAGAAACTTCAGAATATACACTATATACTGGCCCTAGTTGCAGGAGTTAGTTGGTGTTATTCAAAAAGACAACCATGATTGTGAAACAGCCCTTTAATTCATCATGTGAAAGAAACTCTGCAGAGGAACGGTTTGATAGAAGCACCCCATAGACAGTCAGCACCTTCAGGATTTCAGAAATGTCTGTGAAGATTCTCAGTCATCCAGGTCATAGTAAACTGTGGGTGGTAAAAGAGAGCAACTGGACTTGCTTGAAGATTCTTTAAGATGTTTCACCTCTCATCCGAAAGGCTTCTTCAGTTCTGTCTGACTAATAGGGAGTATCAGGTATTTATCCTCTCATGGGTGAAAAGCAATCCTAAGGTGTCATTGAGTCATCCTGTTGGGGTGGGTCACTGGGGGCTGGGTGTGAACGGTCTCGAGAGTCATTGGGGTGATCAATGGATTGCTGGTTCTCTCTGTCCTCCTGTGAGTCACTGAAAACAGCTGGGTTTTGGTGTGCATTCAGTTGTCTGGGAAGTGTGCCAAGGACTGCATTGTAGGTGGCTGATAAATGATGTCTTAGACCCCCACCTCTGTTCAGTGATGGCCGTTCCAGATTGACAAAAATGGCTTCTTTAACTCCTCGCTCATACCAACGATCCTCTCTGGCTAAAATGCGTACGTTGCAATCCTGAAATGAGTGTCCTTTGTTGTTAAGATGAAGATATACAGCAGAGTCCTGGCCTGAGGAACTGGCTCTCCTGTGTTGAGCCATGTGCCTGTGAAGCGGTTGTTTTGTTTCCCCAATATATGAGTCCGTGCAATCTTCACTGCACTGAATTGCATACACTACGTTGTCCTGTTTGTGTCTGGCTATTCTGTCCTTAGGGTGGACCAGTTTCTGCTTCAGGGTGTTACTGGGTCTGAAATGTACTGGAATGTTGTGTTTGTAGAAGATCCTCCTGAGTATCTCAGATAGACCAGAAATGTAGGGAATGACAATGTTCTTGCGTTTGTTCCTGTTATCCTCCTTGTCCGTTATGTTCCTTTTTCTGCTCTTGAAGAAGGCCCAGTTGGGATACCCGCAGTTCTGAAGTGCTTTCTTGATGTGATTCTGCTCCTTCTCTTTTCCCTCTACTGTTGTAGGAATGTTCTGAGCCCTGTGTTGCAAAGTCCTGATGACCCCCAATTTGTGTTCCAGTGGGTGGCAAGAGTCGAAGAGTAGGTACTGGTCTGTGTGGGGGGGTTTCCGGTAGACCTCGATGCTAAGGCTTCTGTCTTGTCTAATGTGTACATCACAATCCAAGAAGGCTAGATTATTCCCACTGACGTCCTCCCGAGTGAAATTGATGTTGATATCCACTGCATTGATGTGCTTAGAGAAGGCTTCCACCTCATGGGTTTTGATTTTAACCCAGGTGTCATCCACATATCTGAACCAGTGGCTGGGAGCAACTCCTGAAAAAGTGGTCAAAGCTTTATGTTCCACTTCCTCCATGTAAAGATTGGCCACAATAGGGGACACTGGTGAGCCCATGGTGCATCCATACTTCTGTCTGTAGAAACTTTCATTAAACTGGAAATAAGTGTTAGTCAGGCAGAGGTCAAGCAGGGTGCAAATCTGGTCTGTGGTGAGGTTCGGTCTATCCAGTAAGGTGCTGTCTTGAAGGAATTGTTTTCTAACAGATTCGACTGCTTCTGTGGTGGGAATGCAGGTGAAAAGAGAAGTGACATCGTAGGAGACCATGGTTTCATCTGAGTCTAGTTTGAGGCCTGCAACTTTAGTAGCAAAATCTTGGGAGTTTTTGATGTGATGTGGCATATTCCCAACAAGAGGAGCCAGGATGGCGGCTAGGTGTTTGGCAATGTTGTAAGTAACAGAGTTTATACTGCTGATGATAGGTCTGAGTGGAGCTCCTTCCTTGTGAATCTTGGAGAGTCCGTATATGAGAGGAATGGCTTCCCCAGGGTGCAATCTGTTGTACAGAGATCGGTTGATGGCTTGGTCCTTTTCTAGTTGTTGCAAGCAACTAACAACTTTCTTTTTGTAACAACTGGTGGGGTCCCACCTCAAGGTTTCATAGGTGGTTGTGTCGCTGAGGAGACTGGTCATCTTGGAGTGGTAGTCCACTGTATTTAGCACCACTGTGCATCTCCCTTTGTCAGCAGGAAGGATGGTGATGTTCCGGTCTCTTTGAAGCAATGTAAGAGCCCTCCTTTCTTGGCTGGTGAGGTTGGAGGGGGGTGCTTTCACACTGGACAGAGCAGCTGATATCTTCAGTCTAAGTTGTTCTGCCTCTGTGTTGGTCAAATTGTTGTTTCTGATGGCTGACTCTGTGGCTGTGATGAGGTCTACCACTGGTATCCGCTCTGGTGAAACTGCAAAGTTAAGTCCCTTGGATAAAACATCTTTCTCTGGTTGGGTGAGTACCCTGTCGGATAAGTTTTTTACCCATTTCTCTTCTATGTCTGGTTGTGTAGCCTGGTCAGATTTCTTCCTCCAAGTCAGCACTTCTGTCTTGCTGGAGGAGGTAGTTTTAGACAGCAGTGTTTGAAATTTGCGCATCTGTCTTTCCTTGCCTTTGGTATGTTGTGAAATCTGTGCCTTCTCAGCGAACTCAGAGACTCGTTCCAAAACTTCACTGGGAAGAAGTACTGTCAACTCTTCAAACATCAGTTCAGACCTGTTCTGGAGAGCATCAATGGTGAATTGTACTTGTCTCACTCTCTCGTTGAGAAGGGACTTAACTTCTCGTTGAGAAGTTATCCAAGGGACTTAACTTTGCAGTTTCACCAGAGCGGATACCAGTGGTAGACCTCATCACAGCCACAGAGTCAGTCATCAGAAACAACAATTTGACCAACACAGAGGCAGAACAATTTAGACTGAAGATATCAGCTGCTCTGTCCAGTGCGAAAGCACCCCCCCCCCCCCCCCCCCCCCCCAACCTCACCAGTCAAGAAAGGAGGGCTCTTACATTGCTTCAAAGAGACCGGAACATCACCATCCTTCCTGCTGACAAAGGGAGATGCACAGTGGTGCTAAACACAGTGGACTACCACTCCAAGATGACCAGTCTCCTCAGCAACACAACCAGCTATGAAACCTTGAGGCGGGACCTCACCAGTTGTTACAAAAAGAAAGTTGTTAGTTGCTTGCAACAACTAGAAAAGGACCAAGCCATCAACTGATCTCTGTAATACAGATTGTACCCTGGGGAAGCCGTTCCTCTCATATACGGACTCCCCAAGATTCACAAGGAAGGAGCTCCACTCAGACCTATCATCAGCAGTATAAACTCTGTCACCTATAACATTGCCAAACACCTAGCCGCCATCCTGGCTCCTCTTGTTGGGAATACGCCACATCACGTCAAAAACTCCCAAGATTTTGCTACTAAAGTTGCAGGCCTCAAACTAGACTCAGATGAAACCATGGTCTCCTACGATGTCACTTCTCTTTTCACCTGCATTCCCACCACAGAAGCAGTCGAATCTGTTAGAAAACGACTCCTTCAAGACAGCACCTTACTGGATAGACCAAACCTCACCACGGACCAGATTTGCACCCTGCTTGACCTCTGCCTGACTAACACTTATTTCCAGTTTAATGAAAGTTTCTACAGACAGAAGCATGGATGCGCCATGGGCTCACCAGTGTCCCCTATTGTGGCCAATTTTTACATGGAGGAAGTGGAACATAAAGCTTTGACCACTTTTGATAAAAGACTCAGGATTACCACTATTCTTGACACAAAGGGGATTAAAACAAAAGATATGGTTAAAAATCTTGGTGTTTTCATTGACAGTGAGCTAAATTTTGACAGTCACATGAAAGCAATCACTAAAACGGCATTTTATCACCTAAAAAACATTTCCAAACTAAGAGGACTTATGTCAAAAAATGATCTGGAAAAACTTATACAGGGGCGGCACGGTGGTGTAGTGGTTAGCGCTGTCGCCTCACAGCAAGAAGGTCCGGGTTCGAGCCCCGTGGCCGGCGAGGGCCTTTCTGTGCGGAGTTTGCATGTTCTCCCCGTGTCCGCGTGGGTTTCCTCCGGGTGCTCCGGTTTCCCCCACAGTCCAAAGACATGTAGGTTAGGTTAACTGGTGACTCTAAATTGACCGTAGGTGTGAATGTGAGTGTGAATGGTTGTATGTGTCAGCCCTGTGATGACCTGGCGACTTGTCCAGGGTGTACCCCACATTTCGCCCGTAGTCAGCTGGGATAGGCTCCAGCTTGCCTGCGACCCTGTAGAAGGATAAAGCGGCTAGAGATAATGAGATGAGATGAGATGAAAACTTATACATGCCTTCATCTCTAGTAGGGTTGATTACTGCAATGGCCTTTTCACAGGCCTCCCAAAAAAGACCATCAAACGACTTCAGGTGATTCAAAATGCAGCGGCTAGGGTTCTCACACGAACAAAAAGAACAGGGCATATTACTCCAATTCTAAGGTCCCTTCACTGGCTTCCAGTAAGCTATAGAATTGACTTTAAAGTATTGCTGCTGGTGTACAAATCTCTAAATGGTACAGGCCCCAATTACCTCTCTGATATGTTGCAGCGGCCTAACCCAATCAGATCTACCAGATCGCAGCAGCAAAATTTACTGGTAAAACCTGTTGTTAAAACAAAGTGTGGTGAAGCAGCTTTTAGCTACTATGCAGTCCAGCTATGGAACCAACTCCCAGAGGACATTAAAAATGCTCCTGCTGTTGGCAGCTTCAAATCTAGACTAAAGACCAAGCTGTTTTCAGATGCTTTCTGCTAACTGATTAATATTGTCATCTTTACATGTTTTAAACTTTCTTAACTTTTACAGTCTCTGCATGTTTTAAACTTAACTTTTATTCTATTTTATTCTGCTGGTTTTTTTAACTGAATTTTTACTTCATTTTATTGTTTTATTTCTACTATTGTTTAATTCTTATTATTTTTCTTCCCCATTTATTTTATGTAATTTTATTTTCTATTGTTTACTGTTTTGCTTTTACTTCTGTAAAGCACATTGAACTGCCACTGTGTATGAAATGTGCTATATAAATAAACTTGCCTTGCCTTTTTCAGGAGTTGCTCCCAGCCACTGGTTCAGATATGTGGATGACACCTGGGTTAAAATCAAAACCCATGAGGTGGAAGCCTTCTCTAAGCACATCAATGCAGTGGATATCAACATCAGTTTCACTCGGGAGGACGTCAGTGGGAATAATCTACCCATCTTGGATTGTGATGTACACATTAGACAAGACAGAAGCCTTAGCATCGAGGTCTACCGGAAACCCCCACACACAAACCAGTACCTACTCTTCGACTCTCGCCACCCACTGGAACACAAATTGGGGGTCATCAGGACCTTGCAACACAGGGCTCAGAACATTCCTACAACAGTAGAGGGAAAAGAGAAGGAGCAGAATCACATCAAGAAAGCACTTTAGAACTGCGGGTATCCCAACTGGGCCTTCTTCAAGAGCAGAAAAAGGAACATAATGGACAAGGAGGATAACAGGAACAAACGCAAGAACATTGTCATTCCCTACATTTCTGGTCTATCTGAGATACTCAGGAGGATCTTCTACAAACACAACATTCCAGTACATTTCAGACCCAGTAACACCCTGAAGCAGAAACTGGTCCACCCTAAGGACAGAATAGCCAGACACAAACAGGACAACGTAGTGTATGCAATTCAGTGCAGTGAAGAATGCACTGACTCGTATATTGGGGAAACAAAACAACCGCTTCACAGGCGCATGGCTCAACACAGGAGAGCCAGTTCCTCAGGCCAGGACTCTGCTGTCTATCTTCATCTTAACAACAAAGGACACTCATTTCAGGATTGCAACGTACGCATTTTAGCCAGAGAGGATCGTTGGTATGAGCGAGGAGTTAAAGAAGCCATTTTTGTCAATCTGGAACAGCCATCACTGAACAGAGGTGGGGGTCTAAGCCCATGTTTACATTAGACCGTATCAGCGGATCATCAGATTAACGTTTTTAAAACGATTAGTGTGCACACAGCAACACCAATACACGATTTAAGTGCACACAGCAACACCAATACACGGATACGCTCGGCTCCACAGGCATCCTGTGCTCCAAATCACTCCGCCCTGAACAGCGAGTGCCCTCTGGAGGGTGCGCACTCCGGCCCTGCGCAGCTCACAGAGCGCGCGAGTGGAGCGCACGAGCCACGATTCGGGACTGAGCCGCTGTGTGTGTGATCCCAGCGCATATCACTTATCACTTGCAAGTGGAAGGATGGCAAGCCTAAAGACAATCATAACTACACAATGGGTAGTATTTGCATCAGTATTTGCAGTATTTTCATACTTTTATACTCTTTAATGAAAGGTGATACAAGGCGGAAGTCCGCGCCGTTTTTCAGCAGTCGCGTCACATGACCAACGCCAGCGAATCAGGAAGGTGGATGTCACAGTGACGTTGTCCAATGAGACGCCAGCTAGAGCTCAGCACAGCGTATCCGTGTATTCTGAATGTTTACACAGCACCGGAGCTGACACGATCTGGATTGAATACGTGGACGCTGGCGGATTCCCGTTTCCTGGCTTTTCCAGGGATTTTAATGTAAACGGACAGTGCATCTGCGAAGAAAACGAGACAGATACGGTCTAATGTAAACGTAGCCTTAGAGTCCCTGGTCGGACACTTAGGCTACGTTTACATTAGACCGTATCTGTCTCGTTTTCTTCGCGGATGCACTGTCCGTTTACATTAAACCCCCTGGAAAAGCCAGGAAATGGGAATCCGCCAGCGTCCACGTATTCAATCCAGATCGTGTCAGCTCCGGTGCTGTGTAAACATTCAGAATACGCGAATACGCTGTGCTGAGCTCTAGCTGGCGTCTCATTGGACAACGTCACTGTGACATCCACCTTCCTGATTCGCTGGCGTTGGTCATGTGAGGCAACTGCTGAAAAATGGCGCGGACTTCCGCCTTGTATCACCTTTCATTAAAGAGTATAAAAGTATGAAAATACTGCAAATACTGATGCAAATACTGCCCATTGTGTAGTTATGATTGTCTTTAGGCTTGCCATCCTTCCACTTGCAAGTAGTAAGTGATATGCGCTGGGATCACACACACAGCGGCTCAGTCCCAAATCGTGGCTTGTGCACTTCACTCGTGCGCTGTGTGAGCTGCGCAGGGCCGGAGTGCGCACCCTCCAGAGGGCACTCGCTGTTCAGGGTGGAGTGATTTGGAGCGCAGGATGCCTGCGGAGCCGAGCGTATCCGTGTATTAGGCTTGCCATCCTTCTACTTGCAAGTGGTGAGCCTTGCGCGGCTTGCCATCCTTCTACTTGCAAGTGGTGAGCCTTGCGCGGCTTGCCATCCTTCTACTTGCAAGTGGTGAGCCTTGCGCATGCCCTAAATGCACTGGGATCATGTTACGCGCCGTCTGAAATGCACTGGGATCATGTTACGCGCCGTCTGAAATGCACTGGGATCATGTTACGCGCCGTCTAAAGTCATGTGATTAGCGTATCCGCGTATTGGTGTTGCTGTGTGCACGGCTAACGGTTTTAGTGTAAACGCGAATCGTTTTAAGAACGTTAATCTGATGATCCGCTGATTCGACGTAATGTAAACGTAGCCTAACACTCTGGATCATTGACTACGTTTACATGCACATCCAAATCGAGCTGCTGTCGGTAATCGAGCTGAAGGTCCCAGCAGGGTGCCAGAGAAATCCAATCCTACATGCACACAACTGAAATCGGGCTATTGTGTGAGGTGCATTGTGCACCCGAGCCACAGGTGGCGCAACACACCCCATCGTGTTGGTACACTTCCGGTTGTCGTCATGAAGAAGAGCTATTCAAGAGTGTAAACAAAGTTATCAGTTCCGTGTTCTCCATTGCGCGTTTTTCTCCCGTCCATGAATTTTAATATATTCAACTCCTTAAGCTGAATGAGCATGAAGTCTGTCTCCTCATTGCTCCAGAAGTGCACGTTTCTGCTTGCCTGTGGCAGTGGGGGCGTGGTCAAGCGCCGGTCTGTGACAGGAGGGCGGAGCCAGGGAAGGTGAGTGGCAGAATCACTACACCTGACGGTAATTAACCTGTGTTTGTGTGTCTTCCCAGTAACCGCGCCCTATTTAAGGAGGCAGAGGGAGAGCAGAGGGGACAGCTCATCCCGGGACTAGAACACAGCGCACGCGCGTGTGTGTGTTTTTTTTCTCTCAAGAATAAAAGTAGGCTGTTGTGTGTGTTTTTCTCTCAAGAATAAAAGTAGGCTGTTAAACTGAAAAGTCTGACAATAAAAAGCCTATTAGTACCAGAAGCTTTGTCCTGCCGTCCTCTGTGCTCCACCCACACTTCAGAGAGCTCTACATCGCCATTTTCTCTTCTTCGTTTGTTCCTCCTGACCTCTTCTGCTGCTCGCTACTACTGTTGTAATGCCGACCGAGGCTGTTGTGTTTCCCGCTTGTGGTCTCGTCACTCGTCACTTCCGGAAGTAGCTCGACAACTAGCTCGATAGGGTTTACATGCACTAAGTAGCTCGGCAGAAATCGCATAAACTAGGTCGTGTAGCTCGATTCCGACAAATCAAGTTTGGTTCAATTTCAGCCGAATTAAGGTGTATACATGGCATTTTGAACTTCGATTTCAGTCGAGCAGCGGCAGAAATTCGATTCTCTCTATGTGCATGTAAACGTAGTGAGTGTTACACTGTTTTAAAGGACTCATACCACTCTGTCCCCCGTGCAGCCTTGGGACTATCTGATCACTGTATGGTTCATCTTATCCCGTCCTACAGGCAGAAGCTGAAAGCTGTTAAGCCTGTAGTTAAGACAGTGAGGAGATGGTCCGATGAGGCCAAAGTGGAACTACAAGCCTGCTTTGACGGCACTGATTGGAGTGTTTTTGAGGCTGCAGCCTCAGACCTGCATGAACTGACTGATACTGTGACATCTTACATCAGTTTTTGTGAGGATATGTGTGTGCCTACCAAAACCTTCCGCATATACAACAATAAACCCTGGTTCACTGCAAAACTCAGGCAACTTCGTCAGAACAAAGAAGAGGCCTACAAAAGTGGAGACAGAGTTCTGATAATCAGACCAGAAACACACTGACAATGGAGGTGAAAGCAGCTAAGAGGAGCTATGCTGATAAGATTAAAAACAGCCTTTCAGCAAACGATCTGACGTCAGTGTGGAGAAGCCTGCAGAACATTACTAACTATTGAGGTATTTCACTCACGTGACGAAGTCATGTGATGCTGCCATTTTGGACGGCACGGCTCGAATCAGTTTGAATGCGAGGAAGGCGACAAACGAAAAACATAAAAGAAAAAGAAGCGAGATGCAGAAAACACCTTCACTATCCAGCGACGTATTTACAGGGCGAGCAGAGGGAGAGGCATTTGCAAAAATTGAGGTTAGCAGGCTTAGAGAACGACGTTTACCTGCTTCCACCAGGACTGTTCACTGACAGCTAAGATTTGTTCACATTTTCATTTACTTTCGGTCCTCAGGATAAACAAAATGTTATTAAATGTCATTGAAATAACTTCTTAGTCTGTTGAGACATGGCCCGTTATAAGTTTTTCCTTTACTGTATTTACTAGTTTACTGAGCGCGCTCCGGGGCTGGCCGGCGCTAGCTAGCGCTCCGGGGCTGGCCGGGGCTAGCTAGCGCTCCGGGGCTGGCCGGGGCTAGCTAGCGCTCCGGGGCTGGACGGCGCTCCGGGGCTGGACGGCGCTAGCTAGCGCTCCGGGGCTGGCTGGCTCAGTAAACTAGTAAATACAGTAAAGGAAAAACTTGAGACTGAAAGGTTTTAACAGTCATCCAAATGACTGAACGTAAACGTTGCTACAGCAACATACTAGGTACTATGATGTTGACATTAGCTAGCTTGCCGTCCAAAATGGCGGACACCGGGGCGTCACGTGACTCTGTGACGTCAGGTGAAATACCTCAATAGGAGACCATTCACCAACATTGCAGTGAACCATCAGCTGACGAGCTGAATGTGTTTTACTGCAGATTCAATACATTCACACCTCTCCCCCCTTCAGTCATTAAAGACCCATTTACACCCCCTGCCATTCTGCCACTCCCCGCCTCTGACCCCTCACCAGCACTCAAGATCTGTGAAGAGGATGTCTGTCAGCTTTTCCACAGACAGAAGATCAGGAAGGCACCTGGCCCAGATGGTGTGTCACCCTCTTGTCTGAAGGTCTGTGCTGACCAGCTGGCTTCCGTCTTCACCCAGATCTTTAATAGATCCCTGGAGCTGTGTGAAGTCCCCTCATGCTTCAAACGCTCCACAATAATCCCGGTTCCTAAGAAAACTAATATCACAGGACTGAATGACTACAGGCCTGTTGCCCTCACATCTGTAGTCATGAAGTCCTTCGAGAGACTGGTGTTGTCATACCTGAAGGACATCACAGACCCCCTGCTGGACCCCCTGCAGTTTGCCTACCGGGCAAACAGGTCAGTGGATGATGCAATAAATATGGGTCTACACTACATCCTGCAACACCTTGACACTGCAGGGACGTATGCCAGGATCCTGTTCGTGGACTTCAGTTCGGCATTCAACACCATTGTTCCAGACATCCTCCACACCAAGCTCACCCAGCTCACTATGCCCTCCTCCACCTGTCAGTGGATTACAAACTTCCTGACTGACAGGAAGCAGCAGGTGAGGATGGGGAGCATCATATCCAGCACTCGGACTATCAGCACTGGTGCCCCCAAGAGTGTGTGCTCTCCCCACTGCTCTTCTCCCTTTATACCAGCGACTGCACCTCAAGAGACCCGTCTGTTAAACTCCTGAAATTTGCGAACGATACAGCAGTCAGTCATCGGCCTCACCCGAGATGGTGACTAGTCTGCATACAGACGGGAGGTTGAACAGCTGGTCTGGTGGTGCGGTCAGAACAATCTGGAACTGAACATGCTCAAAACTGTGGAGATGACAGTGGACTTTAGGAGGAGCCCCCCCACTCTGCTGTCCATCACCATCACCAACAACACTGTGACTGCTATTGAAAGCTTCAGGTTTCTGGGTTCCACAATCTCTCAGGACTTGAAGTGGGAGACCAACACAGTCACTATCATCAAAAAGGCTCAGCAGAGGTTGTACTTTCTGCGCCAGCTCAGGAAGCTCAACCTGCCTAAGGAACTGCTGACACAATTCTACTCCGCCATCATTCAGTCTGTTCTTTGCTCTTCCATCACTGTTTGGTTTGGATCGGTCACCAAACAGGAGAAGAAGAGACTGCAACGGACAAAGTCTGCAGAGAAAATTATTGGTGTCAACCTGCCCTCCATCCAAGACCTATACCTGTCCAGAGTCAGGAAACGGGCAGGTAACATCTCTGCGGACCCATCACACCCTGGTCACAATCTGTTTAATCTTCTCCCCTCAGGGAGGCGATATAGATCACTGTATGCAAAAACAACCAGACACAAGAATAGTTTTTTCCCTCAGGCTGTCTCTGTGATGAACAGCTAAAATCCAGATTCATATATCAGTAATATCACTTGCAAAATATCTGCACACTCATACTGACATTCTGTGCTCACTGTTACTTATATTATATTTATACTTATTTATATTTACTATTTCATCTTTGCACTATGCACCATATTGCACCAAAAGGGAAAATCCTTTCTGTGATGAACAGCTAAAATCCAGATTCATATATCAGTAATATCACTTGTAAAATATCTGCACACTCATACTGTCATTCTGTGCACACTGTATACTTTATATTTATTTATCTATTTCATACTTGACTTACCTGATTACTTTGCACTATGCACCTATTGCACCATTTTTGTTGTTGTTGTTGTTTGTTTGTTTGTTTTTGTGTATACGCTTTTTATCTGTTTTGCACTATGAGAGCTAAGTGAAACCGGAGTCAAATTCCTCGTGTATGTCCACATACCTGGCAATAAGTGTTTCTGATTCTGATTATACTGATATATACACACACACACACACACATATATGTGTGTGTGTATGTGTGTGTGTGTGTGTACAACCCCGATTCCAAAAAGTTGGGACAAAGTACAAATTGTAAATAAAAACGGAATGCAATAATTTACAAATCTCAAAAACTGATATTGTATTCACAATAGAACATAGACAACATATCAAATGTCGAAAGTGAGACATTTTGAAATTTCATGCCAAATACTGGCTCATTTGAAATTTCATGACAGCAACACATCTCAAAAAAGTTGGGACAGGGGCAATAAGAGGCTGGAAAAGATAAAGGTACAAAAAAGGAACAGCTGGAGGACCAAATTGCAACTCATTAGGTCAATTGGCAATAGGTCATTAACATGACTGGGTATAAAAAGAGCATCTTGGAGTGGCAGCGGCTCTCAGAAGTAAAGATGGGAAGAGGATCACCAATCCCCCCAATTCTGTGCTGACAAATAGTGGAGCAATATCAGAAAGGAGTTCGACAGTGTAAAATTGCAAAGAGTTTGAACATATCATCATCTACAGTGCATAATATCATCAAAAGATTCAGAGAATCTGGAAGAATCTCTGTGCATAAGGGTCAAGGCCGGAAAACCATACTGGGTGCCCGTGATCTTCGGGCCCTTAGACGGCACTGCATCACATACAGGCATGCTTCTGTATTGGAAATCACAAAATGGGCTCAGGAATATTTCCAGAGAACATCATCTGTGAACACAATTCACCGTGCCATCCGCCGTTGCCAGCTAAAACTCTATAGTTCAAAGAAGAAGCCGTATCTAAACATGATCCAGAAGCGCAGACGTCTTCTCTGGGCCAAGGCTCATTTAAAATGAACTGGCAAAGTGGAAAACTGTTCTGTGGTCAGACGAATCAAAATTTGAAGTTCTTTATGGAAATCAGGGACGCCGTGTCATTCGGTCTAAAGAGGAGAAGGACGACCCAAGTTGTTATCAGCGCTCAGTTCAGAAGCCTGCATCTCTGATGGTATGGAGTTGCATTAGTGCGTGTGGCATGGGCAGCTTACACATCTGGAAAGACACCATCAATGCTGAAAGGTATATTCAGGTTCTAGAGCAACATATGCTCCCATCCAGACGACGTCTCTTTCAGGGAAGACCTTGCATTTTCCAACATGACAATGCCAAACCACATACTGCATCAATTACAGCATCATGGCTGCGTAAAAGGGGGGTCCGGGTACTGAACTAGCCAGCCTGCAGTCCAGATCTTTCACCCATAGAAAACATTTGGCGCGTCATAAAATGAAAGATACGACGAAAAAGACCTAAGACAGTTGAGCAACTAGAATCCTACATTAGACAAGAATGGGTTAACATTCCTATCCCTAAACTTGAGCAACTTGTCTCGTCAGTCCCCAGACGTTTACAGACTGTTGTAAAGAGAAAAGGGGATGTCTCACAGTGGTAAACATGGCCTTGTCCCAACTTTTTTGAGATGTGTTGTTGTCATGAAATTTAAAATCACCTAATTTTTCTCTTTAAATGATACATTTTCTCAGTTTAAACATTTGATATGTCATCTATGTTCTATTCTGAATAAAATATGGAATTTTGAAACTTCCACATCATTGCATTCCGTTTTTATTTACAATTTGTACTTTGTCCCAACTTTTTTGGAATCGGGGTTGTGTATATATATATATATATATATATATATATATATATATATATATATATATATATATATATATACAGGTCCTTCTCAAAAAATTAGCATATTGTGATAAAGTTCATTATTTTCCATAATGTAATGATAAAAATTAAACTTTCATATATTTTAGATTCATTGCACACCAACTGAAATATTTCAGGTCTTTTATTGTTTTAATACTGATTATTTTGGCATACAGCTCATGAAAACCCAAAATTCCTATCTCAAAAAATTAGCATATCATGAAAAGGTACTCTAAACGAGCTATTAACCTAATCATCTGAATCAACGACTTAACTCTAAACACCTGCAAAAGATTCCTGAGGCTTTTAAAAACTCCCAGTCTGGTTCATTACTCAAAACCGCAATCATGGGTAAGACTGCCGACCTGACTGCTGTCCAGAAAGTCATCATTGACACCCTCAAGCAAGAGGGTAAGACACAGAAAGAAATCTCTGAGTGAATAGGCTGTTCCCAGAGTGCTGTATCAAGGCACCTCAGTGGGACGTCTGTGGGAAGGAAAAAGTGTGGCAGAAAATGCTGCACAACCAGAAGAGGTGACCGGACCCTGAGGAAGATTGTGGAGAATGGCCGATTCCAGACCTTGGGGGACCTGTGGAAGCAGTGGACTGAGTCTGGAGTAGAAACATCCAGAGCCACCGTGCACAGGCGTGTGCAGGAAATGGGCTACAGGTGCTGCATTCCCCAGGTCAAGCCACTTTTGAACCAGAAACAGCGGCAGAAGCACCTGACCTGGGCTACAGAGAAGCAGCACTGGACTGTTGCTCAGTGGTCCAAAGTACTTTTTTCGGATGAAAGCAAATTTTGCATGTCATTCGGAAATCAAGGTGCCAGAGTCTGGAGGAAGACTGGGGAGAAGGAAATGCCAAAATGCCTGAAGTCCAATGTCAAGTACCCACAGTCAGTGATGGTCTGGGGTGCCATGTCAGCTGCTGGTGTTGGTCCACTGTGTTTTATCAAAGGCAGGGTCAATGCAGCTAGCTATCAGGAGATTTTGGAGCACTTCATGCTTCCATCTGCTGAAAAGCTTTATGGAGATGAAGATTTCATTTTTCAGCACGACCTGGCACCTGCTCACAGTGCCAAAACCACTGGTAAATGGTTTACTGACCATGGTATTCCTGTGCTCAATTGGCCTGCCAACTCTCCTGACCTCAACCCCATAGAGAATCTGTGGGGTATTGTGAAGAGGAAGTTGAAAGACACCAGACCCAACACTGTGGATGAGCTTAAGGCCGCTATCGAAGCATCCTGGGCCTCCATAACACCTCAGCAGTGCCACAGGCTGATCGCCTCCATGCCACGTCGCATTGAAGCAGTCATTTCTGCCAAAGGATTCCCGACCAAATATTGAGTGCATAACTGAACATAATTATTTGAAGGTTGACTTTTTTGTATTAAAAACACTTTTTTTATTGGTCAGATGAAATATGCTAATTTTTTGAGATAGGGATTTTTGGTTTTCCTTTACTTTTTTGCCAAAATCATCAATATTAAAACAATAAAAGGCTTGAACTACTTCAGTTGTGTGTAATGAATCTAAAATATATTAAAGTCTAATGTTTATGAGTACATTACAGAAAATAATGAACTTTATCACAATATGCTAATTTTTTGAGAAGGACCTGTGTGTGTGTGTATATATATATATATATATATATATATATATATATATATATATACACACACACACTATATATATATATATATATATATATATATATATATATATATATATATATATATACATACAGTGGTGCTTGAAAGTTTGTGAACCCTTTAGAATTTTCTATATTTCGGCATAAATGTGACCTAAAACATCATCAGATTTTCACACAAGTCCTAAAAGTCGATAAAGAGAACCCAGTTAAACAAATGAGACAAAAATATTATACTTGGTCATTTATTTATTAAGGAAAATTATCCAATATTACATATCTGTGAGTGGCAAAAGTATGTGAACCTTTGCTTTCAGTATCTGGTGTGACTCCCTTGTGCAGCAATAACTGCAACTAAACGTTTCCGGTAACTGTTGATCAGTCCTGCACACCAGCTTGGAGGAATTTTAGCCCATTCCTCTGTATAGAACAGCTTCAACTCTGGGATGTTGGTGGGTTTCCTCACATGAACTGCTCGCTTCAGGTCCTTCCACATTATTTCGATTGGATTAAGGTCAGGACTTCGACTTGGCCATTCCAAAACATTAACTTTATTCTTCTTTAACCATTCTTTGGTAGAACAACTTGTGTGCTTAGGGTCGTTGTCTTGCTGCATGACCCACCTTCTCTTGAGATTCAGTTCATGGACAGATGTTGTGACATTTTCCTTTAGAATTCACTGGTATAATTCAGAATTCATTGTTCCATCAATGATGGCAAGCCGTCCTGGCCCAGATGCAGCAAAACAGGCCCAAACCATGATACTACCACCACCATGTTTCACAGATGGGATAGGGTTCTTATGCTGGAATGCAGTGTCTTCCTTTCTCCAAACATAACACTTCTCATTTAAACCAAAAAGTTCTATTTTGGTCTCATCCGTCCAGAAGACATTTTTCCAATTTTCCTTCTGGCTTGTCCACGTGATCTTTAGCAAACTGCAGATGAGCAGCAATGTTCTTTTGAGGAGCAGTGGCTTTCTCCTTGCAACCCTGCCATGCAAACCATTGTTGTTCAGTGTTCTCCTGATGGTGGACTCATGAACATTAACATTAGCCAATGTGAGAGAGGCCTTCAGTTGCTTAGAAGTTACCCTGGGGTCCTTTGTGACCTTGCCGACTATTACACGCCTTGCTCTTGGAGTGATCTTTGTTGGTTGACCATTCCTGGTGAGGATAACAATGGTCTTTAATTTCCTCCATTTGTACACAATCTGCCTGACTGTGGATTGGTGGAGTCCAAACTTTTTAGAGATGGTTTTGTAACCTTTTCCAGCCTGATGAGCATCAACAACGCTTTTTCTGAGGTCCTCAGAAATCTCCTTTGTTCGTGCCATGATACACTTCCACAAACATGTGTTGTGAAGATCAGACTTTGATAGATCCCTGTTCTTTAAATAAAACAGGGTGCCCACTCACACCTGATTGTCATCCCATTGATTGAAAACACCTGACTCGAATTTCACCTTCAAATGAACTGCTAATCCTAGAGGTTCACATACTTTTGCCGCTCACAGAAATGTAATATTGGATCATTTTCCTCAATAAATAAATGACCAAGTATAATATTTTTGTCTCATTTGTTTAACTGGGTTCTCTTTATCTACTTTTAGGACTTGTGTGAAAATCTGATGATGTTTTAGGTCATATTTATGCAGAAATATAGAAAATTTGAAAGGGTTCACAAACTTTCAAGCACCACTGTATATACATATATATACACACAGTATATATATGTCATGTTATTTTTATTATTAGTATCATTAGTATTATACGGATATTCACATGAAATAATAATTGGTATCAGACATGATCATATTGAAATAGAGAGTGGGGGTAGGAGTTAATAAGTTTTTCCTTCTTCCTACTCCTTTTCGAACATCTCATCTCATTATCTGTAGCCGCTTTATCCTGTTCTACAGGGTCGCAGGCAAGCTGGAGCCTATCCCAGCTGACTACGGGCGAAAGGCGGGGTACACCCTGGACAAGTCGCCAGGTCATCACAGGGCTGACACATAGACAACCATTCACACTCACATTCACACCTACGGTCAATTTAGAGTCACCAGTTAACCTAACCTGTATGTCTTTGGACTGTGGGGGAAACCGGAGCACCCAGAGGAAACCCACGCGGACACGGGGAGAACATGCAAACTCCACACAGAAAGGCCCTCACCAGCCACGGGAATCGAACCCAGACCCTCTTGCTGTGAGGCGACAGTGCTAACCACTACACCACTGTGCCGCCCCCTTTTTTGAACATTTAAGTTTATTTTAATTATTATTATTAGTTAATTAGTAGTAAAATTAGTCGTTTATATATTTATTTTATAATTTTTTCTTTTTTCTATCATTATGGTTATGCAGTTTGTTTGGTTTTGTTTTCATTTTACTGTTCACTGTTCACACATGTTCGAAATAAAGATTTCAATTTCAAATTTTTCCTCTCTAACGACACCCACTCCATAGAGCTTGCTATGTGCACAGGGGCAATGTCATGCTTGAACGGATTTGGGCTCGTCCCTGTAACTTCAATGAAGGAAAATTGGAGGATTACATTATAAAAAGATCTTATACAATTGTGTGAATTGCAAATTTTGTGGCAACAGTTTAGGAAAGGCCCTCATATGAGTGTGATGGTCAGGTGTCCACAAACCTTTGGCCATATAATGTAATCCCTTCATTTTTCACACCAGACTCTGCATACTTCAAGAATGACATATTGAGAGAGCCTACTAAGTTTGCAGGGTCACGATAACAAGGAAAACATGGGGTTTTTTTTGTTTTTTTCCCCCA
Organism: Neoarius graeffei; assembly: GCF_027579695.1. Classification (NCBI taxonomy): domain Eukaryota; kingdom Metazoa; phylum Chordata; class Actinopteri; order Siluriformes; family Ariidae; genus Neoarius; species Neoarius graeffei. The sequence goes on along the minus strand of NC_083569.1, from coordinate 56,054,547 downwards.
ATTACCTTTGAAGTGTTTGCTTTAGAATTCTGATTCTTCTTTTGTCAGATTCTTTGGGAGCTTCTAAGGTCACCTAATATAAAAATCTCATGCCCACTATTGCATTTTATGCACTATTTCAAATGTCCTGAAAACCCTTTAAAATTTCTCACAACCTTCAGTTTTTATCACATCCTCACCAACTTATATTTTGAAAATGAAAATACGAATTCACAAAATCATATAAAAATATCACATCTACTCATCATCATGAAGCCAATGGTATATCATAAAATGGATATGATTGTTATAACTACATGATTTTAGTTTAAATTGAGTGAAAGTATATTTGATAAGTACTCTTAAATCAGGGTTGGTCATATCCTCCGGTCACAAGCTTGTTTCCTGGACGGCGTCCGATATATGATTTCCTGTACCAAGACAAATTGAAATAATCGCCGACAAAATAATTACAGCAGTAAAAGTGCCATTCAAAAAATGATCAGACTGAAGTGGAAAAAAATAAAAAGTGAAAGAGAGCGCTATAAAGGTATGTAAGGAATGTGGGTGAAGTGGAGAAAATAAGACGAGGTAATGAAAGGGAAAAAAGTCAGGGGATAGTTTGCACTTTAGCGGGCACTGTACTCTACCGCGCCTAGCAGTATTTGAGCGAATTTAAGCGGGGGTTCAGAGGCGGCAGCCCCCATATTAGCAATAATAAATAAAGAAAAGCTTACCTTGTTCTATTATATGTTGAAGTCATTAAAACTGGTGTTTGTTCGTGCACTGGGATTGGCTGTTTCAGGGTTAGCGTGACTTTTCACATATTTTAGCACCCGCTAAAGTGCAGTAGTCCCCAGTATTCAGTGTTTTAGGTTGTTTTTCTTTTTTTTTCTTTTTTATGAAAATGTTTTACTGATACAAATGAAACAAACTAGCCTTCTCTGATCCATGTGAACATATTTTCCAAAGGCAGGGGAGATTGTTAATTTAAAAAAGAAACAGACTGAGCCCCAAGACTGTTGAGCAAATACTTTTCTTCAATAAAAATCTTTCAACTCCCCAGGTCCTACTGTCACACAAGCATGTTTACTCATCAGTCACATCAGCAAAATATATTCTATTTTGACATATTCTGTTAACAGTAACAAACACACATATATTGGCCTCTGCTATTAATTTTTCTTACCATTAGGGGCCGCTAGCGTGCACTGTGTTAAAGCTTTGAATTCTACTTTGCGGGGAAAAAATGGTTTGGGCTGGTTGACAAAAATTGGGCGGGTTTGACGTTAGTTCGGCGGGTTTTTATCAGATGTTTATATGAGAATGCAGCCAGAGACACTTATATAGCCTTAGAAGGACTTTGATGCAGCACATTCTATATATTATCTACGTCCACTAGTCTACATCCAATCCAATCCATATTAAACACTTCTGTGACCCAATCAGAGATCGTGGGCATCACACGACACAGAGTGCAGTTAGTGAACGACGGCTAGTCAAGATGCCAAAGTGGGCAAAATACAAAAAAAAAAAGGATAACAGATGAAGAAAATACATGGATGTAGACAAAAATAAATTAAGCAGAATAACTAGGCCTATAAAATTAATAAAACAAACAGGATAAATAAATAAAAGATAAATAAAAAATAAATAACCTCAGCAATGCAGATGTTAGATTTGCATCGTAGCCTAACATAGCCTACATAATATTATGCGTGTGCGCCACCTACTGGTGCATGTAGGATTCAGAACACAGCAGATGATTGCAAAGTTATAATCTGATTAGCCTAGTACCAGACAGCAGATTTTTCACCTCCAGCACTGACGGTCTCATGTTGCCATTTAGAAGTTGTTTGCATTGTTGTTTGATTTACAAATAGTATACTGGTCTTTAGCTGCATATTTTTACTTTACAAGCTAGGCATCAAGTACATTTTACGTTTTAGGCGTTTTTTGAACATATTTTGGGCTGGAAAACGTCAGCAGTTTCTGGCAACACTGATCTTTATTCGACTCATTTGGATTCGGAGCTCCATTGTTTCAGAAATCTTCATTGCAGCTTCACCAGTACGCATTAATAATAACTTAGAGTATGTTTCGATTATTAAATGCAAACATATTTATTTATCTCAACATATTTAGTAGACCATTTTTCCCAGCTGTAAATTTTCCAGGTTCTTTATTACTTGACTACACTGAATAAGAAACTTCAAGATTTTTTTTTTAGTTGTCTGAGTGTTGCTTTTATCTTTAAAAACAAAAAAACAAACAAACAAAAAACCACCATCTTGTCTGTGATTAGTAGCTATAATTCAGAGCCTGTGGTCTGGTAGGTGTAGCACTGCAGGGTGGATTCACTACAGAGTACATCCTGTCTCACCTGTGTTATAAGCAGGCTATCAAAAGATGATGTTGAGATTTACATTTAACCAGTGGCTTGTTGAGAAAACCACAGCATCAAAGGTAATAATAAAAGGAGTGAGAATGAATCAGTAGAAGAAGTGAGTTTGTTTTACCTCCAGCTGTCGGTTTCCAACAACTTGAAGAGAAAAGTAACATTTTCACAAGATTTTCAGATCTGAGTTTCATTTGATAACAAACAACATCACTAACATTATATCCGTTTTATATAAAATAATTAGTATAAAATAGTTGTTTGTGTGGCCTCGCTTCCTAATCTAAACTAAATGTTGATTATTTTGTTTGGTGTCAAACGTAAAAATGGAACATATTTAATTATCAAAGTACTTATAATAACTGTACTTACTTATTTTCGGTGTGTCATTGTGTTGGGTGATTCAAAAGAAAAGTATCACTGAGGGCGAATTAGATACTAGACACCTCCAGTCCTCTTCAGAAAAGATTAAACTACAGGACTGGGTGGAGTTTAGACCACACCCTGCCAGCGTCAGTCACAGAAACCACACGAAAAATGTGCTGGAGGATCTTTTTAGACATACACACACACACACACACATGTATAAGGCCTGTACATCTTCTGGTATGTATGGGGTTAGTTGATTGGGCACCTCTGCCGGTCATGCTGAAAAAACAAAAATCTGCCCCATTCCAGCCTTGCTGAAGCACCCCCAGATCACCACTGATGACAAATGAAATCTTTTTTTCATTCACAACAGTCTGACTACTCGACCACTTCTGAAACTGCTTGTTGGCATTTCACATGCCGAGATTTTCCAATTGCTTTGACAGGGCCCGTGAATTTATAAGCCTACAGACATATGACAGCTGCTGTCATTGCATCCATGTATATATGTAATTTCATCTTTATAATTATTGATCTCTACCATACATAATTTATAACTTGTATACACGATTGGTCATTTGTGTTATCATGTCATTATAATGGACCAAGTACAAGTACACCAAAGAAAAGAATGTGTGTGTATTCTAAAATGAAGTTCAGTAAAGAGTGGTCATTTGCATCTCCGTGTGTACAGCCTGTGAAAGATCAGCCAGGCAAAGCTTTCTGCCCAGTGAGTATAAATTATTTTTATTTTATATTTTCATTATTTTAAGAGAACAGTCAGTTCTCGAAGTTGATGTATTGGAAGCAGGAAAAATGGGCAAGCATAAGGATCTGAGCGACTTTGATAAGGGCCAGATTATGATGGCTTGGATGACTGGGTCTCAGCATCTCCAAAATGGCACATCCTGTGGGGTGTTGCCAGTATGCAGTGGTTAGTATCTACCAGCAGTGGTCCAAGGAAGGACAAACGGTGAACTGGCAACAGAGTCATGGGCAGCCAAGGCTCACTGATTCCCATGGGGCATGAAGGATAGCCCATATGGTCCAGTCCCACAGAAGCACTACTGTAGCACAAACTGCTGAAAAAGTTAGTGCTGACACCTTTTTTTCCTCCCCCTTCCTCTCTCTCTCTCTCTCTCTCTCTCTCTCTCTCTCCACGGTTTGCACTGTTATTGGAGATGCTTTAATCTCATTGTACATGTGTATAGTGACAATAAAGGCATTCTATTCTATCTGTTTTAGCCAGCATTGACTTTTTCAGCAGCTTGTGCAACAGTAGCCAGGTTTGCTGTGTTACTCGACTTTGTCACCACCACTTTGTAGCATTGTTTGCATATTAGCTTATCGACATTCTTAGCCTCTCCCTGGTTGTTTGCCTCAGATGCAAAATACTTCCAAACGGCACTTTTGCTTTTTTCATTTTTGACTAAAACTGGTTGCTAAGGCCCTTCAGCAGCAGCACATGCCATATTCAGCCAGCTCAGTGTTGAGAACATCAACTAGCATTCATGTGTTCAGCTGCGAGTGAGGGGAGGGTCTGTGTGAAATTGTGTGTCAACTGGAGGAAGCGAAGACGGCACTGTTAGCATTGATACTGTTGCAAATGAGTATCTAATCCGCTAGCAATATTTAATATTGATTAGTATCTGAGTATCGATTTTAAAAAATATATATATTATCTACAGACATTTTACGGACAACCACAATTCCAGAAAGTTGGGAAGCTGTGTAAAATGTAAATAAAAAGCGAATGCAATAATATGAAAGTTATGGAAACCCTATATTTCAGTGAAAATAGTACAAAGACATCATATCAAATGTTGAAACTCATCTCATCTCATTATCTCTAGCCGCTTTATCCTTCTACAGGGTCGCAGGCAAGCTGGAGCCTATCCCAGCTGACTACGGGCGAAAGGCGGGGTACACCCTGGACAAGTCGCCAGGTCATCACAGGGCTGACACATAGACACAGACAACTATTCACACTCACATTCACACCTACGGTTAATTTAGAGTCACCAGTTAACCTAACCTGCATGTCTTTGGACTGTGGGGGAAACCGGAGCACCCGGAGGAAACCCACGCGGACACGGGGAGAACATGCAAACTCCACACAGAAAGGCCCTCGCCGGCCCCGGGGCTCGAACCCAGGACCTTCTTGCTGTGAGGCGACAGCGCTAACCACTACACCACCGTGCCGCCCCAAATGTTGAAACTGAGAAATCCAATTTTAAAAAAAACATATGCTCATTTTTAATTGAATACCAGCAACATGTTTCAAAAAAATTGGGACGGGGCAGCAAAAGACTGGTAAAGTTGTGTAATATTAAAAAAAAGGGAGGGGGTGCTAATTGGCAACAGGTCAATAACATGATTGGGTATAAAAAGAGCATCCCAGAGAAGCTGAGTCACTGAGAATAAAAATTGGGGAGGGGTTCACTGCTCTGTGAAAGACTTTGTGGTCAAATAGTGCAATAATTTTAAGAATAATGTTCCTCAGTGTAAAATTGTAAAGGATTTGGGGATCACATCATGTATGGTACATAATTTTGTTCAAAGATTCAGAGAATCCACAGAAATCTCTGTACACAAGGGACCAGGCCGAAAACCCACATTGGATGCCCGTGATCCTCAGGCCCTCAGGTGACACTGCGTTACAAACAGACACGGTTCTACAGTAGTACATTCTGTTGCTGTGTAAGATGTAAACTTTGGAGTGTGTTTGATGAAAACAAATTTTCCAAAGGTAAGATATGGCTGGGTGGCTCTGTCAAGCTTATTGCTAAACTTAACTTGCTCACAATGAGAATCGTCTTTTGTTTTGATCATTTCAATGTCATATTTCTGGGAATAGCTTAAATCATGTTGATCACAATGAAGATATTTAGCATTCAATCTAATGCCTAAAATACTGTTTCAGTGTCTGACTATGAACTGTAAATAATTGAACCAAAGGCAATGTTGTCGATGGGTGGAAGACTCCAGTGGTTAAAAAAAATCAGTGTCAAAATATCTGCCCAAATTTCATAGTTTTCATAATAAGAGTAAATACAAGACATGCATTGTTTCCCTACCAGCAATGTACAACTGTGTAATTGCAGGAAATGCCTTGTTGTTGTCCCTCCACAGAGGTCATCAATATAATAAGCGACAAAATTTGTTTGTTTGTTTGTCTTGAGCTAACGTCGCCATTTCTCGACGGATTTTCACCAAATTTGGCAAGTAGGTCTGGGAATGACCCGGAATTTTGCAGATATAAGCAAAATTCATGTATGGGCCTCAGAGAGGTCCCTGGGGGGCACAACATCCACCCACCCCCTCCCTCAATGCCTTTCACGTTACATTTATCAACACAAACTCTCGACAGATCTTCACTAAATTTGGCATGTACGGGGTAGGTACAGGAGATAGCCACAATTTGGCAGGACTCAGAAATTCCATATTTGGGTCCCAGGGATTCCCCGGTGGGCCCCTGAGTGGTGGATGTTTGGATTTTTGTTTGGCTTGGGTTAACATATTGTATATCACATACAGTGGTGCTTGAAAGTTTGTGAACCCTTTAGAATTTTCTATATTTCTGCATAAATATGACCTAAAACATCATCAGATTTTCACACAAGTCCGAAAAGTAGATAAAGAGAACCCAGTTAAACAAATGAGACAAAAATATTATACTTGGTCATTTATTTATTGAGGAAAATGATCCAATATTACATATCTGTGATTGGCAAAAGTATGTGAACCTTTGCTTTCAGCATCTGGTGTGACCCCTTTGATTGATTGATTGATTGATTGATTGATTGATTGATTGATTGATTGATTGATTGATTCCAGATAGTAAAGAAGATATAAAAACAAAAAAAAAGCAATAATCAAAACATTGTCATAAACAAACAGAATAGCGTAGCCACAAGGCAGTAACATAATAATGTTCGGAAAGGATTAGGAAGAAGTAAATAACTTATCAAATCCTAACCATCTATACCACCGCTAATCAAACATCACTTTCTGCCATAATAAACTATATATACAAAAGAAAACAAAAGCAACAAACAAAAAAGAAAACATACCAACATAACAAGACATACCAACATGGTATAATATCGACCAAATCATATATACAGATACTTATGTTATGCATATACTGTATACACACATACAATACATATATACAGTACATACATATACACATACCTATAACTATACACATCCATACATATACAGACATCAATATCATTATGCATATTATGCATATATAATATACAATTATGCATATACAGTATATACACATACATACTCACATTTTATATTATATATATAATATATATCTATATGTACCCATACCCACATATATACACTTATATTATCAACAGAATGTTATTGTAATTCCTCCTCCCTATACCTCACAAAGATCTGTTCCTTATACCTTTTTTTGAACTGGTTTATAGTTGTACATTTCATGAGCTCCACATTCAAATTGTTCCATAGCTTTACTCCACAAATAGAAATACTGAACATTTTTAACGTTTCCTAGCACTGTGAATTTTAAATTTCAATTTCCCCCTAAAATTATAGCCTCCCTCTCTATCCGAGAACATTATTTAGATATTCCTTGGTACTTTATAATTCCTTACTTTGTACATTATTAAGGCAGTTTTATATTCTATAATATCCTTGAATTTTAAACGTTTTGAATTTAAGAATAATGAATTAGTATGATCTTGGTAACCAGCACTATGAATTATTCTTATAGCTCTTTTTTGAAGTATAGTTACTGCATGAAGTGAACATTTATACGTATTTCCCCACACCACTGAGCAGTAATTTAAGTACGGTAAAACCAGGGAACAGTAAAGAATGCAGAGTGAATTATAGTCCAGGACGTGTTTAGCTATACTCAACACAGATATGCTTCTTGATAGTTTAATTAGTATGTGTTTTATGTGATTTCCAAGTAATTCTATAATCTATTAATACCCCAAGAAATTTATTATTAGAAACTCTTTCAATATCAACACCATCTACCTGTACATTTATTGCCTTATTTATTTTATAATTATTAAATAACATGATTTTTGTTTTAGACAGATTTAATGATAATTTATTTAGATCAAACCAACTTTTTAACCTGCACAATTCTGAAGAGATTATGTTTTCTAACTCATGTAAATTTGTTCCAGAACAAAACATATTTGTGTCATCTGCAAATAATACCATCTTAAATATATTTGATACATTCCACCACGGGCGATTGCTCTACGAGGGAGGCTCAGCCTCCTCTAAAAATGACGAACATCGTGTAGGATGAATTGCGCTAGGCTTATGTTATAGCCGACCTTATAACATTGCTATTTCAGATCCAGAATCATAGAAATATATGTGCTCAACCCACTACAGTGCGAAATCATTCCATTATAACTTTCCCCAGTTCGCCTAATGTGTGCGTGAGTTTTTCCCCCTCGTGACAGCGCAATGCAGCCCAGCCTCAGTGGATTGGGAGCTATGTGCTTGTCAATCTCAAAATGCAAGACGATTATTGGACAAATACTGTGAAAATGCTCACCCACGGAGTCTCACGGACTCCCAGCCTCAATGGACTTCAACGGCATTTGGGAGCTATGCGCTTTTCAATCTCAAAATGCAAGACGGTTATTGGACAAATACTGCGAAAATGCCCGCCCACGGACTCCGAGCCTCACATGGGAGGGACATGGCAGTTTCCGCGAGGAGACTGGTGATTGGTGAAAGCGGCCGGATATTTTCTTTGATTGACAGCTCGTTTCAACGATAGACAGGCAGTGGTACAGTGTTGCTAGATTGGGCGGTTTCCCGCCCAATTGGGCGGTTTTAAGTGGATTTTGGCGGGTTTTGAACATATTTTGGGCTGGATAACGTCAGCAGTATCTGGCAACATCAGTTCAGTCCCATGCGGATTCGCAAGTGCTGTGGTGTATTGTAAGAGATCAGCTTACATTTCGATTTCATTCATTACATACGGTTTCTACCAGCTTTTTTAGTTTGTATATATTTTCATTGTAAATAAAGTGTAAATATAGTGTTGTCAAGTTTGCTATCTTAGTTCCAGAAATTTCGTTTGAGTGACTGAACTTGAACTTGAGGGGGCTAGTCAGCTAGCAAGAAAGCTGCGCATGGATGCCAAGCATTGCTGATTTAATTTTGGCGAAGCCATTTGCCAGTCTTCCTTTCGAGGAAAAAATTAAAGAGCAGGGTAGACCAACGCCTCAAAGTGACTTGGTGAAAAAGGTAGGGAATAATACTCGTTCCTTTCAGCTCTCCTGGTACGAGAAAGTGAATTGGCTAACAGCAAGTGACCCACATCAACAACAGTAAATAGGCTACTTTAGTAATATGTCATGGATGGACCAAAAATATAGAATCTATTTAAAATGTTTATGCTGAGTATATTATATTGGAATATATGTTTTTCTGGATATGAATTAAACACCGCTACAATTTGGAAAACATTTTTAAACAAAAACACAGCCGAGGTCAATTTTTAAACAATGCAATATTTAATATTGATTAGTATCTCATCTCATCTCATCTCATTATCTCTAGCCGCTTTATCCTGTTCTACAGGGTCGCAGGCAAGCTGGAGCCTATCCCAGCTGACTACGGACGAGAGGCGGGGTACACCCTGGACAAGTCGCCAGGTCATCACAGGGCTGACACACAGACACAGACAACCATTCACACTCACATTCACACCTACGGTCAATTTAGAGTCACCAGTTAACCTAACCTGCATGTCTTTGGACTGTGGGGGAAACCGGAGCACACCCACGCGGACACGGGGAGAACATGCAAACTCCACACAGAAAGGCCCTCGCCGACCACGGGGCTTGAACCCAGACCTTCTTGCTGTGAGGCGACAGCGCTAATCACTACACCACCGTGCCGCCTTGATTAGTATCTGAGTATTGATTTAAAAAAAAAAAAAGGATGATCTACAGACATTTTAGGGACAACCACAATTCCAGAAAGCTGGGAAGCTGTAAATAAATGAATTGTAAATAAAAAGCGAATGCAATAATATGAAAGTGATGGAAACCCTATATTTCAGTGAAAATAGTACAAAGAGATCATATCAAATGTTGAAACTGAGAAATCCAATTAAAAAAAAAAAAAAAGCTCATTTTTAATTGAATACCAGCAACATGTTTCAAAAAAAATTGGGACGGGCAGCAAAAGACTGGTAAAGTTGTGTAATATTTTTAAAAAAAAAGGGAGGGGGTGCTAATTGGCAACAGGTCAATAACATGATTGGGTATAAAAAGAGCATCCCAGAGAAGCTGAGTCACTGAGAATAAAAATTGGGGAGGGGTTCACTGCTCTGTGAAAGACTGTGTGGTCAAATAGTGCAATAATTTTAAGAATAATGTTCCTCAGTGTAAAATTGTCAAGGATTTGGGGATCACATCATGTATGGTACATAATTTTGTTCAAAGATTCAGAGAATCCACAGAAATCTCTGTACACAAGGGACCAGGCCGAAAACCCACATTGGATGCCCGTGATCCTCAGGCCCTCAGGTGACACTGCGTTACAGACAGACACGGTTCTACAGTAGTACATTCTGTTGCTGTGTAAGATGTAAACTTTGGAGTGTGTTTGATGAAAACAAATTTTCCAAAGATAAGATATGGCTGGGGCGGCACGGTGGTGTAGTGGTTAGCGCTGTTGCCTCACAGCAAGAAGGTCCTGGGTTCGAGCCCCGGGGCCGGCGAGGGCCTTTCTGTGTGGAGTTTGCATGTTCTCCCCGTGTCCGCGTGGGTGTGCTCCGGTTTCCCCCACAGTCCAAAGACATGCAGGTTAGGTTAACTGGTGACTCTAAATTGACCGTAGGTGTGAATGTGAGTGTGAATGGTTGTCTGTGTCTATGTGTCAGCCCTGTGATGACCTGGCGACTTGTCCAGGGTGTACCCCGCCTTTCGCCCGTAGTCAGCTGGGATAGGCTCCAGCTTGCCTGCGACCCTGTAGAAGGATAAAGCGGCTAGAGATAATGAGATGAGATGAGAAGATGTGGCTCTGTCAGGCTTATTGCTAAACTTAACTTGCTCACAATGAGAATCGTCTTTTGTTTTGATCATTTCAATGTCATATTTCTGGGAATAGCTTAAATCATGTTGATCAAAATGAAGATATTTAGCATTCAATCTAATGCCTAAAATACTGTTTCAGTGTCTGACTATGAACTGTAAATAAGTGAATCAAAGGTAATGTTGTCGATGGGTGGAAGACTCCAGTGGTTAAAAAAAATCAGTGTCAAAATATCTGCCCAAATTTCATAGTTTTCATAATAAGAGTAAATACAAGACATGCATTGTTTCCCTACCAGCAATGTACAACTGTGTAACTGCAGGAAATACCTTGTTGTTGTCCCTCCACAGAGGTCATCGATATAATAAGTGACAAAATTTGTTTGTTTGTTTGTTTGTCTTGAGCTAACGTCGCCATTTCTCGATGGATTTTCACCAAATTTGGCAAGTAGGTCTGGGAATGACCCGGAATTTTGCAGATATAAGCAAAATTCATGTATGGGCCTCAGAGAGGTCCCTGGGGGGCACAACATCCACCCACCCCCTCCCTCAATGCCTTTCACGTTACATTTATCAACACAAACTCTCGACAGATCTTCACTAAATTTGGCATGTACGGGGTAGGTACAGGAGATAGCCACAATTTGGCAGGACTCAGAAATTCCATATTTGGGTCCCAGGGATTCCCCGGTGGGCCCCTGAGTGGTGGATGTTTGGATTTTTGTTTGGCTTGGGTTAACATATTGTATATCACATA